>NC_140583.1:993246541-993659041 GCF_964204655.1 Triturus cristatus | reverse complement strand
TCAATTAAAATAGACCCTTATATTAACATTGATGCAGGGACGTTCTCTCCCTATGAACATGGTAAGGGCAATCATTTGTGTTAAACGTTTAGAGGTCTGTTTATATAGATGTAACATAAGATCAGTGTTTAACCTTTGTTTTCCTCTAAACTACGTTTGAAACATTTGCATTTGGTAAATGCGTATACAGAGCTATGATTGTTTAGTGATCCATGAAAGCTTCAACCACTTAAGTGCAATCCAGATGACACAAATTGCAGATGTGATACTGGTGACGACCATTGTTTGGGAGGGAATGTCTCTTGCTTGGTGTACAGTCCTGTTCCTCTGCCCTTAGTGCCCAACTGCAAGTCTCTAGTATCCTGGTTTTTGGCCCAGTCTCACATTAATCTAGTATGCGCGCAAAGGACTATGACTGTCCCTTGACATGATTGAAGTCCTAGACCTGGATAGGTGTACAAACCATGCCCTAGTTTACTTGAAAGTGGGTTAGCTTGTAGAGTAGTGTTGGCAGCGTACCATGTTTTGTGAATCTAGTTTTGACCAGACCTTTTCATCTGTGTCATGGAATTGGAGAACTACTGGCCCACTCATAATGTTCTGCTGCTACATACTAACCCAGGTCCCATTACTAACCTTACAGTGCATGTTTGTGTGTATATATGTTTGTCAAATGCATTGTGTGTATGAGTGAACAGGGCAATCAACTCCAGTGGTTCCATTCTTTAACCCTGGCCTGTTTACATGTCTCAGATGGAGGTGAGGTTGTTTTTCCAGACAATGGAAGTGTTTTCTGACATTCTTGAAGCTGGAGGGTGGAGACCTAAACAGTAAAATGGGGACAAAGGAAACGGGGCTCCCTCTAGAAATTTGATTGGGTCCTTTTGCTGAAAGAAGGTGCTAAGAAGTCTTCCTGAGCACTTCCATTTGGTGGATGGTGGGGTTGAAGGATGGGATTGCGGTCTCTGTTGTTCAGAGTTTGACAGATCTTCTAGGGGAGGCTAGCCTTCTGTGTCTTTCTTTGCCTTATCACTTTTGAGTGGCCATTAATAGCCAGGTGTAAAAGCTGTCTCTTGTTTGTGACTCTCTCGGTTCTCCAACCTGCTGCGAGGAGCATCATTCTACACAATGGCTGTGTACGGACTCCTATAAGCTAAAATAAGTTATGGGTAACATTTCCCTGTGTACCGTGCACATAAATATTGGTCTATAATATGTTTTTATAGTGTTTTGTGTATAGGACCGCTGTGTTTAGGAAAGAGACTGCTTTCCCATATCAAAGAGTATTTTAACTTAGCTGTAATGATAGACATCTTTTTAGTTAACTGTAAAGCTTTTCTTACCTCTTTGTTTATGCATTGTATGCTAAAAGATGGAGTCAGCCGTGCAGTGAGGGGGAGTGGAAAAGTGAAGGGGGTGTCTGGAAAACCCACAAGGGGTCAAAAAGTGTGGTGCAGTATGATTACGTGATACAACACCAAAGACAGAGTGCAAAGAAATAGCTTTGAAAAGGCTATAGATACTATAAAGTATTATGAAATGCTATGCTGTATTACATACTGCTAACTTGACCCGAACTGATCGGAGGACTTTACATCAGCACCAGTTTTATTACAGATGCACACATTTATTTTTAGGCATGGAGATATTAAGTGATTTGCCCTGAATCACAGTATGTCGAGACTCAAACCTGGTTCCCCAGCTTTAAAGTCGGCCACTGTAACTTTTAGGCCACATCTGCCCTTCTTTTCTTATAATTCTTTAAATGTGAAGGAGCTGATGTCCACACGTAAATTAAATTGCTAAATGAAGGTTAAAGTGACAACAAGGCAACATGTTACTGCATGAAGCAAATAAGAAAAAGGTGACACGCTTTATTTTCAGAAGTTGATAGTTATATTTTGGGTAAATGACCTAGAGATCGCGTGATACAACACAAAGGACAAAAAGCAAAGAAATTGCTTGGAAAAGGTTACAGACGCTATAACGCATAGCATTAATGATAAAGCGTAAAGCCTTAATGGTACAGATGCTACTTTAACGAGAGAAAGCAAATAAATCAACGGCGACGCACTGCCTTGCAGCTGCCACAGAAAGCACATAAATAACACGATCTTTTAAAGCTTTGCCAACGAAACAGGAATTAAAGCCTTCTCCTACCATAAATATGACATGATGTAGAACACAATGTTTTAAAACTTCATGAAGGAAAACACAAAAAGCATTGCAGACAACAAACCTAGCTAACAAAAACACGGGAAGAAAGCAAAGAAAAAAATAGTGCCAAAAAACAAACAAACATACACGCACAAAAGTGTAAGGCTTCAATTAATTGGGCCATGCTCCGTGGGAAGGAACACCACATCACAAGTAGAGACATTTACCTAAGATTGACCACATGCAAGCAAGCATTTTCAAAAGACACTTGGACTAACAAATGAAAAGCAATGGCCGGGCTGAAGCCCACAGATTGGACACAATACGTCTCAAGGAGACAGCACATGCACTGTCTAGGCAAGACCTAAAAAGGAGAGTGCTAATCCTGCAGGGGGTGCTCGCTACCAGGATGAGCATATACTGCAACAAAGACTGTAAAACTGAGCATGTGAAATCTGAACGTGAGGTAAAGCACTGCACCTGTAACTTGCTGTACTATATCTTACACTTAGTTGGGTACAGTGTTCCACATCAGTGGATAGTCATACTTGGTTATTGTAATGTAAAGCATGTCATTTTTGAGTCTAATAAAGAACTCCGTTTTTATGAAAGATAAGCACTCGGTTGAACAATCAATTATTGTGCTGCTGGGTGACTGTTGAGTTCTGAGATTGATGCTCCCCCACACTACTTTCCTGGGAAGCCACTAACTGCTTGCTACTATTGAGTCAAGGGCAGAAGGAGTTGTACTTGGCCCAGTTTGAAGAGCCACAGTAGGTCAGACACAGGGAGATCCAAGGCAAACAACCCCAGCACTCACAGCGGCGGCCCAGTAGACCCTGTTGGGCCCATGTACCCTGAACGGGATCAGACAGCCATTAAAGCCAATAGAAGGTTTGGTGTGAAATTATATACTGGTTTGTTATCAGCCAGTAGTATGCCACTGCAGCACTTCTGGTACCACAAGGACAGTGTGACTTTCCCAACAGTTCAAATATTTCCATTACAGGCAGTATGTTTTTGGAGATGCAGGAGGCTGAAGGCATGTGCCTTTACTAAAGTGTATGTATCTGATTTAATGTGTTTATGACTTTTAATTCAGTGCACATTATCTCTTAGCTGTTCTATAGGTTAATTGGTTCGTGTTTGGCATTTTAACCTCTTCTGTGCCCATGACGAGATAGTCTCGTCATGGAGCACGGTTGCGCTGTGCCCATGACGAGACTATCTTGTCATGAACCCCGCCCGCTAATGTAACGGCCGGCACAGGAGGGGGAAAGGGCGGGGCACTGAAGGGGCTAAAGTTTGGTTACTCAATATGTGGGTGGTGAAAATTCTCATTTTTACAACTTTTTCTAAAGACATGGTATTTTTTCCCAGGCCGTCATCAAAATGAGAATTCTAGAACTAAACACACCCTATAAATTGATGTCTCTTTGGTATGTTGAAATAGTATTTGTAGGGAGTTGGCTAGTTATTGTACTTTCAAACACACTTGCTGCACCTTTTCTGGCATGTACCTGGGCCCCATGGTAATTTTTAAGTGTTGTGCTTAGTAGTTTGACCAAGGAAGTTATATACCTTCTTGTGCTACTGCCCAACATAGGCTATCTAGTAATAATTTACCTCTTGTCTCAACCTGGAGCTTGAGCACCCTGATTTTACAAGGTCTATATAGGTTTTCTGCATAGAAGATCACCTATCGTTATTCTTGGTTTGGTTAATGTGTTACCGTGGGATTTCTTGATGATGGACCATCTTTCTTAATTCTTACAAGAAGTGGCACCCAACTAGCTTGACATAAACTGAATACCACAAGGCTTATTACAATTTTAAACTGTCCCCAAGGGTAGCTGTGCCTTTTGCGGGAGAAAATCTAGTTCAACGAAAGTAAACATTTGTTTAATTAGTGTCTTGATTTGCTTGCATTTGAATACTGCCCTAGTGTTGAAAATGTTTTGTGTGCTTCAGGGAAATGATTATCTCCTGGTTTTCTTGAAACCTTTAGCCTACAAGTAGTACAGATGTGCTAGGCAAGTTTGTTGCAGCAGATGTATTTTGGCTGTAATTAAATTCACTCTTTTTTGGTTAACAGGAAAATGTGGACGTTGTGTTTTGGTGTGCACTAAATAGAAGCACTGAAGACAAACTGGCCGATAGTACTCAAAAAGTGGTAGTTCATGGACACAACTAAGGAAACTCTGGTTGTCTAAAAGCAAGCGGAGGAGTCTTACTTCTGTTGGGATTGTAATACTGTCTTGGGTACAAGAGACAACATATCTTTGCCTCCAAGTGCTAAGAATGAACTACTTTAAGGAGAAAACTCAATCTGTGCCTATTATTTCCATCACGCTCCGGTGTTGGTGGTATTTAGATAATTTATGAAGAACTGGTCCAAAACACAAATCCTTGTTGAGTTTACTAATATTCCTCTTGTGTATGTTATGTGCTCAGGCAGTCGTATTTCAAAATTTATATTTGAATGTCACATAAATACCTTTTTATACTTTAGTAGGATAATGCCTTCACTTTTTATTCCAGGAGACTAGTTTTTATGAATGTCAACCCACGAGGAAGTCAATAACTGAGGTTATTTGTTGTACTAACTTTAAAATTGCAACTTCGTTCAGAAGACAATTTGTGTAGTTCAATCAGTGCTTCCTCCATAAAACATCCCAGAAATGTATTTTAAGGAAGGGTAGCTGTGTTGCTACATGATATGGCACGCTTTTCATGTGCTTCTGGGTAACATTTGAATACAGTTGTAAAAATGTTATACAGGTTGTCCGAATGAAATGTGTTTGGGGGTTTTCATATTGACATTTCCTCTTGTGCTAATTGTTGCAGGTGAGGTGTTTGTGCTCGATGACGGAGGAGAAGTTGACCTGGATTTGGGCAACTATGAAAGATTCCTGGACATCCGCCTGACTAAAGACAATAACCTCACTACTGGCAAAATTTACCAGTATGTGATCAACAAGGAAAGAAAAGGAGACTATCTCGGAAAAACTGTACAAGGTACGATAGTTGAGATGATTCAGTGGAGCAGTGCTTAGCATGGTGGTGACTGGTTGACCCAACATTATATTGCTTAAAACTAAGGGTATGGTGCAGTGTAGTCATCCAAGTTAGAGGAGGTCTTGAGTGGATTTTAGGGTGTGTAAGATTTTCCTCCATAAACTTGAAGTTGTTTTCCAGCACTTTGTAGTGCTTGTAAAGTTGTGTGAAACCTGCAAAGTATAAAATAGTGTAAAATAGACTGAGAGTTGTGTGGCCAGGCTGATGATGGGAGAGGAGTAGGAAAAGGTGGGGGTGGAGGTGGAGGTGGAGGAGGATGACTGGTGAAAAACATTATTGGGTCAAATCTTCCAATAAAAGTTTCTGGGTAACCTATCAAAAGCGGGAGATGTGCTAATGTAATGTAAAGCAACAAAAAAATCATTGGGTATAGTGGTGGTTTGGAAATGAGCATGATTTTATGCTTTGCCATTGCAGGCAAAAAGATGTATTACAGGGGTAATATCTTGAAGGAGCAAATTAGCTCTGAAATGCGCAGAGTTCCTATTTGTTTAATGCAATAATGAAGTTACATGGACGGAAATGCAGCACACTGTAAATTTGGATAGGGAACAAAATGAGAATCTAAAACGAAGATAACCTGAATACATTTTTCATGAACTATAGAAGTGATTTTGGCAAACCCAGAATGGAGCAATTTCTGATGTCGTCTTAGACAACAAAATGTTGCTGTCTATCTTTGTTTAGGTAGGGGATATCTTTGTTAAGGTAAGGGATCGAAAGGATAAGTATTCAAGCATTGGGACAGCAGAAAAAAGGTTAACTGAATTATACTACTTCAATATACTGTGTGAATGGCCTACAAACTTTCAAAAAATTGTCAATTAAAATTTTCAACCGCTATTGTATTCTTCTATGAGTCTGCGCTACTAAGAAGACGACTGTCAGTGCTCTTTGAGAGTAATCACTCATTTTTGCAGTTATGTTCTTGTTGCCTTTTTTTGTGCTATAACATTTGATCTATTCATCCAATTTTCACAGTTATGTGGCATTGGAACTTAGTGCATTGTTCTGTCTATCTGAACTTAGTTTGTATTTTAAATTATTATTTAACTATATTGCTCTTTTAGTTTGTTGCACATGTGCTACATGTTTTTCTCTGAGTAATGCCTTGCAACTTGAACCAATCTTCCATGAGTGATCCCAGAGAGAACATTTTACCCTTTTAGAGTGTCAGATTATTTGGACATTGTCTACTTCAGTAATAGCCTGCTTCTAGATTATGTCCTTGTCCACCATGACCTAAACAATCTGATCTGATATGATTTGGATTGTCTTTTCCTGGTTTGACTTTAATTTAAGGGGTAGTGACCTGTAACTGGTGCCTCCCATTTTAATTATGTTGGCATCTCGATATGGATGCATCTACTTTGATACAGCCCTCCCCACAGTAATGCCTTGAGTACAGTGTAAATAGTTTGATGTGAGAAGTACAGTTCAGGTTCCTTAAGTAAAGACTTGTTTGCTTTTTTGTAGTACAGTGGATTTCAGCTACACATTTTAACCTTCTTAATTAATGCAATTAATGTTGCTGATAGGCGTAAATTGCAGAACGACTATTGTCTTGTTTAAATGTTAGCTGGTTGTCAAAAGACTCCCAAGTGTTAGGTTGCCCACCCTGTGATTCACTCCGACCTCTCCTTTTCCCAGATTATCTTGACTTTGCCCGTTGTGCCCCCATTTCAGCCCCCTCACTCATTCCCATTTTTCTCACTATCCCTGTACTGATGTGGGTCATATGTGAATATTGCCATGATCTGGGAACATTTCAAGGGCCCAGTATTCAAAATGTCACTATTTTCTATCTGAATTGCGGAAATGTTTCACATTTCTGTACCAGATCACCAATGATACCATAGAGTGGCCTTGCACAGAAGCAACCCTAGCAGAAATCGTGTTAGGCTGTCCACTTTATATTGGGTTACTATTTGGGGACCACACAGCAGCTCTGTTACTAGGAACACCATCACTGGATACTCCCAAAATAGGACAGCAAAACTCAGGAAGGCAGAAGGGACAAAAACAAAAAAAATAGATTGAAGTCCAATTACTACCTTTCTGTGAATAATGCCATTCTTGTGCTTATTAGGTTCCTGCATTGATATCAGTTTATTGGAATACAATATTGATAGCATTATAGCCTGAACATAAAACGTGTGTATTTGAATTCTGTAATATTAATCATTTCAGTTGTGCATAGCTGGAGCTCTCAAACAGCAGATGTTGTGAACACATGTACATGTTCTCAAATTCAGCCTGATTTTCTTATCCCGGAATCCAACCCAAGAATTCTGGTGCGGTCACACTGGGTCAATCCGGAGTAGGTGTCTGTTGTAGTTTAAAGTGCATATGCTTTTCTGTTGCTGCCAATCAATCCCTTTTTTAATTTTTACTTTTGAAGTTGTGCCTCATATTACCGATGCTGTCCAGGAGTGGGTCATGAGGCAAGCATTGATCCCAGTGGATGACGATGGCATTCAGCCCCAAGTGTGTGTCATTGAGGTTGGTACATTTTCATTCTAATTCTGCTTCATTTTAGCAAAGTGACTAATGTGTTGAAGTTTATTTATCAATTGAACTGTATTTCATGCATGAAACTGACTCCGCGACAGACCAGTTTCATGCACACAATTCCTGCAGCATATGAGAAGCCTTTATTTTATTTAGTTAAACATAGAGCTGTCCATGTAAGTACCAATTATGCCGCGGCAGTGCAAACTACTCTCACACAGTCATTACTGTTCAGACTGCAGCTTTCCAAGATGCACAAACCCTTTTTCACATGCCCCTCAGGGTTAGCTCTGGCAGTACAATCATTTTCCAAAAAGAGCAGAAACAACAAAGGCAACATTAGTTTTGCGTTCCCTGTTTATAAGAACTGCTTCGTAGACCACACACCAGTCTAAGCTTCTGTCCTATGAACAAGCACAGAATGTTCAGTAGTAGTGCAAGTTTCCTTCACACACACACACACACACACATCCAGTACTGAATAGAAGGCAGCATCTCAAACAGAAGTCTGTTTCAATTGATATAAGGGTTTTTAATATTTTATTACCTAGTAATTGGAGCATAACATCAGAGAGCATTACAGCAATAAGTTACAGCATGAAAAGTGGCAACAAATAGTCCAGGCACGTAACCTAGGTCTTGGAAACGTTTAGTAGTCGAGTTTCCCACCACTTTGTTCTTGACTCATTTGGAATATAATTGGTTGGAAAAACTTGGTTGCCATGGTTTCCACAGATATGCAGGAACCTAAACAACCATTGGGAAATCTCAAACAATTTTGTTATGAAGAATTTCCATCAGAGGCAGTATCCTGCTTCAGACACATGAAGGAGGGGTTGGGAGGGGGGGGGGAGGGGAGACTATCTCTTGCTTGAGCTACTAAAAATCTTTTCCTGAATTACTGAACTGTTTCGGTTTTGCACACTTTGTGTAACTAGTTTGACCTCTTTGCAGCAGTCGTTGGATCTTGGTTATCAAGTCATAACTGTAAATTGCTATATCCCGCCAGGTAAACCAGGGGATGTATTTAATGTTGAAATGAGCATTTAGTATGAGAGGAGTTTTTGTTCATATCAAGACTAGGGATTTTGCACTAAAAGTCCACGCCCCGATCGTAATAATGAAATTGCAAGAGGTTTGAGTGAGCCTTCCTGATGGTTTTATTTAAAAGAAATCGGTGCCCGGGGTGGTGATCGTTGGAATTAGTTGAACAAATTGACAATGGATAAATAAATGGCACATTGGCTTACGGTAAGCCAGCACCCTATAAGAGATCAGCAGACCAAACATTTTTGCTGATTATACATTTGCTTCAATAATTTATTTGAAGCTGGTTTATTCCTTCATTTCCAAAATATACTATTGGAAACTACCTGGCCCTAGTTGGCCATGGTCATTAGGGGACTTCAGGTGCTCTGTAGCTAGCATGGATCAATGATGCATTGTATTCATTTAGAGGATCTGTGAAAATAAATTCTCGTACATTAAGTGGCAAAACATTATATATGTAATTTGACTAAAAGGGCACCTACACAAACTATTAGCTTGAAGCAGTGGGAAAAATTCTGGACACAAGATACAGTAAGAAGGTGAGTGAAGTACTGAGGCTTCTACATAAATGAGCTGAGGAGAAAAATAGTAATACAGACAAAGAAGGCCTTACATAATGTAATTAACAGCAAGACAATGCAAGTGACTTGCTGTCAAGTATTTTTAAAATTAAGTTCTAGAAACTTGGAACAAAGGGAAATTCACAATACTTTATCTGCCTGGAACAAATACTCTGTACATGAAAATTACATTGCACTCCAGACCTTTTCCCAATGAGAGCGGTATAAAGTTACACAGATAAATAATCTAATTCACCTCACTTTGAGGAATGATCTACTTACATAAAATCTGATTCTTGACGGTAAAAGTATTTTTAAATTCAGCAAATACCTGACACATGGAAAGGGGGTGTAATGAGTACACTAATCAAAAGTTAAACTTTCAAACCCTTATGTTTACCAGCTGTTAGCGCTTCCGTGGACCAATATATTTTAAAATCTCCTGTTAGTATTAAACTGTGAGGTCCGTTCTAATCTCTTCCCCGATCCAGATAAGCTTTGGGACTATTCAGTGGCACACAATGTAGTGGCATTTGTGGCTAGTTCCTCCCTGACTAGATGCACTTTGACATGTCCTTTTATATTTGTTGACCTCTCCAGCGTGCTTCTTGGTGGGTGTATACAGACCACTTGTGTGCAGTAAGCTCTTGTGAAGTGTCCACTGAACCTGGTCCTTATATTAAGAAAACTACAGCACATGGGCTGACGTCTGATTTGAGAACCGAAATTGGCAAGAAACTTGGGGCCGGGAAACGTTATAGGACGAGAAGGAGAATTGGACGAGTGGGGTGCCGCTCGTGCTTGGCTACTGGAGAAGTGCCTTTTTGCCTCTTTGACCCTGAGCTTTGGGACTGCATAAATCGGGATTACCTGCTTGGACGTCTCTCCGATCTTGGGCTGGACTACGACCTGTTTCCTGCCAGCGGGACTGCGAGGACCAGACTGCCCAGCGGCTCCTGATACGCCGCAACTGGCCCTCTTCCCGCCTTTATCTTTCCCTATTTAGTCTCCGCCTTCTCCCCGCACGCGGGACGCGCGCGGGCCTGACTAAGGCCGGGCGGGGCCCCCCTTTAACTCCTGCTACCGTGTGATTTGTACGTATGTTTTCATTCCTTGTAATTTATTACAAAACAGAGCTGCCCAGTGATTTGCGTACTTATTGTACCATTATGTCCACACGAGGAAGCAGGAGCAAAATGGCCATGGGAGGAGCTCAGATAACAGGCCCATTAGATAATTTCATCGTTAGGGCAAACTCAGTCATAGATCAAGGGATTGCCCTCATGGAACGAAGAGTGTCCCAAGATCTAGCATTGGCTAAGGGGCATCTCGCGACAGCTAGAACCCCTGAGCATATTAAAGAATCAGGTCCTATAGAAGTCCACGCAGACTTGCATAGATTGCAAAATGTGGTAGATTTGTCAGCGTCAGAACTCCTATCCGATTCACATTTGAGTTCGACATTAGAAAGGACCCCGGAATTAGTGATGAACCCCACGCCAGATGATATAAGTATTAGGCAGTTGAGGGGAAGGAGGGAGGGCGCTATATTGAAAACATCTAAAAAAACAAAGAAAATAAAAGCGTCGGTGGATAAGGGGATATGTGAGTTATCAAAAAGGCATGGGGAGGGATTAGAACTACAATTAAAGAGAGGGCGTGACCCTATGCATATAGATGCGAGCAATGTGGTTCTGGTTTCAGGAAGTGTAGAGGCATCAGTCAGTCTAATTGGAAATAGTAATGATGATGAGGCCGATAGCCAACTCTTAGAAAGAATGGAGGTGCTTTTCAAAATGTATCTCTCCCCGATAGAGACCAGACTAGTGTGCATAGAAAAGCAGTTAGTTGAACTGACTGCTTTCTCTAAGAATCCTTCTAATCCTAGGGTACCAAAGGCAGGGGGCAGTAAGTCAAATAACAACAAATTAGTAGGCTTGCCAGCGAAAAATACACCTGCACTAGTGGTAAACGCAAAACCGAAGATCCTTATGCCCTCAGAGAAGAAAACTGTAGATAATCCTAAAACCCCTATTGTGCACACTAGACAGGAGGATAATATATCTAAGGCCTCCGGGCTGGACCCCAGCAGGGATTGTAACTGGGGAGCTCCACTGGGTAAACTAGCTGTTAATCTGCCCCCAGAAGCAAGCCCTTTTGTGGTGGTTATGACCGGGGTCCCAGAGTTGGCTGATTTTACTGAGGAACCTAGTTGGTCATTAAAGAACAAGGTCCAACATTGGCTTAATATCAACCGACCGCTACCGCCCCACCGGTCGAGTAAGATCTTAATGGTGCATAGGGTGCCCTGGGTGGGGCACAGGAGGAAAACAACCCAGGGTGACTGTGTTCTGGTCAATTTTGAGGATCCACGTACGGTCGACCATATATGTTCATGGGGTATGCAGGGCATAAATGAAGGCATTGAAACAAAACGACTTTCCTTTTTTTATCCTCCCAGGAGTCGTTTTGGCCCAGACTATGATAGGAACTGGCGCAGAGTAGGCCACCAAGAGAGGGGAGGAGACAGGGGGGAGTGGGGAGGGCACCCTGTTAGGGACGAAATATTCCGGGATAATTGGAGAGGAATCCCGACTGCCAACAGGTATAGTTGCCTGGAGATGGTTGATTGATGGTCACCGATCACCAGGGCCCTGTATGGTTGTTGGGAGGGGTTTAGTAAGCCTAATAGGAGAACTAATCAGTCGGCTTACAGCAATTTATTAATTTCCCCTGAGAATAGGGATAAAGACGTAGCTGTGGCCAGTACCACCTTCTGTCCATTGGTAAAGGGGCCAGATAGACTAGAGTCTGTAGTGATTAATCATACTGGTGGCGGCGAAGAAAGAGTGCTAGCTCAACAAAGATCCCTAAGTACAGCAGTGGGGGGTGTTGGAGATAGCGTTGTATCTGCATCCCTGGAAATAGGTAACTGTGCTGCTACTGAATCCGCCCCAGGGATCTTACCAGACGATCAAAGGGGGAGGTTGGCTCTCCTATCCTGGAACATAGCGGGATTGTTAAATAAGGTAAAGGACCCCATCTTCTTGGCTTTCTGTTCAGCCCTAAAGTTGACCTAGCAGAGGCAATATTACAGGCACCATCTCCTCTGAACAAAGATCAAGTAGTTCATGTAAGTAGTGTTATGCAACCATTAAGAGTCCTTCTTAAAAAAGGTGTGGAATTTATTTGGTCTAATGAGTGTGAAGATGCCTTTAAAAAAGTAAAGAAGGAAATTGCAGGTATGCCAACCTTAGGACATTTTGATGTACAGAGAAAGACCATCTTAACTACTGATGCCAGTGTGCGAGGTTTGGGTGCGGTGCTATCGCAGGTGGTGGATGGTAGTGAGAAGGTGATTGGTTTTGCTTCTCGCTCATTGAAGGGTGCGGAAGAGCGCTATTCGGTGATAGAACGTGAAGCTTTAGCTTGTTACTGGGCTATCAAATCATTTCAGATTTTACTTGTGGGGTATACCTTTCCTTGTTAAAACAGACCACAAACCACTTGTGCATATGTTTTCTTGTAGGAATGTTGAAAGCACTACACCAAGAATTAAAAGGTGGGTTGAGGGACTTTGGGAATACAATTTTACTGTGGAATATTTACCTGGTTTAAGAAATGTTCCAGCAGATTTCCTATCTAGAATACCTTTGGAGAAAGGTTTGGTTAATAACCTTGACAGCACTGTTTGTTGGGTGAAAGAGTCAGCTATTGACAAGAAAGAATGGGAAGCTGGTTGTGAGGATGATGAGGCTAGAGGTATCATTATGAATTTCATTGTAAATGGTTGGCCTTCTTTGGATATGGTTCCAAATTGTGTGAGAGGTTTCTGGAATGTACGTGAAGAATTGAATATTCTACAAGGAGAACTTTTGCGGGGGGATAGACTGATACCTCCTGTTGGTATGAGGGAGCAAATTGTCAATCTGGCTCATGAGGGTCATCTTGGACGTAGTTTGACTAAAGCGAGAGTTAGAGAGTCTTATTGGTGGCCTGAAGTAGATCGTCAAGTGGAAGAAGTGGTCAAGGATTGTGTCATGTGTGCAGGAAATGACAAGTCAAGGAAAATTAGGACTGCTCCTCTTTCTCCTGTTGCGATACCTGAACGTCCTTGGTCAAAGCTTGCTGTTGACATTGTAGGCCCTTTTGACACTTTGCCTCCCTCTGAAAGTTTTGTTGTGGTACTAGTTGATTACACATCTAAGTGGGTGTCTGCTTCTTGCATGGGTTCAGTTGTGACTAAGAACATTATTGAATTTCTTAGGGATGCCTTCACTTGTGAAGGTATACCTGATGTTCTTGTTTCGGATAATGGGGTACAGTTTACCTCTCAAGAAATGACAGATTTTTGTAAAGAACTTTCCATCACACATCACAGAACTGCTCTCTATGCTCCACAGGCAAATGGGTTAGTTGAGAGTATGAATAGACTTAATAAGAGCTTCTGCTCCGAGTGCCTTGGAGAGAAGAGCCCCACTCAAGCCCATCCTTAGAGAGAAATTGTGGGCGCACAGGAATACACCTAATAGTGTGACCGTTGTTCCCCGTTTGAAAAACTTAAGGGGAGAACAGCAGGTTCAAAGTTAAATCCTCTGTGGTTGAGTGTGAAAGATAGAGGTTGTGTTGTGAAGAATTGGAGACTTAATAAATATCAAGAGAATTACAAGCGTAGGTTTGATATAAGAAATGGGGTATGTCAACCTACTTGGAAAATTGGTGACTTTGTGTTTGTAAAGAAAGCAGTTTGGTCTCCCAAAGGTGAAACGAAATATTTTGGTCCGAGGCGCATCATTAAAGTCCTGAGGAATGTAGTAATGCTTGATATGTGGAGTATGTCCCATTTGTCAAAATGTGCCCATTCTGGGAATGGATACAGAGATTCTGTTTCAGCCCAGATTTCCGAAATGTAATGAAAATTGTACTCGACCTGATCCATCTACTCTTGGTTCCAGAATCAGGAGACCACCTTTGTATCTTCAAGACTACTGTGTAAAGTACAAATAGTATTAGGGTGGTTTTATCTTTGTATCTGCAAGTCATTTGGAATTGTTGTGTTTTCCCAAATTGTGTGACTTACTTATATATTTGCTTAAGCTGTTGTATTTTATTTTTCTTCTTGTTTTCATTCTTTCTTTTGTGTTCTTTTACATTTTTATAAAGGGAAGATGTGTTGTAGCTTTCCCTTTAAGCTGTAGTTCTGACATGGAATGTGATGACATGGGGTTAGAGTGTTCAAGGGACTGAAGGGACAGTTGGAGCTGAAGTCTGCGGTCATTGCTGTGTATTTGGTGGGTGTTAAGATTAAACATACTAAAGAAACTTCGTGTGGATCATCTTTACAATACTTTCATTGACAATTTCGATGTAATTTGCCTTCAGGAGTGCTGGGAAGAGTTCGAAATACATCTAGCCGGGTACCGTAGTTATTTTTCTACAGCGCTGCAGACCAGGAGGGGCAGATGTACTGGTGGGCTTTGCACCTACATTTCAAATACTGCTAATTTGACCATTAAGTGTCAGACCACAGGGGGGCACAACTATTATCGGGTACTCTCCTTTAAGGTGGGAGGAAATCAGCATATCACCCTTGTTAATTTGTATAATAACATTCCAAAGGATGACCAAAAAAGGGTCTTGGAAGAATTAAATAACTCTTTATGTTGCGGGACCGGTTCCGCGCAAAATGAAAGGTGCATTATAGTGACAGGTGATTTTAATTACCATTTATGTCCCCACAGTAATTTAGGAATATGTGGAATGGGCAATCTTAAGGGTGATCCTTGTACACATTTTGAGCACTCCATGCTGGGAAATTTGTTTAATAATTTAATATATGAGTGGGATTTAGGATTTGCGAACGAGTTTTGTAATCCCCAGGTTAATTTTCAACCCACCTTTAATGGGCGGGGTCTGCGGTCTGTCATAGATTATACGCTGGTTACTACAAGTTACCACTGCAGTGTCCTGTCGTTTAAAACAGAGGACATTGCACTTAGTGATCACTTTCCGATTAGTTCAACCTTTGATACTGGGTTGAGCTGTAGACAAGTGTCTAATGTAGCTGAAAACTATTATTGTCATGGCATATCGTTGGCTAGAACCAATGGCTATGCAATAAAATGGAGTAAGGCTGACCCTATAAACTTCCTGCAGAGTCTAGTAGCGGGCCAGTTTAACGACTTTATGACGTGTCTTGAGGAACACCCTAATCCAACTGCGGTTATCGCAGCATTCCAGAAGATCACAGTACAAATTGGCAGCAAACTGACAGGAATACTACGGGAAGGTGAGAGACACAAGGCTGAGGGCTGGTTTAATTTGGAGTGCAGCAAAGCGCACTCTTACTTAAAACAGACCCTAAAAAAAGTACCCAAAAATCAGCAAGATATAAGATCTGCTAGAACAGCTTATAAATCTACCCTACATAAACGGAGAAAAGGAGGCTGCGTGGGGTGCTCTACTAAAGGCGTGTTCCCTGAGAGATAACACTGCCTTCTGGAGAGCGGTAAATGCCCCTTTTTTTGTTGAAAGGAAATCTGACCTGGTAGAGATCGCCATAGAGGAGCCTGTATGGGTTAATCACTTCACCGAGCTATACAAGAAAGACGATCTGGCCAGTCCAGAAAGCTCTGGCCCTGGCCCGTTGACTGTTATAGAGCCTGTCTATCTGCTAGGCAGATGTAAAAATAATCCCATATAACTGATGAGCCTTGGGCCGGGGTTTTGTTGTGTGTAGATTCCTTATTCACAGGTAACCTTGTTGTGGTATTCGCTTTGTATTTCCCACATAAACGTTTATCATGGATATTGGCACAACTTAATTTTATTTGCACCATACAAAGTTTTTGTTGTTGTTGCCGATAATGCATTAAAATTTTCCAATTTTCATTCACTGTTTATGATTAACTTTTTACAAGTAGGTTTGAATCACCACTAAGGAATTCCATTGGCAACTATTAAAAAAAAAAATGCTGATTATGTCCTTATGTACAAAACTGTCCAGTACCTTTGCTCATTTTACAATGGTAGTCACCAAATAGGATGCACCTGATCTCCCAGTGGACTAATAAATCCACTGCATGGATCAGTTTATGTCCCCATGGTTGTAGGTTTGAATTCTGTTGGGTTTCATCTGCCCTGGTTTTTTATGACTCCCATTGAGTTAGGTGACACTAATTATCTGTTGTAATAGTAACACAAGATGTAGCCTGTGTTGAACAGCAAGTGAACCTGTAAAACAGATTGTGAGCCATTTGTTCTGTCCTTGATTTAACTTATTTTCTATATAGCCTGCTGCTACGGGCTATACCTATTTGTTGGTGGCTCTCTATTTGTGGGACTAAAACAAGGTAGATTGCCTTTAACAGCTGGTATTGCCTTCATCAGCAGGCCGTACAATTATTAGAACATTCCATCCATATAGAGTTGAATTTTCTAAATTAAACAGAGAGAATTTGAAAGATCATGGTATGGTATTTGTAATAGTATTAGATCATAGGCCGTCTCACAGAGTGGGCAAACCTGTAAATCACGTTATTTTCCACAGACCTATCCCTTATTTTACCTTGCCTTGAATAAAGCATCAAAAGGCTATGCCGAGGGCTCTACCAGTCGTTCAAGGCCATCTACCGGAGTAACGGTCTCAAGCCAAAATCTTTTGTAGATGACAGCCGTCAAGTTAAATTGGACAAAATCCAAAACTCTAAAAAAGGATGTTTCAGATGGTTACTTCTACCTGTAGATTCTTCACCTTTTGAATATCCCACAGTACAGGCCACAGCCAGTGGGCGCTTTAGATTTTCACCAGTTCTTAGTTTGAGCCGGTGCTCACGGGTGGGGCCCACCAGCATTCATTTTTGGGGACTAGCGCTTATTTTTCCTCACCAGACTTTGACCTTGGCATAAGATTTAAAAAAAAGACAAAAGGAGGAAAAGAAGAGAAAGAGAGAAGCAGAAAAACAATAAAAAAATAGAAAGCAGGGATGGAAAAGAATCCGCCAAAGTGGGCTAAAGGGGTAGGGATTGTATGATGGTGAATTAAAGCGTCATCAGGTGGAATCAAGACCTGCGCAGCCTTGGCATTAGGCACCCCGACATTCTGACCAATTAAGCAACGGGCTCCACTGATATCACCATGAAGTCTTATCTGGTGACGGAATGGGGCAGGCACCCCCTTTCCACATGGGAGAGATATGACAAGTTTCCGTATCAAGTCTGTGCCTGAGGATTTTCAGAAGGTGAGAAATCTGCAGGTAGATGCAGAATCCACCAGAAAAGTATTACTGAAGGTAAGTAACTTTTTCTTTCATACCCTAGTAGTATTTAGAGAGAGTTTCTCACACGTGCCAGAACAAATAGCTGACTCCATGAACCAGCATGTACAAGGCATACTGGGATTGGTAAGCTGCAGGATTCTTCATGGTGCAGTGTATTATTTGCATTGAGCTTCACAATGCTTCGTTTTGCTGCATTTCCTTCTGTGCATTTTTACCCTTCAAACATTCTGGAAAATGTAGTCTTAGGTGGGCATTGGTGTGGTTATCTGCATTTCATTATGATGTTCAATTAGAAGTTCAATTTAAAAGAATTGTAAGTGTTCCTGCATCCCTGCATGCTGTTGGCAATTAATGTAATATTTATGACCTCAATGAATATACTTCCGATGCCGAATCTTAAACGCAAGTAAGTCACTATTCCACCGCCAGAGAGATTCCAAGATCCTTTGATCTGATCAAAATCTAGTTATTATGAAAGTTTAAGTAATTGTTAGTTTAAGTGTGAGGTTATAACATTTGAAGTGCTTTGATACCTTGTATGACCAATGTATTATTTGAGAGCTGTATGGAAATTTTGAAACACTGCTTTGCTTGTTTTTGTAGCATCAATGTATTCGTAGTAAAGCATCTAAAAACAAATTTGAGCTTTGAAGCAAAAGCCTTGTTTAGACTGTACTTGTATCTTTCTTCATAGCTTGGAGGGACAGTTGGAGATATAGAGAGTATGCCCTTTGTTGAGGCCTTCCGTCAGTTTCAGTTCAAGGTCAAAAGAGAAAATTTCTGTAATATCCATGTCAGTCTTGTTCCTCAGGTAAGCATAAATACATCTAACTTGTAAATGACATAATAGCTTACCCAGTCAATGTTTAAAATGAAATGTGGAGGTTTGCATAAGACATCATATTTCAAAACACGGCTGTGAACATAAGCATTTAAGAATTATTTACACATTTCAACTGTTCATATGAAACTAATTGGTATATTTCCATATCTTGTATAATGTTAAATGTTACCATGTGTTTTAAAACTTTACTGTCTCATTCACAACTTTAATTTGCACAAGTTAAACAACTTTTTTGAAACAAATTGTATTGGTTCTCCCTGATAATTAAGAGCAGATTTTCGCATTGTATGTATACACTGGATCTTAATTTATATATGAAGGACTTTGGAAATTTCGATTGACATTCCGATGCTAATATAGCTTGAAGTGGTTAAAATTCAAACAAGTATGATGTCACGACATAGAGCTGTCATTATATCTTTTTTTTCTTGTTACATTTTCAAACAGTTATTTGGAACTAGACCTTACAATGGGGCTTCAACAGCATGCAAGGATTAGAATTTGGATTTGTACTTGATGACTGTCTTCCTAGTTAACGGCAACACCCATGTAAACATGTAAAATTGTCTATTTTTAACAACTAGCCAAGTGCTACAGGAGAACAGAAAACAAAACCTACTCAGAATAGTGTCCGTGAACTTCGAGGACTTGGTCTGTCTCCAGACTTGGTAAGAAAAACTGCATTTGATAAATACAAATGTGTAGCATGTGAATTGGTGAAAACTAAGGAAAATCTTTCCTATAAAAAGATCTTCATGGAAAACGATTGTGCTTTTTTAGGTGTATGCTTGCGTTTCGCTGGCTGTTGGGGTAGAATGTTTCTGTGTTACTCTTTTCCACACAAACTTCCTGCCCTGCAAGCACCCTCCCCACAGCCACAGAAATATTAGGAGAATTAGTTTATTGTTGCAAAACAATGATGCCACTGCAGTGGCATTTGCTACGCAAGGGTAAATTCCTTTTCTACACAAGCAGTTTACCTTAATGTGGGTTACTACAGCAGGAAAATGACAAATTAATGGATCTCTTTGCTGGGACTGTGTATGGTCATAATTAACTATTTGAATAGCACCTTTAACTATTAGTATGGCAATGTAGAATTTTCTTTGATTAGCTGTCACTACACTATTCAACGTTTTAATTGTTGTTTTTGAAATAAAAATAGTTTTTATTCCTTTAAAACATAGAGGGACCTCAGTACCCCCCCCAAGAGCCCATCTGGTGCTTTGCTCCAATATGCCAGTCAAATTCTGATCCGGACTTTAGCAGACAGATGAGTACATATAGACCAGGTAGAAAATATATCTACACGCTTATATTATAACATCCCTTTATATCTGCCCTTCTCGAAATAGCTTCTCGTTGCCTTCTACTTAAGTCTATTCGTACAGCACGGTAAAGGTTATGTTTGGGACATGCACGCCTTTTACCTAATAATGTTCAGACAGAAAACAACCTCAAAATTTTATTTTTTGAAAAAAGGTTGATTACAGTTATTATTTACTCTGACAAGGTCTTGCCATCCTATAATATCCGATCCCTCTCACTGATGGCCAGAAAACTAGCAGAGGATATTTGATCAGCAAAAGAAAAGCAACTTTATATTACCTTTGGTTTTTATGTAGTATTTGTTGCTGCAGAATTTACTGCTTAAAAATCCTGTACATATCTGGTGTTACTCTTACCTTCTTGATGTTACCTTTTTTATGGATCTCAGTGTGGAAAAGTTGGGCAACCTTGCTGAAAGCCTGCCCAATACCTAAAGGTAATGTATTGAGGTTTCTCACAGATCTCTGCTACGGGAACATTAACACCCAGAACTGCACTGTTTTTTACATTGCAGTTGTCATGAAATACGCTGGATTAGGCACACCGTAGTTCTAACTGCTGTCCTCTTGCTTGCTCCAACTATAGTTTGGTAACTGTTAATGTTGAAAGTACTAAATGCTTAATAGTATACTGGATAAGACCAGATTAGAGCTGAGCTCACTTGGATAAATAGCAAGGAACATGACCTTTACATTACATAACTGTGTATTATAGGTTGTCCAAGCAATTACAAAGTTCAGTTTGCCATCCTTAAACCTCAATTTAGAACTACAAGGAAAATAATATACCTTTCTGAAGTGCAAGTAAACTGACGAGCATTGATTCTCCTGCAGTTTATGAATGTAGGCACCTTTTGAATAAACCAAAGTGTTAAACATTTATATTATTGCAGTAATTGAGATTAAAGCCACAGCGAAAGCTTTGTGATGGAAGATGTAGTGTCTTATACCATTGACTTGTTTTCTCTGCTAGGTTGTTTGCAGATGCGCCACCCCTCTTGACACTTCAGTCAAGGAGAAGATCTCCATGTTCTGTCATGTGGAACCAGAACAGGTAAGACTGGATTGTTCTTTCATTTGAGATAGGTTGCCCTTCTTCAGAAGGTTTGGGTCTGTTCTATCTTTGTGTGAGTATCAGATATCTTTGGGGCATTATGTTGAGTTCTTTGTTTGTACCGGTCCGTGCTTGATGCATGTAGAAATCCTTAGTATGCAAGTTGTAGAATCCAGTCACTGCATTAGAAAAAGTTTCAGGCCTCATCTAGCTTTAAAGGACCACGTTATAGGCCTTGATTTCCTATGTTATGCAGTATTTACTCTACAGCAATCTGTTACATACTGTACGTACTCTTTGAAAAAGACTTTGGTGCAGGTCTTGGATAGTAGGCTGAGCCGGGAATCCGTGGTTGAAAGGTTGTTGAAGGCCTCAGGGAAGTTTGGCTCAGATATTTAAACACAACTCATTAGAAAACTTGAGATTTCACAAATTCCCACTAACCACACAACCCTAAACAAGGGTACACAGCTCATAAATGGCAAATTAGAACAATATAATAAGTAAAGAAAGCACTGCAGTGCCATACTTATTGCAGCTGGTGCTTCACAAATTCTGGATTGAAGAGGTTTACGGCAACAAAGGAATGTCACCAAAGTATATCGGCCTTCAAATACTTTTTTAAGAACTGGTTCTATGGTACAAAGTAGCAAACCTCATATAATAACACCAGAAACAATTCAGCTGCCAACAGTCAAATGAAAGCGAACATTTCTACATCATAATGCAATTACATGGGGGAAAACATAAGTACTATATCATTCTAATAGCACAGATTCCTCCATCTGACTTCCGCTATCCTAGGGCTTGGACATTGCTGCTAGTCTAGAATATTTGATCACCTCTTGGACAAACAAGACTGCCACATCAGAAGTTACCAAAGACTCAATGGCATAGTGGAAGGAGACTTCCAGAACGAAGCATCAGAGGGCCTTGCTACCAAACGTTTGTGTGTAATCAGTTTACACATAGGGGTCGTGAAACGGTAGCATCATGTTTTGAGATTGTTTTGAATGATCAAGGTGCAAGCCACATTTGATGTTTATTTGCAAAACTGCCTGAAAGTGGTAACATTTACCAGCCTCAAAAAGGCCATTTACAAGTGTCATGAATACTGGTAATACTTAACTTGGTGTGTTATTATGAGTTTCTTACCCGTGGCTGATTTTCGTAAAAGGGCTTCCGTCATGGGTCAAGTTTTCCTTTGTTTAACTGATCATTTTGTTTAATTTGGTATGAACAGGTAATCTGTGTTCATGATGTTACTTCCATTTACCGAGTTCCCCCCTTACTGGAAGAGCAGGGAGTGGTGGACTATTTCAGACGAAGACTGGACCTTCCAATTGGGAAGCAGCCCCGACGAATGCTTATGAAGTGGAAAGAGATGGCTGACCGGTGAGGGGCCTTATCATAAATAGCCTTTAGCTTTGTGGATGGGGTTTTGAACAGAACCAGACTAAATCTGCAGGGGGATGCTTTGAAGAGAGCAAGAAAGCATGCATCGGAGGTGAAATGTCAGGTTTTGAAGAGAGCATCCAGAAATAATGTCCCAGTGGCAGTGAGGTTTCAAAGAACTTTAAGACAAATGGTGCACTTTTGGTCACTAATTTGAAGTGAGCTCTGACAAAATGTGCCGGGGAAGACTTTGAGTGAACCACAATATAATGTGCTCCATTAATGAGGTGATAGAGCTGCTTTGAAGAGAATCCAGAAAAAATGTGCTTTGAGTTTTCAGAGTGGTATTTTGAAGATTAAGAAATTTAAATGTGCCCAGAGGTAGCTTTCGAAGCCTTCCCAGACAAAAGGTGCCCAAGGGAAGTTTCCAGAAAATAAGATCATTTGTGTATGTTCATACTGTACTCCCAGCAATACAATTAGTAGAAGTATATGTTTGAAAATGACTCATTTTGCTAAACTAGATTAACATATATGGATGGTGAGAGTTTAATTGAAAATGCTTAAAGTGCTTCTTTCAAATACTTTCTCTGTGCCTATTTAAAAACGTAACTTTTCATATTTAGGATAAAACAAAGTTAAAATATTTTGCATGCTATTCCTAAAAAACGAATTCTGGACATAGATCAATCTTTTAATAGTAAATGATTATATAACATGCTATGGATATGAACACAATAGTAACTACACTTACCACAGATGAATGAAGAATCACGATTTTAAGGGTATGATGTTGGTTGGACATCCATTTGAGAATATG
Organism: Triturus cristatus; assembly: GCF_964204655.1. Lineage (NCBI taxonomy): Eukaryota > Metazoa > Chordata > Amphibia > Caudata > Salamandridae > Triturus > Triturus cristatus. The sequence goes on along the minus strand of NC_140583.1, from coordinate 993,635,965 downwards.
TATTTTTTTTTTAAACTAGACTCCAATTTTTATTATCTTTTTCACATCCTGTCCCTAAATGTCAGGAATCATCAGAGCTTCCCACTCTGTCATGCAGAAAGGTAGAACAAGCCTATGTCTTTGTTCTCTAAGATCTCATTCAAGATCATTTGATGGACAAAAACATTGCACATGAGAGCTAATGCGATAATATAAATGTTACCATTGTAAATTAAAGAATGTCCTTTACCAGTTATCATCACTTATATAGCATATTTCTACCATCTCTATAGCACTGTGGCGCTTTTCTATCCAGGCACCCTTTCCACACTAATTCAACAGTCATTGTGCTCTCATGTCATTGTACTTGGTTAGTGAAGATCCTTTATTAAATGTATGTTAGTTAGTGGGGATTCTTTAGGCCATTTCTTTGATTAGATTGGTGTGCACTGTTGTGCTTGTCCTTTACTCAGTCTTAGAGATTGTTCAGCCGTTGCTTCATTAACATCCTTTCTGGACATTATTAAACGGACCTGTGTTATTGCTGTTGAACTGCAACTTCTCCTTTTTCATTTTCCTCTCCTTTAACAATGTCCAAAAGTATTTTGACTCAGCCTCTGCTTCTGGAAGTACATCTATTTGCCTGTTTTCTTTCGGCCAATAAACTCTAAAATATTGATTGGCAGTATTGTGCAGTTGATTTGCATGTCTAAAATGCCCTTCGTCATTAGCAAGGGTGTGTTACTAAGCCTGACCGTTTTAAAGTACAAAAGTGGTCATCCTTTGGTGTCTTCATTGGGGCACTAAAGGCTATTTGTGAACAAGAGGCTCATTTCCGTTCTTCGTGAGGAAGATCTGAGGTTGTTTTTGTTTTTTTTACATCATTAGTCACTCATTTTGTATTCAACTATGATCATGTACTCAAAGTTGATATTTTTTGTTTTAATTTGTCATGTTATTGACCTTGGTATGGCATGTTCTATGCCATCGGTTTGGTATTTCAATTCTTTCTGAATCTAGGGGAGGAATTTTCAAATAACTTAGCAGTTTCCAATGCAAAACAGAGAGGGTTCAGCTTGTGGAGATGTACTATTTCTTATGCGAATGGATATATTATATGTTGGTTGAGTGCGTTGACTTCAGTGACATGTCAGATGTTCTTGGTGTTTTATGGGTGAGATCAGGAGGGCTGTGACAAATTGCTTGTATGTCTTCTATGGTAGTAGACACATCTTTTGCCCTATAGATGTGGGTGTGTTTAGGTGGGACCAGCTGGTGTTAATGGTTTAGGAGGTTTGAACAACAGCAAATAGTATGGCCATGGCGAGAGCACTGTTATAAGCATGGTAGTACCCAACTACTGTACTGTTGGATGCAATGTTCCTTAGCTTCTCTTTTATATTGTATGTTCACAATGTATTGCATCTCACACTTGCTTAGATGCCTCCACATGCCAGCTAGGAAGTCACTGAGCATATCTGCTGTTTTGTTTGCCTAACCACAGTAGATAGGTTGCAACTTTCAATTCATAGTGAATGTCAAACAGCCTCAACATAAGGCAAGTCAAAAGCATTCATTCAAATTTGGAGTGAAAAACTTTGCCAATGACCTGCTGAGCATGCACCCATGCAACACTATGGCAATGGTTAGTACCTCTCCTCAACCACGTTTCCCCCATAGGTGCCTATGTAAAATGTCTTCATGACGTAATTGTTTAGTGGAGGGAATGTATTTTTCTTTTCAACTTCAGTTGAGATCCATCAGGTGTTCTTCCTTAACTTGTCTGCGTGGTAGGGCAGATTCTGAGGGCATCAAATTGTGATCTGAAAAAAATTATTGTGATGTGATGGTATGGAAAAAGCAAAGTTTAATTTGTAGTGATCACAGCAGAGAGATTTGCAATAAGTCGTTATATCTTGATTGCAGAGCTGACCGTTTGCTTGAGACGTGCTCCATCGCGCTTGTTGGCAAATACACAAAGTTTTCTGACTCGTATGCATCCGTCATCAAGGCATTGGAACATTCTGCCCTGGCAATAAACCACAAACTCGAGATAAAGGTACATTGTCAACTCTTTGTTTATAAAAAAGAAAAAAGGCTTGTGTGCACACCCACAATAGATATTTATTTTGCACTAAGGATGTGTCATATGTGTGCCTCCAGAATGAATGTAAACTGAGTTTTAGATTATGCTTCAAATAATGTTGATTATTAGTAGTGTTTAGGACTTTTTCATTAACATTGTTTCAAATTAAAATACAATTTTAACAGGGAAACATGCCTATGAGAAGCATCGCGGTCTTTTGTTTTTATTTTTAGACTTAAGCCAATGAGACAGAGGATTGCATAGTTCACTGAAGAATTTGCTGCAACTCAGTGTTTTGAATGAAAATGATAGTACCTGTAGTTAAACTGCCGGAGAAAGAATACTAATCTTGCTCCTTTAACTCTGTAAGCTGCCCTTCCCTTTATGCCACACAGGGGTTGCCTGATTAACTTACGGCGACACTTCTGCCTTCCATAATGGTTTCAGAAATAGTGGGATGCTGTAGGGATGCCACCCTCTAAAAAAAATATTGCTAAACCCTGACAATCCTGTCATGGACAGACAACCATCTCAGATCCTCACGAGGTCTGCCTTTGGTTTCAAAACCTGAAGCACTAATCAGAGTTGTGTGAAGGGTGCAGCCTGATGGACACCTAAGCAGTAGGAAAGTGCCCCTTTTTTACATGGTTACCCCACTTTTTGCCTGGATTTTATGATTTCAACTAGAAGTGCACTGGGTTCCTGCTAACCAGGCCCCCAGGGCCAGATCTCTTTCCCAAAACTGTACAATTGTTTTTCCCCAATTAGCAATACCTTTAGCACTTTCTACAAGTACCTAGTAAATGGTACCTAGGCCATGAGTTTCTAAGAGAAGGGGGTCTCAGTGCTTTAACACAAATTGTGCCACCCAAAGAGACCCCTCAGCAAACACATGCAAGACTGTATTTGCAGACTTTGTGTTTTGGTGCAAACCAAAGTGAAAACACAACATGACTCCCATCCATGGGTGCCATGTCCCCTATTGCATGTAATATTTATAAGTTACCCCTACAGCAGGCCTTACAACCCTGAGGCTGGGGGCTTTATATTACATGTGAGGACATATCTGCATGAGCAGACATGCCCCTCCGCTGATCAGTTCCGTTACTGCCAGTGCAAGTGAACTGGGAAGCCATTTGCTGGTAAAAACGAGTTCCCCAGATACATGATGACTTCACTGAAAATTGGGACGTTTGGTATCAAACATCTCCTATTAATAAACCCACACTTCTTGCAGTGTGGGTTTATTAATGCATGCACCCAGAGGGCACCTTAGAGTTGCCCCTTGCAAACCTACCAGCCCCTGGTGTGTTGGCTGACTGGTTGCTTCCAGCCTGCCACCAGAGACTAGTGTCTGACCCCCAAGGGTGAGCGCCTTTGCTCTCAAGAGGTCAGAAACTAAGCCTGCTCAGGAAGAGGGTCGTCATACCCCCTCCCACAGGATGACATGCTAATTAGCATTCCAAGGCAGCAAAGCTTAAAAAAACCTACCACCTTTGAAATATGAGTCTAGCTTCCTGCGCAGGAGAGGAAGCCGACCCCTTTGTTCAGAAACCCGTGGTATATGGACACAGGAAAATGAGCTAGTCAGGTAGGCGTGCCCACCCCCAGACTAGTACCACTAAGGTGGCCTAATCTGAGGTGGACAAGACTTTTCAGAGTTAGCCATCTTTGTGTTGGCAAACTTAGGAATTCTGGAACCGGGTTATGCCCACTTTCCACAAGAAGTTATCATATAGGGGGCTTACAGTGACCTCAGGGGTCAGTAGCCCATTGGCTACTACCCTAGACTCCCCTAACTCCCCTGAATTCAGTATTTAGGGGAGCCCCTTGCACCAGAAAAACCGATCCTGCCAACCTGAAAGAAGAAGACTGACATGAAGAGTCGCAGATGGCAAGAACTGAAGACCTTGCTACTGACTTGGCACCATCTCTGCCAGCCTGACTGCTGACTTCTACAATTGCACCAAAAGACTACTTGTCCTGCAGCTGATGTGTCTCCAAAGCCTTCCGAGACCTGCCTGTTCTTCACCCAGGAACCAAGAACTCCTGTGAAGCAACTGACCTGTTTCCCTGTACTCTGCAGGCAACCCAAGAGACTTGAGAGGACTTCAAAATTGTCAAACCCCCACACCTAAAGACACCACTGCATCCGTCGCTCCAAGCTCGAGTTGAAATGGACCAACAGTGTCAGCATGGTCCCCAGCCATCCAGAGACCGAGTCCTCTGTGGTTTGCCCTCTTGTGGACCCCCATATGTTGCCTGCAGCCTCTGCATGCAGGCCCTTAACTACTGCCACTGGTCCCGGTATGGAAAACATGACTCCTGAAGACACCTCTGTACCCATAGCCCCTGGGCCATGGAGAAGAGGACCAAAGGTGTACTTGCGTTCCTGAACATCGGAAGGCCTGAGCCCCCCTGTGGTTCAGCCCGTGCTGGCCACCCTGTCAAAACCTGCAGGCTCTTTACTCATAGACCCATCTCCATAGACTTGCATTGGGCACCCAACTCTGTTTTAATCCCTGCCACCGTAACGCCACTGGTAGTGTTCTGCTGGTGCTGCCTTGTACCTTGCTCATCATTCACCTTAACTTCTGGAGATTGGTGCCCTGAGTTGCTGTACCTGATTGCTGTACTTGTTCTTCCTCCTATAGGATAAAATTGCAGCTTCTGAAAATTGCACCAATTATTGACTTTTTGAAAGCAAAAGCATTTCTATTGCAAAACATACTTAACTGATCTAATTTGTTCTGGTACCTAAATATATATGAAGATATGTTTTTATAAATTGGTGTGGATCTCCTTATTGAGTAGAGTGCATCATTTATTGACTATTGTATGCATTTGGGATGTCTTGCACTCCCCTCCAATATGCCTAAGGCTGCTCGACCACACTGCCTCCTAGAAGAGCACCTTGGAATTGCCAGAGCAATTCCCTCTCCATTCATAAGGGAACTCCTGGACTCTGCACAATATATCTCATTTTTATATATCATATAAAGAGCCAGCAACTTACGTTGGTGGTGCATGGGTGGGATACAAGACTTAACCGCTTCGATGCAGTGCGCATTTCCCCGCACACGCCCACCGTGACGTCAGACGGCCAGGGGCCTTCAGGCGCACGGAAGAGGTTAACATCTGCTGTACCACTTAGTGATTCCACTAAGAAATCCAAAATTGAGTTAGTAATATCTTTTACTGATTTCAAATTTTTTGTAAATTGTTTTAAACTAGCTGTTAGGGCCTTTTTTTAACTCCCACAGCAAAACAGTTTTGAATTTAAATAAAGTAGTCAATTAGGCCTTTAGAAAGTATTTAGCATTTTTTCTAAAAAGGTTCCACCTACTTTCAAATCATGACTGATACAGCAGGTTCTTCCCAGGTGCTCACCCTGCGACCCTACAAGAACTTTAAGTTGGACAGACTTATGAACCTCTGCAAAGCATAGACCCTCACCATGGGTCCTAGACCCACTAAGGCACAGCTGCAAAAGTTGTTTGCAGAAAATGCCAGGACCATGGCTGAGGGAGAAGCCCTCTTGGAGAATGGGAGGTGGATGCTGAAGTGGGTGAAGTAGATGATAGTTCCAACAGCAATCCTACAGAGAGCAATACCAGTGGTAGCACTACTAGTAGTGCCCCAGAAGAAATATATCTTGAGGATGCAGATCTTCAGAAACTTGCCAAGAGGATCTCATTAGAGGCTAAACTTCTGGCTATAGATGGGAAGGAGCTGAGATGGGAGCCTAGGACACATCTCTAGGGGCAGAAAAATCATAAATAGTGAGAGGAATGAAGATTTCGACCCTAAAATCCTCAGAGGGATTGTCCCTATTACACAGAGGGTGGTGATATCACCAAATGGTTTACAGCCTTTGAGAGAGCTCGTAAAATGAGGCAGCTCAACAAAGACTATTGGGACTCTCTTCTCTGGGAGCTGTTCTCAGGCAAGTGTAGGGTGTGAGAAAGTGGCTCTGTATATACTGTCCCTTAAAAGGTACAGGGTGTACAGAGTCCACAGTCCCCCAGGGTTTGACAGAGGCTAAAGTTAGATATAACCTTACTCTCTAAAGTGGTAGCTTGGTCGAGCAGTAAGGCAGTATCAGAGGACAGTGTAAAGCATTTGTTGTACACACTCAGTCAGCAAATGGTCTCACACACTCAATAACTGAACTCTAGGCCAATGGTTTATATATAAAAAAATTATATGCTTGTTTTATTTTAGAACCAACACTTGGATTTAAAATATACTTTCTCAGAATGAGATGTTTCATATAAATACTTTTGCAATATGCAATTGACTTTTGTAAACGGTTACAAGTGGTTGCAATAGGCAACTCTATTTTAAACACAACAATGCATTGAGCTCAATGGAAAATTCAAGTTATTTGCAACAGATTACTTTTTAGATTACTTTTGGAATTCCAGGACTGGATCCTAGATTCAGTCCTGGGTCAGTACTCAGAATCAAGTGATAAAAGTCGACTTAATTACTGTAATGATTTTTAAACAATATTTTGCTATTTTAAAAGTTGACACTTGGAAAATATTTCAAAGAAAACAGTCAATGATTCCCTATGGAAGAAAATTCAAGTTGCAGGTACAGTATGTTCTCGTTACTTTTGTAATCCAGTACTGGGTGCCTAGACTCAGTACTGGGACCTTTATCCAAAACAGGTAAGTAATTATGTTTTCAGATATTATACGATTTTTGAAGAATATTTAAAGATTGCAGAAATCGACACTTGGAAGAAATTTCACAGAAAAACAGTCAATGATTTCCCATGGAAGACAATTGGGTTACAGGTAAGTACAGTTGTAAGTATTTTTCAGAGTCAGTGCTGGGCACCAAGATCCAGCACTGGGAGCTCACCTAAGAGCAGGTGAGTAGTTTCGTTTTCGTTACTCGGCTGATTTTTGGTGAATATTTTAAGATTTGAAAAGTCCACACTTAGAAGAAATTTCAGGAAAAAGCCAGTCAATGTTACCCTATGAGGAAAATAGAGTTATCGGTTTAAGGGTAAGTACTCGACTGGCAGAGTTGAGGTTCTGGGCATAGACTCAGGGGTCCCCCAGGGTCAGGTAGGTACAGTTGGTTCACCCTCAGCGACTCTAGGGCGGCCGGGTGCAGAGAGAGTTAGGCCCAATGTTATCCTATGAGGGATGGGGGGCCTTGGTTGGTTGGTGGCTGCTGACTGGCAAGCCACGCGGCTGTGAGAGCTGGGCTCCTGGTCACTTACTCAGGGCAAGTGGGGAAGTAGGTAGGTGTAGAGTTTTCACTGCCAGGGCCACTCGGGCGGCGGCTGGATGCAGGGTGCTTTTGAGCCTTCGGGCGCTCAATTGATTTCAATGGGAGATCTCCGGTTTAGAAAAAGACTGCAAGCTCGGGGACGAGGATTCTTCAGGTGCTACCACCACTTCGAGAGGTAAGTTGGGTAGTTGGAAGATAGGTAGGTACCCTGGAATTGGGCACAGGGGTCCGCGGGGCGCCGCGTGCCAGGGTGCCTTTTGGTGTCGGGAAATCTTACCCTCTGTTGATCGCGGTAGGGGGGGCACCTTGTTCTGAGGCTGCAGGCTTCTTCAGGAGTGTCGAGGGAGGTCCTTGGGTGCCGGACTCTGGGTCACATTCGCCGTGGGGCCGTCCTCGTGGTCTTTGTTCACTCCGGCACTGGCCAGGCTTGGCTGGTGCAGAGTGTGCTGGGTTCGCGGTTCCTGGCTGCTGCCAGGGATTAGAGGTAGGTTTTGAGTAGAGCCTCTACTCATGGGAGTCCCAGGGGCTTAGAGCCAAAAGGTAGCCAGGTCCTCCGGGGTTTGTGAGGTTGCTGTCCACAAGAGATGCCGGGTTGGAGCAGGAGCAGTTTCGAGGGTCGACAGGCCGGTAGGGCTGGGGCCAAAGCAGTTGGTGTCTTCCTCTTTTTAGCAGCTGCAGGGCAGGTCTTCTTTCTTCTTGGTCTTCTTTGTAGTTTTGAATCTGAAATCTGGGGAAGGAAGGTTCAGGGTGCCCCTAAATACTAGATTTAGGGGCGTTACAGGTAGGTGAAGGGCAGGGACCAATGGGTCCCTGTCCTGGGGTGGGTACACCCCCTATCCTGCCTCTGCCTTATTGAATTGCTTCTAATCAGACTATGGTACATCTCATGGCAATGGTGTCCATAGAATGGGGAGAGGTTACTGGCCAAACAAAGGTGGTATTCCTGTGCAATTCCTGTCTGCTAGGCAATGATCTAGAGTCTTCAGCTTGGGCTAAGATCAAAGAAAGACCCATTCAGCTATGCTGGGTATACCTTAATGTATATGTGTAAAAACTAGCACAATGCAAAGCCCAGGGTGAAAAAGAAGAGGCGGAGCCTGGAATAATGGCCCAACCTTCCAAGAGAAAATCAAGACGTCTGAGAAAACAGCTCCTGGACAAACGCCAGATCAGGTCCCCTCTCCCCAGGGAGAAGGCCTGTCAGCCCCAGAGGGAACTGAGCCACAGGAACTTGGGCCTTACAGAGCTTCTGGTCCCAGGGGACCCTCTAGTGAATATCTGCGCCAGGGACAGAGGACCTTCCCCACTTTTAAAAGCGTTAGATAGCAAGCTGCTAAGGGAAGGGAGATGTCAGTGGCTCCCACAGAACCTATTGGGAGGAAGGCCTCCTTTTCAATGAGGTCAGAGACTCCAAACCTGGTGCTACAAGGAGAGTGGTAGTTCCTCAGCGGTTTATAGTTCCTGCTCAGATTGGCTCATGACATCCCCCGAGCTGGGCATCTTGGCCAGGCCAAACCTTATCACCAATTTCTACTGGCAAGGTATGTCCCAGAAGGTGAAGGAGTTTTGTAACTCTTGTGCCACCTATCAAACGAATGGAAAGACAGCTGGCCACCCAAATGCCCCTTTAATCCCACTCCCAGTGTTTGGAGTTCCATTTGAAAGGGTATAGATTGACCATGTTGGTCCCCTAGACCCTCCAACTGCATCAGGGAACAGATTCACACTGGTAGTAGTGGATCATGCTACCAGGTACCCTGAAGCAATTTCCCCTAAGGACTACCACTACTCCTGTAGTGGCTAGGGCCCTCATTGGTGTGGGCTTTCCCAAGGAGGTGGTGTCAGACAGAGGTACAAACTTAGGGGCCGATTGCGATCCTGTTCGGAAAGCATTCCGACCGAATCGGTTCCGGAATGCTTTTGGACAATTCGGATCGAGGGAGTCCGACCGAGCGATTTTGATGCATCCGGATGCTTCCGGATATGATTCGGTCAGACTCCTATTGACTTAAATGGGCGCCTTTGTTCCGAATGAGGACACAGGCTCCCATTGAAGAAAGAGGTGGCTGGAGAAAATCATGCACCCTGTAGCAGGCATCCGATGGTGCCTGCCACACTGTGCATGGTTGGGGAGAGGAGACCCATGGGTAATCCCACGGTTCTGATTCGGAGGGCCCCAGGTGAAGGGGGCCTGCTACAGGACCCCAAAGATCGATTCCAACAGCTATTTGGCAGAATGTGTAGTGGCTTATACATTCACTACACCATACCACCCACACATACGTTCTTGTTAAAGAGGTTTAACAAGACCATGAAATGTTTGATGGTGGACTCCTGGAAAAACTCAAGAGGAGATGGTGTGTGTGTGTTACTACCATGCCTGCTTTTTGCCTACAGGGGAAGTGCCACAGAAGGGAGTAGGTTTTTCCCCCTTTGAACTTCTGTTTGGTCATCCTGTCAGGGGACCATTGTGCCTAGTGAAGAAAGGCTGGAAGAGACCTCTCAGAGAACCCAAACGGGACATTGTGGACTAGGTGCTAGGCTTTCATTTCAGGATGGTTGAGTACATGGAAAAAGCATTCATGAACCTTGAGACCAACCAAGCGCTTCAGAAGCTCTGGTATGACCAAAAGGCTGCAGTGGTGGAGTTCCAACCTGGCCAGAATATATGGGTTTTGAAGCCCGTGGTTCCTAGGGACCCTCCGGACGAATGGAATGAGCCCTACCTTATCCCTAGGCCTCACTATCAGAGCAAGGCAAGAAAGTGCCACATAGAGCAGGTAGTAGACAGATGCTTTTGAACATGGGATAGGAGCAGTCCAATACTAAGCCAATGATGTTATCCATGACCAAACTGTTGCTTTCATTAGCAGGAGGTTACTCCCCAGGGAGCAGCGTTGGAGTGCCATTGAGAAGGAAGCCTTTGCTGGGATTTGGTCCCTGAAGAAATTGAGGCCATACCTGTTTGGCTCTCACTTGTTCGTTCAAACTGACCAGAGGCCTCTCAGATGGCTAATGCAAATTAAAAGTGAAAACCCCAAACCGTTGAGGTGGTCCAAAGTATGGACATTACAGTGAAACACAAATCTGGAACGGACGATGCCAATGCAGAAAGGCTTTTCCAGGTGGTTCTTCTTAGAAGATGGAGACTATGTTGGGAATGGTTAGTTCCACTCTCCTTCATTTCAGGGTGGTGGTGGGGGGTTTGCAGACTAGTGCCCCTTTTTGACTGGAAGTGTGCTGGCTTCCTGCTAATTAGTGCCAGACCTCTTTCCCAAAACTGTACAATTGTGTCACCCCAATTGGCATACCGTTAGCACTTTCTAAGTTCCTATTAAATGGTATGCTTGGTATCTAGGGCATAATGAACTAAAAAGGGTCTCTCAGGGCTGCAGCACTAATTGTGCCACCCTAAGAGACCCCTCGCTAAACTCATGTGGGACTGGCGTTGCAGGCTGCACGTTTTGGCGCAGACAAGTGAATATAGCATGTCACCAATCCATAACTGCCATGTCCCCTAATACCTATCCCTGTGTGCCATGTCCCCTAACAACTAACCGGTGATGTGGAATTTTCTGCTTCACTATATTTCCTACCTACCCTTAATTCCTCACGCTCTGAAAAAGCTACATAAGGATTGGTCCCTAGCCATTCTTATCGCCACAGAACGGACTTGTAAGGTGTAATTAGGTAGACCTTATACAACTCTGTGTCCCCCACTAATATTACCTCTCGGTGCGGATCTGCATACCAGGTCGCAAGGTGCTGCATCCCAACCTCCAGCGCTTCCACCTTCAAGCCTGGAGATAAAGCAGGGGCATCTAAGCTCCTTTCACTTGCAGCCAGAGGTGGGTGACGTCATCTTGTCATCCGGCGTCCCTACAGAAAATGTACATATGCAGGTAGATGTAACCATTTTGTTGCCTAGTGTGCTTACTGTGAGAAGTTGGCCTGATGTATGATGTCACTAGTTATAGTGTACACCTTATATCAGTCCAAATACCCTTATGGTGATTGGTTGTAAAGTCAACCTTATAGACCAGCTATCCTAGTGGTAGCATGGACAAGAGCAGTCTTAGGCTAAACTCTGAATGGCATGTGAAGCCAGCTGTGATACCATATATAATCCCTTGAATACCAAATGAAAGGACACCACAACAGATATATATATTCACTGAAAAAACCATAGGTTTCACACATGTTATAGTTAGTGGAAATTTTACTGATAAAAAACCAGTGAAATTCCCCCGTTATAGTTCGCGCAGGCAACTATAACTCACGCGACTGCAATCTTCTGCTGATGACATATGTGTCTTTATGAAAAAAAAATATTTGTAATATATGTATAGCTAAAAATGTATGGAAGAAGACATGGGCAAATAAGTGTCTAAATACAGTATTAGCATCAGCAGAGGATTGCGGTCGCGTGAGTTATAGTTGCCTGCGCTAACTATAACGGGGGAATTTCACTGGTTTTTTATCAGTAAAATTTCCACTAACTATAACATGTGTGAAACCTATGGTTTTTTCAGTGAATATATATATATATATATATATATATATATATATATATATATTCACTGAAAAAACCATGGGTTTCACACACGTTATAGTTAGGAATTAGCATTTAAAAAACCTTAGAAATTCAATGAAAAAACCAAAGGTTTCACACATGTTATAGTTAGCTGGACATTTCACTCGTAAAAAACCATTGAAATTCCCCCGTTATAGTTAGTTCAGCTAACTATAACTCGCGCGCCCGCAATGCACTACTGATGACGTCACATATTACATCACTCATGACATGGTCACTGACATCACTCATGACATCACTGATGACATCTCAAATGACATCACTGATGACATCACTGATGACATCATCCTTGTGATAGAGTGGCAGACCTCCTCTCCCCCTAATATAACCATTGAAACACACATTCAAAAATAGAAACTAAAATGTTCAAAATAATGAACATATCAATATCAGTTACAACAACCTATTCAGTAATTCTAAGAACCACATACACATACAGTAATTCACCAACAGTCCTCTACAGTCACTCATACATGTACTCACTCATCATATGTACTCATACACCTGTACATCCCGTTACACAATGCCACTCATCCATAGAGTAACTCACACACATAGTCACTCATGCTAATAAAGAATCAATCATCCATTTACTTGCATATACAGTTATACACACACCACCACACTTACTTCTACAGAAACTTACATATACTTACTCTTTTAAACAATCACTTATAGAAACACATACTTATTCATACAGGAACTCTTCCAATCTCTCACTCTCACATATACTCACTTATATACACCAATAGTCACATATACTAGTTTAAAACATATGTAGTTACTCGTAAAGACACTATTGAGACAGTCATTCACTCACTAACACACCCATGCACTCACTCATCCACCCATACAGTCCTGCACACATGCTGTATTCAACACATACAAACAGTGAGTCACTCATTCATGCACCTATGCACTAAGTAATACCCCCCACCGAACCATACAGAAACTCAGACACTCATAGTGATAAAAAACCAACTAATAACCTATATAGACACTCATGTAGCTACTCACCAACCCATGCAGCCACTTATACACAAAGTAAGAAACTGATACAGATATTTAAATATTTAAAGATTACTCAGTAAGCCATGTATTCACTATGATACACTTAAACAGTCAGTTACACAAAAAAAATCCAAAAAAAAGTATCAATTTAGACACTTATATACCCATTTATTCTTCCTTTGACCTTGAGATATACATAAATATAAAAAATATATAATTTTCATAAAAACACACAATCACTGGATGATGTCATCAGTGATGTCATCAGTGATGTCATTTGAGATGTCATCAGTGATGTCATGAGTGATGTCAGTGACCATGTCATGAGTGATGTAATATGTGACGTCATCAGTAGTGCATTGCGGGAGCGCGAGTTATAGTTAGCTGAACTAACTATAACGGGGGAATTTCAATGGTTTTTTACGAGTGAAATGTCCAGCTAACTATAACATGTGTGAAACCTTTGGTTTTTTCATTGAATTTCTAAGGTTTTTTAAATGCTAATTCCTAACTATAACGTGTGTGAAACCCATGGTTTTTTCAGTGAATTTCAAAGGTTTTTTAAATGCTAATTTCTAACTATGCCTACAGAGATAGGACATGTGAAGAAAGAAGAAAAAATGCACAGAAAGAAACAAAAGAAGTGCAGAAAGAAGCAACAGAAGTCCTCAAATACGAAGATAAGTGCAGGAAGAAGGATAACGTGCAGAAAGAACAAAAAGAAGAGCAGAAAGAAGCCTTGTTGCAAAATCATCCTGTACCCTCAACTTTTTCAGACGGATACTGGTGGTAACTGAGTCTGACTAACCAGTCCTAGAGCCAGTGCTATGTTAAAAGACACTTAGAATACAGTGAAAACACCTACATACACTAGGGAACATTATGCGTTGGGGTCCCCCTGTGATTAGCATGACCTCCTCTGTAAGCCCCTAGTGTATAATAGGGCATGGGGATTAAAACTACCTCTTAAAACAGGCCACAGGGCGTTTTTGCACACATTAACTCAGGCCCCGTCCCCTCCCTTCACCACTGTGTAAACACGCCCTGTGTCCATTTTTAGTTGGGAGATTAAGTTCATTTGAATCCTGAGGGTCCCTAGGGTCCAACTAGCCCACTAGGTACCTCCAGTAAGTGCCACAGAGCTGCGTTGCAGAGAGGTGTAAAAAGTGGCACGGCCTGGACCACCTCTCTGCAATGCAGCTCAGTGGCGCTTACTGGAAGCACTTGGTGGGCTAGTTAGCCCCCAGGGGCCCTCAGTATTGAAGGGAAATTATATCCCCAATTTAAAACATGCCATAGTGCGTGTTTGCACACGTCACCTCAGGCCCCGTCCCCTCCCTTCACCACTGTGTAAACGCGCCCTGTGGCTGTTCTAAGTTGAGAGTCCCCCTGAATCCTAAGGGTCCCTAGGGTCAAACTAGACCACTAGGTACCTCCAGTAAGCGCCACAGAGCTGCGTTGCAGAGAGGTGTAAAAAGGGGCTTGGCCTCAGAACACCTGGCTGCAGCGCAGCTCCCTGGCGCATACTGGAGATGCCTGTTGGGGGCGCGGTTGCAGAGTGCTGCACGGAGGGGGCATGGCCTCCGGCACGATGCCAGTCTTTTATTTATTTTAGTTTTTTAAGAAGGGGGGCTGTTTGGTTCCCCTTCTTATTCTAATTTATTGGCCCTGATGACCCCATCCCCCAGGGCCAGTCTCCTAATTATATTTTTTAGACCCCAATCCCCAGGGCCGGCCACTGTTTTTTATTATTTTTAAAAAATATATATTTATAGACACACCTAGGACATGCTGGACAAACCGTACGTACCTATCACCATGACGATTTGCGTGATATTCATTAAAAGGCGACTATGCATGCAATGAATCCACGTGGAATGTATTTACACCACTAGTGAAGCTCTGACATGTCTGATGCCCTACCGTGCCTAATCCTGGTAGACACCCTTGTCGTTTATTTATACAAACATGGGTAGCTATTGACGGGCACATTTAATACACATGCACACCAAGCCATTCAAAGGGGATTCGACAAAAATTCGACCAAAACTATGCAAGAAACCCCCCTCACGGTTAATAAAACACACATCCACTGCCGGATGTGTAATACTTTTTATTTTACTCTCTGGAAAGGGGACGAACATCACTTGAGAGTCACAGCGTGCTCCTGACAGAGCCCAATGCTGTGTTACACCCACCATTGCCTGCCGAGTGCCACACACCTCTGTGTTGTATTCCACTAGCTAGTGCATATGCTATGACACTCTCTAGCCCATGTGCACTGTAACACCACCCCGTGAATATGTCATGCCACACTTGTCTTCGCACGGGTTATATTGCCCCATCTAACGTGCCTTTCTCGATGCCTATGTTATAACGCACAGTGCTATGCCATACATATTACAATCTGGGATCCATATATTTGTCACAGTGCATATGCAACGTTACACTCCCCAGCACATATTTTATATTACAACTTTAGAGACTAGTTAGGTTACACAACACTGCCCTGTGCATATTACACTCCAAGGCGCATATCGCATAGCACGCGCTAGTGCCTGTGCTATCTCGCGCTCTCCAATGAATCTGTCATTGCGCACAATGTATTGCAAATTATATTTCACGCCCGGTTCATCTTATATCACACTTTTTGGTGCATAGTTTATACCATACACTATATCTAGTTTTCATTTTCAATCGTGCTCTCAGGACTATGTTCTATATAACACTGTGTTCACCTACCCTTTTCACGGGCATTACATTTTGCGATAGGGGGTGGAGGGTCAGGGGGTGTTTCTGCCAAGTGAGCCCGGAGTCACAGTCACAAACGTCCTCTTCTTCCTGAATAAAAGTGAGATTATGCTGCATACTTGTTCATATTTTAAGTAGTTCGCACAGACACAATGTTTTAAAAACAATAAAGTTCCTAATACCCGCCTTCTCTGAACAGTTAGCTTGCTGCCCCATCCCCTTCCTCCCTATCCTCTGTTGTGTGAATCCATGGACTAGCCTCCTCCCTCCTGCCATGCATGGTCTGATGTGCTGCCACTGCCCTCAATTTAGTATGATGTACCAGTCCAGTCCTCCTGCCCTCCATTGCCCAATTCTATGCCCCATCATTGACCTCCTGCTTAAACTCTGTGCTTAGCTTGCTGCCCCTATTCTCCTTCCCCCTGCCCTCCGATGTCTTTGTGCATGCCCCTGCTCCATCCTTTTTGCCCACCATGTCCCATGGACCTGCCACTCCTATCTACTCTGAGTGTTCTGTTGAGCTGCCACTCCCCTCCCACCTGCCTAGCATTGTCAGATGACTGTAACCTGTCCCTGCCACCTCCACCCTGCCTGTCCACATGCCATGCCACTATCCTCTTCCTCCTGTCCTACATGGTCCATTGTAGTGCCACACCCTTCTGCCCTCCCTGGTCTGTTGTGCTGCAACTGCTCCTCCTGCCTGCCCCGTGTGGTCTGTTGTGAGGTCCCTTCCCCTGAACTTTCTTGTCTGTGCACAGGTCCTGACCCTCCCTTCTATCCTCCATTGTCCTTTGTGCATGCCCCTCAACCCTCCTTCTTGCCCATCATAGCCATTGTGCTGCCACTAACCCTCCCACTTGCCATGCATGGTCTTCTGTGCTGCCATGGCCCCTCCCACCTTCCCTGTGTGGTCAGTTAGCTGCCCCTGACCCCCTCCCACCTTCCCTCCATGGTCTGTGTGTATGCCATCACAGTCTCACTGTTGCTCTTCATGGTGTGTCTTGCTTCTAGTGCCCATCCTGCCTGACCTCCATGGCTATCTTGCTGCTCCTGCCCTGCCCCCTTGCCCCCAGCCCTACTCCCTCCCTCCTGGCTTGTCTGTTCCATTGTAATGCCCCTGATCCGTCCCTCCTGCCCTTTATGGTCTGTTATGCTGCAGCTTTCTCTCCTGTCTGTCCATTATGGTCAGCTAGCTGCCATTGCCTCTTGCCCCTCTGTTCTCTGTTGTCCATGTGCATGGTCCTGTCCCCTCCCTCTTGCTTTCTATGGATTGTTGTGCTGCACTCCCGTCCTGCATGCCCTGTGTGGTGTATTGTGCTGCTGCAAACCGTGATGCCTGCCCTGCAGGGTCAGTTTGGTGCACCTCTCCATGTCCCTCCTGTCCTCTGTTATCCAAGTCCATGTCCCTATCCCATTTCCTTCCATGATCCAATGTACCATACTTGCGAACATTTTGAACTTGGTAAGAGGGAGATTTTGAAAAAAAACTGGGGTATTGATTTTCCCCTTTGAGTTACATTGAAAAAGAGGATATTGTAGACAGGAGACAGATCAAATAAAGCCCATTTGAGCTTAAAAACATTGGACGTTTCCTGGCTGAATCGGGTCTGTTGGCATGTATGGTTGTACTACCATTGCCTCTTCCTTCTGCCCACAATGGTCTATTACATTGTCACAGCCTTGAAGGAGGGTAGATTTTGTATCACAGGGGGCCCCTGGCCCGTTCTGTCCACACCTGAAGTATGAGACCCTTGTCCTTGCCCTGCCAGCTGCAGTTGTAGGCCGTATTAAATTGACCAGCGGGTCCTGTATTGCTATATAATTATCCTGAGACATCCTTACCACTCAGCCAGCATAAAACCCCTGTGTAGGCCCTTCTGTTCAATATGTAGGCCTCTTTGTTAAATTGACCATAGCTCTGCAATTTTAGTGTATAGCAGTCTGAAGGCAGGTCTGCGAGGCCTTCTGATCCAAACTAGTAGCCCCCACCCTACCCGAGTGCTCCGTGCTCGGTATCAAAGTTCAACATCCCCCTGAAGCTGTCGACATACAGTAGGCTGCATCCTGGACTGGTACTTGCTTCCTGGGCAGGTTTCCCGCTTTTAAGGAAGTGGCAACCGCAGAGCGTCAAGTTAGGAGAACTGAGGAGATTTTATACATGAATATATTGAATTCCCGTACAATACCCATTATTTTCTGCTTGCTCTATGGAACTTACGATAAGCGATTGGCCTGAGAGACTGACCTTTTCACCCAGTCCATTGTCAGCATTAAGTGGGTAAATGACGAAATGTCTGGTAAAATCTGCAGTCGAAGCTTTTGGGTAGCATACGTAGGTAGATGTAGCGTGCAAAGGAGCCCACAAAATGATATAAAAAGGGAGCACCCACAGATATCGACGGACTACCTCGCCGTCTGTATGTAGGTTAACAGGCAGTGAAGGTTTTCCCCAAGAGCTGGGAGCTCTTGTCTTCCTTTGCTTAAAATGTCTTGCTCTGCTTTGCTTGAAGTATCTTATTCTATTTTACCTATATGAAATGTCATGTTATGTTTAACCATTGTTCTCTTTACTTTTGCATTTAAAAGATTTTGTATTGTAATTGCAGGAATGCTTGCTCTAAGAGTAAACGTGAGTGTTCCTAGGTAACATTTTCCTTGGTGTAACTTGTTTCTCATGATGCATTTATAGATGTGTTTTCTCTCTCTCTCTGTCAGTACATTAATTGAGATACAGAGAATATTATGACAGCTGTATGATTATCTGGATTCTGTTTTTTGTACTTTATGTCTCTATTCTGCGGTTTCTTTGAAGTTGCATCTTCTCATTAAACTGCCATTGTATTCTGCCTCCAATTCCATGTCTCATATGTCTGTTTTCTTCATTTTTTGAGCAAGCGTTCCTAGGCACCCCGGATCAAATTAAGGTGCCCCTTTTGTCCCTGACTCACTCTCCTGCTCAGTTCTGTGGTGGCTCCCGGGGATCTGGGGACCGCTCCTAGCTTCCTTGACCCGTAATAGATCTTCCCTCCAACAGCCTCTCTTGCAAGTCCTGTATTGTTGGTTTGTTGCCCCTGCCCCCCTTTCCACTGCCCTCCATAGTCTGTTGTGCTTCCACGGCCCTTCCTGCCTGCTCAGTGTGGTTAAATTGTTGCTTTTGCACCCTCCTACCTGCCTTCAATTTTCAGAGTCCGTGCCCCTGGCCTCTGCCTCTCAACAGTATCCTAATGAACAACTAGATTGCTAACATTCTATATTTATTACAAAAGTGTGGAACGCCTGACATCATCTTGATGTAATCAAAACTGTAATACCTAGAGCATTTCCTTTAGAAATTACATATATGAGAGGGTCTTATTGGCATCAAAATTATGGTTAGTGCTCTAAAAGACTAAAATAAGGACATATTTTCTGAGTTTTCAAATAGCGACAAAGCACTTTTAAATTATTTGTTATCTTTATGTTTTTTTATCCAGTTGACCACTTGATTAAATGTTGCACTTAGGGGAGAGGATGTGGTGTTACTTCCAGAACTGCAGACTTTGCAACTGGGGAACCAGGTTGAAGTTTCTGCTTCAGCTCGACATTCTGTGATTCTGGTCAAATCACTTAGTCTCCCCATGTCTACAACCAAAATGAATTTGTTCTTGTGTGATGTAACCAATGCTCATGTAAAGCACTCCAATACCTGACAAGTCTGCACTATATAACACTGCAAAAACACAAAATAATAAGTGTTTTGCACACTTCTGTCATTGGGCTATATTTGGGCTACATCTGGTTGATTTTGGGCTACATTTGGGCTCTTTTGTCTCCGGTGGCCATCTTGGGAGATTTATTTGTTATGAAGTTTCCTAATTTCCTCATGTACTGCAGTCTCCTCAGTAGGAAATGCTTTCAGTTTTTTACTTTGATTCCATCATGAAGGTATTCAGATATGTCACACATTTGCCATAAATTCTGAATGTTAGCACTCTAGTTGCTCATTAGATCACTGTAGTAAAACTACTCCACCATGGAAGTCTGCTCCTGGTATTAAAAGTGCATGTTTCAGTCTGCATGTCAGAAATTTTTAATGAAATAGAAGAGGATTTGAGAAGTCACTCAAAATGTGCCCTCATTTTCTTTCTTCAGTATTAATCATAATTTCTATGGCAAAATGAACCTCCTCATTGTGTTCCTTTTTAAATTAAATGTTTTAAGTGTTACCAGTTTATTCCAATCAAGATGGCTTCAGGTGTGCCATACTTTTGTCATAATGAAGACAGTAAGCGCTCTAGTTGTTGTTAAGAACATTCTGGGACATTCTGTCATTGGGCTATACTTGGGCTACATCTGGGTGATATTTGGGCTACATTTGGGCTCTTTTGTCTCTGGTGGCCATCTTGGGAGACTTATTTGTTATGAAGTTTCCTAATTTCCTCATTTACTGCAGTCTCCTCAGTAGGAAATACTTTCAGTTTTTTACTTTGATTCCATCAAGAAGGCATTCAGATGTGTCACACATTTGCCATAAATTCAGAATGTTAGCACTCTTTTTGCTCATTAGATCACTGTAGTAAAGCTACTGCTCACCAGGGAAAACTGCTGCTGGTATTGAAAGGGCATGTTTCAGTCTGCATGTCAGAATTTTTTAATGAAATAGAAGAGGATTTGAGAAGTCACTCAAAATGTGCCCTAATTTTTCTTTCTGCAGCACTAATCATACTTTTTATGGAAAAATGAACCCCCTCATTTTGTTCCTTTTTAAATTAAATGTTTTAAGAGTTACCACTTTAATCCAAGCAAGATGGCTTCAGGTGTGCCATACGTTTATCATAAGTAGGACTGTTAGCGCTCTAGTAGTTCTTTGGAACACTCTGGGAAGCTGCAGTAGAACACAAAGGAATCAACTGACAGTCTCTGCCCTTGTTGGATGTACATGTTTTACTGAGAATATCAGACTTCATTCTCACATGACTGAGAAAGATAATGTGAATTTACAGAAAATAAGCTCTCAGTTTAGCCTATAGATCACCTTCCAAACCTCTGTGGTAAAAGCATGAGAAAATATTTTTCTCTCAATCATGATATCCCAGCAGAAGGCTTTTTCACATGGTGAAATCACCTTAGAACATACCACAATTCCTAAAATGAGTATGGTACCATCAACAAATGATTTATAATGTAACTAAAGTCTTAAAACCTTCTATTAACTGCAATGCTTTTTAATGAGGTGCTATCATGTATATTTGTCCCAAGATGGCTGCCAACACTTCTTGGATGAAGTGCTGACAGCCAATCAGATCTGAGGATGAGATGTGTGGTTAGGCTCCGCCCACATATATATATGCTTTTAAATGCTATTTACTCAGGAAATACTGAACAGATTTACACCAGACCTGCAAAAGGCACTTCCTTGACCTTATGGCTACCTCTCTGCCAAATTTCTAGTAATTCTGTTCAGCCGTTCGGGCTGTAGCTCGTTCTAAAGGTCCTATGGAAAAATGCATGGGAAAAACGCGTTTTGGGACCCCCCTTTTATTTCAGCCCCCGCTTGACGAATCCCCCCGAGACTTTCAGGGTAGGAGCGGAGCGTAGCGCCCCACCTATTTTGAGAAATTCGCGAGGATTCATCGACCGGCGCCAAAGTTATTCAAAATAGAATGTTGCGGATTTCCTATGGAAAAGGGGTCCTAACTATAACTACCTACTGGCGACCGCCAGTAGGTAATAAAATAAAGTGTATTTATCTTAAGCAAACCCTCAGCACTCTTTATGAGATTAGAGGTAATTACAACACAGTCTTATTAATGCATACAGTAAGTCACACAGGTAAGTAATACAGTTAGGCCCTAGGGGCCACGCAAACCATATACTAAGTAAGTGGTATAAGAACCACTGTCACGGAAATAGAATAGGCCTAGGCCTAGGGAATCGCTGGGGCTACACTACACTAGCGTTAGTTAGGAAGTGGGAGGCCCACGGGATTCGTGTGCAGAGTGGAAACACTCACGCGTAATGCGTAAAAGTCAATAGCAATAGTACAGTTTAGAAAACGGTAGATTTAGGACACTTCCGGAGTAGCTAGGAAGTTGAGACTTGAAAACTAGACACTAGGATAGTCACTATCCTGATGAGCACCGGAGTACCCAAGTTACCTAGCCCACAGGCTGCGGGTGCATAGGGGTGAAGATGCGTCGTTTTCGTCGTCGACTCCTATGGATGCCTGAAGAAAGATGCTGACAGGCAGTCAGTGAAGAGTGTCCGGTGGATCCCAAGGCTGGGATCAAGAAGAGGAGAAACCTGCAAGCAGAAGGGACAGCGTCAAGGTCACTAGCCAGTGACCACGTGGAACCAGGAAGGAACCAGGCGATGTCGTGAAGAGTTGCAGGTGAAGGTGAAGCTTGTCGCTGCAGCCAGGAGGACCAGGAAGCGTCGAGGGCGACCAGGACCAGGAGGCGAGCTGTCCCACGAAGGCTCTTGCTGTCGGCGGCGTCGAAGTTGGACTAGGACTCACCAAGCCTTGGCAAGCGGAACCCACGAAGAACGAAGGACTTGCTTCTGGTGCAGACCAGGAAGGTCTGGGGTGCTTCTTCTTTGCAGAGAAGCGGGAGCCAGTCTGGAGGAGCCAAACCAGCGCAGAAGATTTCAGGATGCGTCGTCACAGAGGCCACTAGCCAGCGGGCAAGCAACCGGACAGACGCGGCAAGCAGGAAAATGCTGAAGGGCCCCACGCAGGACTCGTGGAGTGTGGGGGGCTGGTCTTCGGTGCAGATGGTGCTTGGGGTTGGGGCTTCTCAATCCCCGGTGCACAACTTCGAGGGTACCTCAGAAGCTGCGCTGTAAGTTACTAGCCACTTTTCCCAGGTAGCCGGTCCCACGTCGCTCGTCGCCTCCACGGATCTCAGCTCTGCTGCAGATGTGGATGAGGGTCGGAGAAGTCTGGAAGTCAAGGCTCTGGTCGGGCTCTGCAGTCTGTTCCTCGTAGAACGGTCGCAAAGCAAAGGGTAGTCTCTTGATGGTGCCTGTTTGCACAGGGTATACAACACAATAGGGCGACCCAATAAACCCCAAGGATTTGGGTATAATATAATTTCAGACACAATATAAACCTTGAGGATTTATTTCATTAACATTTCTTAGTCATATAGTCACCTTAGTGAGCTTAATTTCATAAAGAACCTAGAGGTAAACGATAGTTATCACAGTTCATTATTTATTCAATTTTTTAGGAATTCTTTTTTTATATTTCAATGTAACAAAAAATTCGTATATACAAAAAGGAAAGAATCAATTTTCATTTGTACACTGGCAACAAAAAACGACTGTCAATTAGATACACATAGAAAACAGTAGTAATTGACACTTTTTATGATGATGAACCATCCACAGTTTGGTCATATATCAAGAAAACTCTTGTTTCAATATTTTTAGTATCAAAGCACATCAGATGGGTACTTGTTTCCACCAAATAAGTGTCACAGCGTCGACGTTTAGGTCTCCTATTAGAACATATTAATCAACGAGACCATCTTCAGGACCAAAGTTGCGCCATGTATCTATTGTAAACAAATGTATTACATTACTAAACTCATTAATACAAATATACATATATACATCTAAGTTCTACACATTGGTATTGCCTATACAATGAAGGAAAAACAGGTGTATCCAAGGGTAAAAACCGATCAGGTGACCAAGATCCCAAACACCATAGAGTATATGACCACCATTAAAAAAATTCTCCAAGCCACAACTCTATTAGTCAAGCCAGTACGTGAAATGCAACAACTAATTAATAATTCTCACGCAGCGTGACCCTCACCACTTTGTGAATCTATTTGTCATGTTAGAGTGGTGGAAATGTGCCACTTACTATATAAAGACCATAGGCTAATCAAGGTCTATTGAATCACTTCTTCCACAGTCTTCAAAAGAAGAGCTTGATTTCTAAAAAATTGTACACAAAACGCCGTAAATCAAACAACTATCAAAGACATGTTAAAAACTATAGACTGTAAGTGCAATGTTTCAAATAAACAAAACGGACAAGCCTCTCAGCCACTACTTACAAGAAACGCCCCTTATCGTCGGCGGTGTATAAATCGTTATTCTGTAAACAAACAGAAACCCGCCTAATCAGTTAACGCCAATACCATGTCTACAGTATCTTTCCCAATTAATTCGGCGGTCCAACATAATTATATAACTTACTCTTTAGACAGAAGTTTACAGCTTTTCTCCTTCCGTTGCACGTCTCGCCTCAGAGTCCGAGCAGGAGTGCTGGGGCGATGTGAACCTTAATAATGACGTAAATGACGTGATCTCAAACGTCATTGGTACGCGGTAGACAGGTCGGCCATCTTTGAGTGTGGTCTACACAACGGACCAACCTAATATCCAGATCGCTTCAAGATACGTTACATCAATGACATCCAATTCAAAACAAAATCAGCACCAAATAAATAAGTGAATGAGCAACCTAATTACAGGCATCCATCCATCTTGCGAAAAACCATTATATTTAGTTGTACCACACCTGTTGTCAGGTCGCTTAAGCAGAACCATGTCCCAATCGTCTTACACCAAGTAAAAAACTGACGGCCATTTTAAGGTGGGCATATTAGCACTGTAAGTAAGCAGATAAAATTCCAACTAAATAGCACCATATTCATATCCTTCTATAGATAGAGTAGTAGGAGAGCAGATCAAAAGGCCACAAGTCTAACTACACAGCCTGGCTAGTACTCTCCATGTAAGCTAGAAAGCCACTTAAAACAAAAATGTAAGTGACTACATCAGCAGTGTGAATCAAACGCTATCAATATGGAACTACAACATCAGAGACAACCAGATGGTGATCATATAGTCTAGAGCGTCGCTAAAGTTTGCCATTCAATAAAGGAATTTAATCCCCTCTCCACCGTCTTGACTAGCCAAATCCACCTGTTTTCCTTCAAGGTCAATAGACGTTCAACATTCTGTCGCCTTTTTGTGTTCTTAATAGTCTCAAGTACAAACCATTTCATTTCAGTAGGGTTGTGATCTTTTTCTACGTAATGCTCTACCATAGGTGCAGTAATGATTCTACACCTAATACGCGATTGGTGTTGTATTATACGCTTTTTGACTTCTTGTGTTGTTTTTCCTATATAGTATAGGCCACAAGGGCATTCTATACAATATATGACATTTCTTGTCAAACAATTTGTGTGTTGGCGTATTGTCCATTTAATTCCATTCAAGACACAGGATTTGACTACTGATGTCGTTGGGCAGGCTATGCAATGTCCACATGGGTAATGCCCAGTTATGGGTGCTAGCCCCCACAGGTTCGTTATTGTAGTCGGAGCAGGTTCTTTATATGCTTTTACGAGTGAGTCCCTTAGATTCTTTGTTTTTTTTAATGCAAACCGCGGTCTCGAGAGCTGTGGTTCAGCTTTTTGTACCAAATGCCAGTTTTTTGACAAAATCTTTTTGATGGAATTAGACTCAGTGCCAAATGTCATGACACAGGTAATGATTTCAGTTGTGGGAGCACGCTGGTCCTTACTCTGTAGGAGTGCCTCCCGATCATAATACCATGCCCTCTTAAGTGAGCGTTTCACAAGCCTGTATGGGTAGCCTCTCATTCCCAATTTTGTCTGTAAGATTTTGGCCTCCCTGAAATAATCCTCCCGTCTGGTACAATTCCGTTTAATACGCAGGAACTGGCCAAACGGGAGGTTATCCCGTAGGTTCCGTGGGTGGTGACTAGTGTATTCGAGCAATGTGTTTCTTGCTGTCGGTTTTGTGAATAGACTAGTGGCTAATACTCCGTCGTCATTCCAAATTTTTAGATCAAGAAAATTAATAGACTGGTCATCAGAGTCTAAAGTAAATTTGAGATGGTCACTTTGTTCATTAAGCCATACATGGAACTCATGTAGTCTCGAAGTGGGCCCCTCCCAGATCATCAATACATCATCGATGTATCGAAGGTATTTTTTAATTTCATTTTTGAAGGGGTTGTTGTTGTAGATGATCTCTTCTTCAAAGGCAGCAACATACAAGTTCGCTATATCTGGAGCAAAAATTGCTCCCATGGCGACTCCCTTTACTTGGCCATAGAAGTCGCCATTGAACAGGAAATAATTTTGTTCCAAGGCGATCTTTGCACATTCGACAATGAAGTCAGATGGTACCTGATGGGGACGTGGCCTTCTTTCTAATGTCATATGAATTACTTCTAGAGCCTCTCCTTGTGGGATACTTGTATACAAGCTTTCTATGTCGTGACTAGAATGTTATACTGCTTGTTAAAAGGTTGACCTTCTATTGCTGTGATTACATGTGTGCTGTCTCTCGTGTAGGATTGTGTCAACATTACAAAGGGTTTTATAAAGAAGTCGACATATTCAGCTAATGGTTGTAAGATGGATTGGCAACCGGCCACAATTGGTCTTCCGGGGGGTTTTTTGTCGTCCTTATGTATTTTAGGTAGCGTGTAGAACGCAGGTATGGAGAAGTCATTTTTGTTCAGATAAGCAAATTCCTTTTGGCTCAACCATAGGTTGTCCAATCCATTCCTCGTTAGGTTTAGAATTTTTGATCTGATCTTTTCTGTGGGGTCTCTCATTAGTTTGATGTAATGGGTAGTGTTATTCAGTTGTCTTAGTGCCTCTAAATCATAGTCAGATTTATCTTGTATAATGATACTTCCACCCTTGTCAGCAGGTTTGATAATAATATAATCTCTACTGGCAAGCGTTTTTAGGGTATGGTGTTCATCCTTGGTGAAGTTGTATTTTACATACTGTTTATTTTTAAACATTTGTTCTATTTCCATGAGTACCACACTCTCAAAGGTCACTAATTCCTTCGGGATCAGATTAGTGGCGGGATAGAAAGTAGAAGAGCATCGCAAGCCTGTGACATTATTTTGTGTGACACTGGGAGTCCTGTTAAACATGTATTTAAGACGAATCATCCTAAAAAACTTATATAGTTCAATCTGTGTTGTGAAGATGTCATTTCTGTTAGTCGGTACATAGGAGAGGCCATGACTAAGTAACTCAATTTCTTTTGCACAGGGTAGCCACTCCTTGGCTACAAGGGAGATTCTTCAGTCTTCTTCTTTCGTCGAATGTCGAAGGTCCAGAGTTTCTGTTCAGTTTTGCAGGTTCAGGATAATCTAAAGTCTTGAGGCCCAACTCCCACTCTTATACTAATCTGGGGGGCTGGGATACCTGCTAGGTCACGCCTTATGGGTGGGACCTGGTGGTTACACCCACTTCCCTTTGTCCAGTTTCGCGCCAGAGCTGGGGCTGGAGTGCCCCAGCGCCGGTTTGAACTGGACTATGCAAGGAACACCTTGTGTGCCCCAGGCATGTCTCATTCCTTTCAGCCCACCCTGCCCCAATACACTAAAGGCTGTCTGGGGAGGTGCTAGCACCTCCCCAAGCAGGAAACCTATTGTCCAGGCCTCCCTGGCTGGGATCACTCCCAGCTGCAGGAGGTCAGACTTGTGTCGTGGCAGCAGCATCCATTTTGTGATGCTGAGGCTTTGGTCAGAGGCTAACAGTTGAAGTATGATTTTAACATGTCTTTCCCTCTAGAAGGGGGGAATAATATTCTCATGTCCAGAAATGGCATGGGGGTATTATTCCACAGTGTTAGACACCTTACACGACATGTTTCGATAAAGCCAAACCATAGTTACCATAACCGTCTAAGATTATAAGGCACTTTAAGAGTATATGGTAGGCTATATCATAGAACAGCTATAAGGACAAGGTTCCGAAAGCTGCAGACAGGCTCAGCTCATGCTAGAGCACCATCTCACATGTTACCAAGCACTCTGCCTCCAGGATTGTTAAGGCCTGCCATAGGAGTGACTGATAGGTACACATGTGTCTATATGTAAGTTAGGTATAGGAATACTACACCTAAGCAAGGGGTGATTACACGACCTTGCCCCAGCTGAGTGATCAGCCAGTTGTGTCAAAATGGAAGGCCAGGCCAGGGGTGGCATAATACATGCTGCAGCCCCTGGTAGGCCTAGGGTACACCTATGCCCTGTACAGGGGCCAATAAGGTGATCCTATCCAAATGGGTTATGCACCTAAAGTACATAGTATTAATTTAGAGAGAGAACAGCAGGGCTGTGGGTCTGATTAGCAGGCCCACAGCCACATCTAAGTCGAAAACCAGTAAAGCAAAAAGCAAAAAGTGGGGGTGAACATAGAAAGCAGACCCTACTCTCCTACACTTACCTACCCAGTGCCCCTGCATTTCAAGATCCTAGTATGAACTAGGGTCTGGTTAGATTCTTTTTCAATCTATCCTTGAAAAGCAAACTACCAGAGACTCATACGAATGATATGATCAAGCAGCTTCCATAGTTGCTCAACTGGCAGGGCATATATTTCATTGTTTGCAGTTTAAGTGCACTGACATCGTATATTTTCTTATTATTTAAAAAACAAAGCCAAAGCAACGTTTTGATTCATCTACAATTTTGAATCAGTTTTGACTGATTGCTTTTTAAAATGTTTACATTTTTTCAAGACTGACTATATTTCTTCTTTTAGGCATGTTTTCTGTTTCAGTTTGCATTTAATTAGAAAACATATTGATTTAGAAAGTATTGAGTATTGTCTACATTTTATACATTCACAGAGAATGCCCATGGTGGGGAGCTTGTATTACAGATTTTCTGACAAATTGCGAAAGTTGGAACCTGCTTTGTAATTATTTTACAATTGCACTGGTATGTTACTTTAGCAGCTTCTACCTTTTGCACCATTAGGTCTTGCTTAGGCAGCACATGTGCGGTCTTTTGATACATGCTGTATCTATGGTATGGGCATTCAGCACGGCCATCGCTTTTGATTGGTTCCTTCATGTGCTTTTCAAAGATCCTTTGTTTTTATTGGTGAATAGCTTGCATTAGTCCCTCCTTTTAGCCACGCCCTGGAGACTGCCACTGTTACATGATTATTTCCAGATCAGCCATATACTTACTGTCGCAAACTACTTTTTCTTTTGCCTGGGCTTCTTTTGTTAATTTCCGGCTCATGTTCCATGCTTTTGCTGGTAGCTCCAAGCACTGCCTGTGTCCTGTTTTTCATTCACCCATTGTCCGTGTTACCTCTAGCCCCTCTCTCCCCTCCTCATGATGTTGAAGTTGTAAATTCCCCACTCCCCTCCTGTTGTCCATGTTGACCACCTTCTGACTCCTGGACAAGAACAAATCCTTCAAACAGCCTGTAACAGCCTTCCCTGAGCACAACCGTGTCTCGGGCAAACTGAACAATAGAGGCGACATCGCGGCACGCACTTTCTGCCTCCACAGCAGAATTAAGTTAATTGCCCAGAATCAATCACAGGACATTGAGCCGATGCCAAGACTTGCACCTGGTTCCCCAGGTCCAAAGTCGGCAGCTCTAGCAATTTTGCCACATTATTTCCTAAAGCATTAACTGCTTTGTTGTATTTTTTTGTCAGTCACCAATGGTAGCAGGGAAATTCAGAGATAAACGGAGCCTGGAGCTCTCAGAGGCCACTCTGCACCTCACGCTCTGTTGCTCCATCTCGGACTCTGTGGATGTGTACATTGGAGGAGGGGGCAGGGTAAAGCCTGGGTCTCTATAGGCTTGTTACCAATGGCATACCGCCATGGTGCCTTAACTAATGTGGTGCCCACTGTTGCTGCAGTGTCGATGTTATTTGTGTTTGTATCCCTTCTGAGGCAACGAGTGGGACCATCGGCATTATACGCGCAGGTGAACCTGCCGCCGCTGTTGTATTTCAGTACGTTTCATCTCCCGGGAACTGCTTATTGGATCATGTATGACAGAGCCAGTTTGTGCTCCTAGTGGGCACGATCATGAGGGGAAGGTAAGACTTGCGCCCTGTTCCGGGCTTGGCTGGCTTACTTTCAGAAGGCACATGTCTTCAGGCTCCACCACCTGGGATTAATTCCAGGATCCTGGCTGCAGACAGTGGTCCAGTTGGCGGTGGGTTGCAGATTGCAAGACAGCAGGGGCGGGGGGTAGGCAAAAGGACTGCCTGCTAAGACCCCCCGGTTATCCAGTATTAGGGGTGTCTTTCATAGATTCACATGCCTGAATCATTCCCCGTCGTCGAGACGGGAGCCTCCGGTACATAAAAAAGTAATGTCCTATAGACATACATAGAGAAAAATAGGCCTAAGGGCCTCCCCTTAGCAGCCTATCCTAGTCCTTATGTAAAAAGGACCAAACTCTTAGAGTCAGCCAATCAGGTATCACCTTCCTCTAGAACCTTCCTGGCAGGAGCCTCAGTCCCTCAGATTTTCTACCGCACGTTGTGCTAGGGAGTCTCCAACCTGAGTTCTCCTCAGGATTTCTTCAAGCCAGATTGTTCACTTTTTTGGTGACTTTCTTCTTCAAGGATTTCAACGCTGACTACCTCAGGCCTCTTTTTGCTGCAGTGAGTGTTTATTTCATCTACAACTCCTGGCATGTCTGACTCCCAGAAGAAGGCCCTTTTCAGGGCTTGCTCTTCATGTGGGAAGAAGAGGCTTCATGTGGACGACAAGCATCACTTATGCTTGTATTGCCTTTTTCCGGACCACGTCCCTAAGGACTGTAAAATATGTAGGCCTTTCCCTCATAAGACCTTGAGAGACAGGGAGGGTCGCCTGCTTATCTGGCTGGACAGGCTCAAGGACAGAGAGAGTGTGGTGTCCTCAGAGGCGAGCTTTTCCGGAACCTCTGAAGTCTCCCTGAAGAGGCCGAGAGTGACATCTCCTGGCCCCTCAGACGCTCCTCCTATGAAGACACACAAGACGTCTTCAGAGGCAAGATCTTCAAAATCTTCAGTGTCTGACAAGGACTCTCTCACTTTCAAGAAGCCTACTCTGTCGGCCACAAAAATTGCGACACCTTCCTCGGCGCAGAAAAGACCATCAGGACATGTCTCCACACCGACGACGACCGTGTCCACATCGACAGCGTCGTCTGTCTTCTCGTCGACGACGACTACCCCTTCTTCATCGTCAGCAGGTACTCCTATCTCGTCTATTATACTGTTAAAACCGTCGTCTAAGTCATCTTCGACGACGAAGATTGTCCCGTCGACGACGACCTCGCCGATGAGGAGCCCACCGTCGACGGAGGAGTCGATGACGAGGATGTCGTCGACGGAGGAGTCGACGACGAGGATGTCGTCGACGGAGGAGTCGACGACTAAGGCATCGTCGACGAAGGCATCGTCGACGAAGGCATCGTCGACGAAGGCATCGTCGACGAAGGCATCGTCGACGAAGGCATCGTCGACGAAGGCATCGTCGACGAAGGCATCGTCGACGAAGGCATCGTCGACGAAGGCATCGTCGACGAAGGCATCGTCGACGAAGGCATCGACGACGAAGGCATCGACGACGAATGAATAGTCTACGACCGCATCCATCGTCGACGAGGAAAATATCGTCGACGGGGACACCGTTGCTGACAGCCATACCGTCGACGACCCCGTCCATGGGACAGAAGACAGCAGGGGTTTCTGTACAAGGATCTGCTTCTGGCAAACTGGCCAAACCACAGATTACACCGGAAACGACATCTCCAAGCAAGGTACAAACCAGTTTGCCTATGGAGATTCTTCAGAGTGAAGAGTCAGAAGAGGAGCTCTTTGAACAGGCTACTTCCCCTTCTGAACTCTATGTCAAATGTCAAAGCACGGACGAGGAGCAGGAAGATGTGAGCGCGCAGGAGCGCCCCGTCCAGGAACAGGTTCGCACGGAGGTCACTCCGATGGTTTGCCTTCCTCTGTCAATAGTTCAGGACCTCAAATTCCTTATCCGGGACTACAAGCAACGTTTCCCGGAATCGCCGGCGCTGGACGCAGGGGTCCCAGTGCCAACTGCAAACCCACCAACGACAGCCCCAAGGCAATCACGGCCGGTTACACAGGTCTGCCACGAGAAACCGCCTCCTCAGGTGATAGTCATCGGATGAGGAGGCTGAGGAGATGGAAGAAGGAGAGGTCCAGGGAGACCAGTCGGACCAGGATGAGGAGGAGGAGTATGTGGCATCCTCACCACCTTCCCCACAACCGCGCCAAGCTGATTCACCGCCAGTGGATATTGGTGGTTTTCATAAGGTAATTGAACGGGACGCGACACGGTTCCATATGGTCATGGAGTCAACGGAGACTGAGTGCTTCCTGCATGACTTTAAGGAGCAGACAAAGAAGACGACGAAATCGATCCCGATCATCGACTTTCTCTGGGACCAGGGAAAGAAGCTAATGCTGACGCCGGCTTCCGTTCCTGCGGTTGTTCCACGCCTGGATAAGAAGTATAAGGCTCCGTCCACGGCACCAGCTTGCCTGACTGGCCACCCGAAACCGGATTCGGTCGTGACCCAAGCGGCCCAGAAAAATTCTCGAAATCCCTCCTCTCCTCTGTCAGCACCACCGGACAAGGAGGGCAGAAAATTGGACACAATTGGCAAAAGGTTTTCGACCACTTCGGCAATGACCATCAAGGTGTCCAATTCCATAGCCCTCTTAGGGCGTTATAACCGCCAACTTTGGGAGGATATAGCCCCATATTTAGCAGAACTTCCGAGCGCAGCTCAGGAAGAGGTAAAGGCACTACTTTCTGAGGGCCAGACCTCTGCAGCCGAGATCGATTGCGCCATAGACGTGGCCATGACAGGCTTTCGTCAACTGGCTGGGGCTGCGGTCCTGCGCCGCCAAGGATGGCTGAAGGCAACATCGTTCAGGCAGGAAGTGCAGACGCAGGAAGTGCAGACGAAGGTGCTGGATATGCCCTTCGACGGACAACATCTATTTGGAGATAAAATTGACGAGGCGCTCCAAGCTATTAAGAAGGACACTGACACAGCTAGAGCGCTTGGAACCTTGCAGGCAAGGAACCAGTCCTTTCGGGGCAACAAATCTAGAGGCCAGTCCTCCTACAGAGGATCCTTCCAGAATAGGTCCTCGTATTCCTTCCAGAATAAGACCCAGCAGAAGCAGCAACAAGGTCGGCAGTCGTCTTATGGAAGATCTACCTTCAGGGGTAAGAACCAGAAGAGGGGCACCGGCGGACGCCAGTGACCAGTTACTCCAGCCAGTCCTGCTACCATCTCCCTCTTCACAAATTGGAGGAAAATTGACCCATTTCCTGGAAAATTGGCGCATCATCACCTCAGATCGTTGGGTGTTCCAACTCCTCAGATTCGGCCATTCCCTAGAATTTACCACCATCCCGCCTGCAACCCCACCACGCAGGTTCCCGCACAAGCACCTACGGCTGCTGCTCCGGGAAATATCGGAAATGTTGAGGAAAGGAGCGATCGAGCGGGTTCCATCGGCTCAGAGGGAGAAAGGATTCTACTCCCGTTTCTTTCTGATACGCAAGAAAGAAAAGAAGTGGAGGCCCATTCTAGATCTCAGGGCACTCAACTCTTTCCTGAAGAGTCAGTCGTTCAGGATGGTGACGCTCCAAGAAATCCTAGGCATTCTAGAGGAAGGAGATTTCATGACATCCTTGGATCTTCAGGATGCCTACTATCACATCCCGATTCTCAGGGGGCACAGGAAGTTTCTACGTTTCGAGGTGGCAGGACAGCACTACCAATTCAAGGTCCTACCGTTTGGCCTCAAATCCGCTCCGCGGATTTTTACCAAGTGCCTTTCTCCTGTGGCAGCTTTCCTACGTCAAATGGGTCACCAAGTTTTCCCCTACCTCGACGACTGGCTGGTCAAGGCGCCCACGGCTGTAGGCGCAACCAAATCCTCCAACGCCTGTACCAATCTTTTCCAACATCTAGGATTGACTCTCAATCTTCAGAAATCACATATGTCCCCAACAAGAAGCATCACCTTCCTCGGGGCGACCTTGAATACGGAATGCGCGAGGGCATTTCCTTCAGACGAAATAAAAAACAAGATCATATCGCTGGCCAAGGCGGTGGCATCAAGGAAATCCCTAAGAGTTCGCACTTTCAAATCACTCCTGGGAATGATGTCTTCTTGTATACTACTCATCCCTCACTGCAGGCTTCGGATGCGTCCATTGCAGGAAGCTCTCACGAACCAGTGGACTCAGAGTACAGGTTCGTTCGAGGACATTGTGAGGATAACACCGCAAATATCCAAGAGCCTCGAGTGGTGGAAGGATTACAGAAACCTGTTGAGGGGACTGCCGTTCCTGCTTCCAGCAGCGCCACTTGTGATCACCACCAATGCATCTCTAGCGGGCTGGGGAGCTGTCCTTCAGGACCTCAGATTAAGTGGCAAATGGTCAGATCAGGAGCAACGCCTCCATATCAATCTGCTGGAGTTGAGGGCTGTGTACTTAGCGCTGCAAGCCTTTTTCCCACGCATCCAGAACTCCCAGGTGCTCGTCAGAACGGACAACACCACCACGATGCACTATCTAAACAAACAGGGAGGAACGCGTTCGCTCACTCTATCGCGCGAGTCGCAAAAGATCTGGAACTGGCTTGTTCTCCATGGGATCACCCTCAGGGCGGACTATGTCCCGGGAAAGGACAACACCATTGCGGACGCCCTAAGCAGGCAGAAATCCCTCTCCCACGAATGGGAGCTCGACGAGAGTGCACTGACACACGTATTCTCAGAATGGGGAGTCCCAGGAATCGATCTGTTCGCCACCAGGGAGAACGCCAAATGCCCAAGCTACGCAAGCTGGCATCCCCAACCAGAGTCACTCGGGAATGCCTTTTCCATAGGCTGGTTCAGCGTATTTGCGTACGCTTTTCCACCGTTCCCGATGATTCCCAGGGTCCTCAGGAAGATGAAGGCGGAGCCCTGTACCCTGATCCTGATTGCCCCGTACTGGCCGAGGCAGCACTGGTTCTCGGACCTTCATCTCCTCTCCATCAGGACACCGATTTGTCTACCACAGCACCCGAACCTGCTGACAATGTCCAATGGGCAGGTGCAATTCCCGAACCTGCAATCGCTCAGGTTATCGGCCTGGCTCCTGAGCACAGAGTTCTGTCATTTGAACATCCCGCAGGAATGCAGGGACGTGCTAGCAAAGGCAAGGGCGGACAGTACCAACAAAACCTACTCTCTCAAATGGAAACGCTTCTGCGTATGGTGCTCGGAGAAGGGCCTGAGACCACTTCATATCACGCCTGAACAGATATTGCCATATCTCCTGCTCTTGGCGCAGTCCGGATTAGCGCATGCATCCATAAAGGTGCATCTGGCGGCAATTTCACGTTTTACCAGGACTTCCAAAGGCCCGTCTCTCTGGTCCAGTAGACTTGTCAAACAGTTCCTTAAGGGTCTATATAGGTCCTTTCCAAGACCTCGACGGGTCCCACCGACATGGCACCTCAACTTGGTCCTTAACCAACTCATGAAGCACCCTTTCGAGCCCATTCATCGAGCTTCCATCAAGTACATCTCATGGAAAACGGCTCTGTTGCTCGCTCTAACATCTGCCAGGAGAGTCAGCGAGTTGCAAGCTCTCTCCATTCAGGAGCCCTTCATGCAGTTCAAACAGGACAGGGTGGTGCTGAGGACAAATCCCAAGTTCATACCGAAAGTGCCTTCAGACTTTCACCTCAACGAGCCGGTGGTCCTGCGTTCCTTCTTCGCAAACCCCACCAGGGCAGCAGAAAGGACGCTCCACTCTCTGGACCTCAAACGGTGTCTTAAGTTTTATATAGACAAGACAAAAACCTTCAGAAAGTCATCGCAGCTGTTCGTGGCCTACAGCAGGCCAAGGTTGGGTATGCCTCTAACAAAGCGGAGCATTTCAAGGTGGATCTCTTCAGCAATAGCATTCTGCCATGAAGGGGCCGGACGGCCTTTGCGAGACAGGGTGGAAGCACACTCCACCAGAGCGATGTCCACATCAGCAGCGCTGTTCGCTGGAGTGCCGATTTTGGACATCTGTAGAGCGGCGACGTGGAAGTCACCGCACACCTTCTCCAGACACTACTGCCTTGATGCTGAACTTACGAAGGATGCGGTAGTGGGCCAGGCGGTGCTTCGCCATCTATTCCAGTGAGGTGAGCCTTCCAACATCCTGGTATGCACATTCTTTACTGATTTGCTGTTTTGATGTATGCCAATGTTTCAAACTGTTATGATAATAGTGTATTATCTCAAATATTTTTATGGCATGTTACATCAGAAATGTACATAATGTATTGCTAACTACTCTGATTCAGGCATGTGAATCTATGAAAGACACCCCTAATACTGGATAAGAAACGCGTTACTTACCTGTAACAGCAGTTATCCAGTATTGGTGTCTTTCATAGATTCACATGCAACCCTCCCGCCTCCCCTGGAAGGACTCACGTCTCTCTCTAACTGTTTTACGCCTACCTAGCTTGGTGCGTACGAATATCTGAGGGACTGAGGCTCCTGCCAGGAAGGTTCTAGAGGGAGGTGATAGCTGATTGGCTGACTCTAAGATTTTGGTCCTTTTTACATAAGGACTAGGATAGGCTGCTAAGGGGAGGACCTTAGGCCTATTTTTCTCTATGTATGTCTATAGGACATTACTTTTTTATGTACCGGAGGCTCCCGTCTCGACGACTGGGAATGATTCAGGCATGTGAATCTATGAAAGACACCAATACTGGATAACTGCTGTTACAGGTAAGTAACGCGTTTCTTCTCTTTCTTCACTCGGTTCCCATTGCATACACGTGTGAAACTAACAGGATTTGCTTGGTCAGCACCTCCCCTCCATGATGTTGCGTTTCGGTTTGATAGGCTGTTTTGTTTCTGTTTGGGTATTATGCTTCTCAGTTATGAAATTATAAAAAATAAAAAGAAATCTGAGAATCTTGTCATACTGCCTGACATTGTGAACCATTCCATGAACAGATTATGAACTGGGTGGAGGGAAAATGTCTGATAATCAAGTTCCCAGACTTTATTTTCAGTGTAAACCATTATGAAAAAATCTTCTCCATTACTGCAAGAAGACAAACTGGCATTTTCTGGTAAGCCTTTCACATCAGCATCCCAAACATGAATTAGTAGCAAAACAATGTTTCTGCTAGTTGCTCCCTACAGTGCAAGCCTAAAGCCTAAAAAGGGCTGAATGGTAGGGTGACCAAGCATCCCTGATTTGCCGAACAATCCAGGGTTTCACCAGCTGTCCTGGCAGATTTAGTCAAATTTGGGTCAGATCTCGGTTTTCAGTGAGGGTTGATGGCAAACTCTGGAGGCACAGTTTTTTATCTCACAGAGCAATACTAGTTAGCAGGTCTTAACCCCTTCCATGCTCATGACGGAACGGTTCCGTCATGAGCATCGGTTGAGCTGTGCTCATGACGGAACCGTTCCGTCATGGCCCCGCCCGTGCTCGAACCCTTCAGCACCGCGGGGGAATCCGCGCCGCGCTGAAGGGGTTAATAGAATGCTGTTTAAATAACATGCTCAATCCTGGGTTGAAAAACTTGAGTTTTAATTTAGTCCCTTAATGTCTCCTCTGAAAGCTGCCATTCTGTGCCCCTCGTCTGATGTTGAATTAGTCCTTATATTTTTTTGTGAAATGTCCTGTTTTTTTGCTTTGAAAATCTGGTCATCCCTACTGAGTGCTGGCTCTCAAAATGACCCATGTGCTCATAACCACCTGGAGCGAGAGATATGTGGTAGGGTATCAACCTTTTTTTTAACGTGGATTTTACCAATCTGTAGAAAAAATGTGTGTACTAATTCAAAAAACTTAGCATGGACATTTAAAGAAAAATTATATTGAACTTTTTGCAAACATCTATCCATTCATTCACAGCACCCATCCATTCATTTATCTACTCTTCTATAGTCCACCGTTTTCCCATTCGTCCACCTATATGGCACTAACCTATCCCCTATACACAGCCTCCATCCACCCATGGCCTTTACCCTTCCACACTACCTGTCCTCGTATCTCTTCAGTATTAACAGTCAGTGTTCAGAGGCAGTGGTTGCTGGATGAGGGCATATATTAACTCTTAAACAACACCTGTAAGTACAAGCTAGGACATCTCACTAATAATCTCTTATCAAGTTCCAAAAGGTCCTATAAGGTCCCAAAAGCAAGACCTATTTGCTATGCCATAACACATAGATGAAAGAAATTGCCATTTAAAATTCCAAAAGCTCTAACTCCAAAAAATGCAAGACCAGTTGCATTTCCAGTGCTTGTTTTTACTCTGTTAGCTTTCGTATGTTCCCATACCAAACTTTCTCCTTCTCTTTATTGATTTCTCACTCCCCTTCTGGGTCCTGGTTCTTTTCAATCCATCTTAAATCCACAGTCTCCCTATCTGCTATGCATCGTTCGTGTGTTGCTGCTTAGTAAGTAAACATTTGGCTTTTCTCTGCAGCATATGCAGCTAAGCAATGTTGTCCATTTTCCCCTAAATGCTCTGCTTAATGTACCTGTATGTGAATTCCGCATATGATGGGGACTTGGTTAGAAGTAAGTAAAAGCTGCCTTTTAATTAGAATGTCTTCTATATGTTCCTCCTTTGTCCCTGTGGAGCACACCTTTAACTTGACTATTCTCGTTAGCTTCAGCTTTGGAAACATAGATGGTGTATAGGGTATTGGGAGTGAAAAACATGACCAGCCATGCAGTCCTGGTCACCAATTGTTTCCTTAGCTGTTGACCTGATGCTTTTAGACTATCATATATGTCTTTCGACAGAAAGTAAATTGAGTTGACATGTTGGGTGCCTTCAAAATACTAACTATAATTATTTCTGGTAAACCTGAGAATTAAGTGGTCAAGTTCAAAAGTTTTAGTTCAAGAAGTTGGATCTCATAGTTTTCATGTGTCTCAAAACTATGTTTATATAAGACATTTCTGATGTTGAGTAATGCTTCCCTTCACAGTATATCGATTCAGCTGACCTGGAACCGGTTACTTTACAAGATGAGCCTGTTCGGTATCACGAGGCTTGGCAGAAGCTATGCAGTGCAGAGTATGCTTTAATATTACTAAGAAAATTCTTATGTCACTGTGTTAATGGTACTTCTGTCGGGTTTGGGAGACATAAATATCTATAACCTATGTATTTGTAAACTATCTGCATCCGCCAGTATCTGTTAGAGTGCTTAACAAGAATGTTCTTGTTGTTTGAGTTTCAGAAAGCCTCTTTGATCAACAATGTACTGAGGCTTTATTTATAGACATTGAACAGGACCTCAGAGTTCTATCCACCTTGGGCATTGCCTTTAATGCTTTATAGGGTAACCTTGGCAGAATTTTCTTCAGTTACAATTGCGAATGTCCTCGCATTGTTTGTCCTTGTGCATCCATAAGAACAAACCACTTAAAATATGTATATTTAAATATATTAGCAATTCCTGAGTTGTTGTGTCTGAGCCTCGTCTGCTACATAGGGTTGTAATCCTTTGTTGCAGGAGTGCACCTTTCGTAGCAAATTTTTAGATAGGCATTTAATTGCCCCCCTTTGAAGCAAGGAAGGGGAATGTAACCTTACCTGTACTCCAGCTTTCCAAAAACTCAATATCACATTAAAGTTATAATGTGGCTGCCTTTTTTCAGTGGTGTCCTCGTCCCAGGAGGATTTGGCGTTCGAGGTACAGAAGGGAAAATTCAAGCAATTTCCTGGGCAAGAAAACAGAAGAAGCCATTTCTGGGTGTGTAATCAATACTAAGTGAGCTGTCACATTTTCCTAAGAACATGCATAATAATCTGATAAAGGAAAGCATAGTCTTCATATTGGGATATTGATTGATCACCATAAAAACTGAAAATACTTTTACAGGACTGCGTAGAACTTGTGTCTAGAAATGTTATCACCATAGAGTTGTCTATTGTAACTTGAAAACAAGCCAATCACAACTGTAAATAAATCAAAACAAATAGAATGATTCTGCAAGATTAACCTTTTTAACTATAAAAACAATAAGACACAGTGGCTTTCAGAAGTTGAAAATGTTACACTGCAGCTTTAGTTAAAGCAAACCACACCACTGCTGTCCTGTCAGAGATTTCACTGGCAGCTAGTCTCTTCCTTCTTTGTTTTTCTTTTCCTTTTTTTTTTTCCAACTTTGCTCTGCACGATCCCAGAGCACTAAGTCCTGCCATTTTTGTCTTACAAGAAACCTTTATGTATATATAAGTTTTACATTTTCACTAGTCATTTTACTTCTTTGCTGATCGTTTTCCTGTGGCTAACTCGAAATTACATTGTTACAGATTTTATCCTTCAAATGTCCTTACTTTGTGTAAGGTGATCTTCGTTTAATGGAAATATACGAAAGGTCACAATGCTTTGTGGGGTTTGTGCACCTGACCATACATTCTAATGGATACTTCTAACTGCAGATTCCTCGCTTTGCGAATACTGAATCCAGAACTTTTCAGCAGTACCTTTGTGTACCAGTAGGTGGTGTCATGCATCTTCTCACTGACATCGTTCTACTCCAGAAGTGACTGGCAAAGCTGCATATAAATCT
Source organism: Triturus cristatus (assembly GCF_964204655.1). Classification (NCBI taxonomy): domain Eukaryota; kingdom Metazoa; phylum Chordata; class Amphibia; order Caudata; family Salamandridae; genus Triturus; species Triturus cristatus. The sequence continues at coordinate 993,595,864 of NC_140583.1, read as the reverse complement.
CACTCATGCGTGTTGTCACTTCCTTCTTTCCGCGGCTTGAGACGCGAACCAGACCTTTACCCTGATCTTTTAGCCAGAATTTTCATCATAAATTAACCCGTGTGCAAGAGAAATGTCATCCCGTAAAACTACCGGGTTTAAGCCCTGCAGGGACTGTGCCAAACAGATGTTTGTGACAGACAGGCACAAAGTCTGTTTGTGGTGCCTGGGGTTGGACCACGATTACAAGGGCTGTGGCGACTGCACCCAGATGAACCCAAAAGCTATACAGGAACACAAAGCCAAACTCTACATTGCCAAGCACAAGAGGCCCCTTATTGTGAGTGGTCAAAGTAAAAAGGGAGGTCCCGCCATCGAAGATGCTCCTGCAGCAGGTCCTCGCCATGGTCAAAGTCTTTCGGTACGCTGAAAAAGAAACTAAAAAAAGCCAAGCAAGAAACTCCCCCCTTCCCACCACTCTCAAACTCCAGAGAGGGCAGTAGGATGTCATCGTACTTCTCAGTCTTGTTCTCGATCTCCATTGGAGCTGATTCGGTCCCTGGTCCCGACGCATGCTGACGTCGGTGGAGAAGTGTGGCTCAATGATTAGAGCGGCAGACCCTGATGCAGAGGTCTAGCCCGGGACCAGGGTTCAATTCCCCGCCTCGGTGGGTCTTGGGCTCAAAAATTCCACGGGCCTGATAATTCTTGCCTCGGTGCCTATTCCAATCATGGAGTCCCACTCTGCAACTCTGGGCAATAGCTTGCTTAATCTCCACAACGGCCCTCACAACGCTGAGGATGCCTGGCCTCCACCTTGGGGGTGCCCAGGAGTGGACGCCTCACAGGGAAAGCCAGGAAGGGTTCCACAGCGGTATTCGTACAAGCGCCTTGAGACCCTTGCGGGTGAGTAGTGCGCTATACAAGTATCAAATTTACATTTTAATTTACATTTACGTCACAGCTCTTTAATCCATGTTGCAGCAATTGGAAACCTTTAGAGATGCCTTGCTGGGGATCTTCTACACTTTACTGGCTCCATCAGGTGTGCCTTCGGGCCCCAAGGAACCGCAGGACGCTCCAGTCGGACTGTACTGGTAGGTCTGCCCTCTGAACCATCTGTGTCCCTTGGGTCCACATCGATCCAGCACCGACTTCGGAGCCTGCTCCAGGCCCGATACCTCCAACTGTGCTCATCCTTTTCACATTGACACTAACGCTAGAAGAGGATGTATATAGCCTATAACACTTCTTTCACTGTTGTGCTACGAAAGACAGCTTTAATATTAGACTTCCAACTTCCAACCGTAGAAGTTTAAACAAATGTATTAACTGAAATCTTGCAGCCTGGCCTTTTCCCCTTCAAAGAGGCACTAACTAACACCCTTTTGGGCACTTAGGCCAGGCCCTGTTCAGGAATGCACGTCAATAGGCATGTTGCCCATTGCTGTTGCCCTGCACCTGTCAAATCTGCCTTCCTAGCACAGTATCCCACTCCGGAGAGCCTGGTGGTCAACCCAAACGCTTTTCCTACCACTCCTCCTGATCGTGAGTCCAAACAAATCAAGGATAATCTTCTGTAGGATCAATCAATGCCAGCTGCCTATTTGGCTGTTATTCTGATGCCCTTTGGGATACAGTAGCTCAGGTTTCACTGGCTATACCAGATTACCTTCAGGCGTTGCTCCAGCAGGCTTATCAGGGTGGGTGTGATGCAGCAACATTTGTAAGAAGCTAGGGACTGGACACAACTGGTTGTTTGGGATGTGCCATGGGCACCAGTTTGGCTCTCTCTCACAGTGCCTGGTTGAGATCCACAGGTTTCTCCGGGTAAGTCCTCTTATCTTTATTAGACATGCCCTTCAATGGATCTCTCCTTTTTTGGAGATAAAGCCGACTATGCCTTCGAGTGCTTTAAAGAGAGCTGAGCCACAACGCATTACTAGGGCGTGCCGCTTCCACAAGGCAATTCAACCAGCTATTTTGACCTCTTCAAGGCTATGGTAGAGGTTTTCCCATCCATCAGCGCCAGACTCCTCTTCCAGTCCACCAGGCTTTTCAGCCTTTTCATGGCAGAGGCTACAGTCCCAGAGACCATGAGGTCAGCCGGAGCAATATGCAGCTTAGTCCGCTGCTCATCCAGCGGCTGCAACCACAAAACCGCTTTAGTGTACCCTTGACGGCACACAGCTACCCTGTCGAGGCAGGATCCGATATTTCCTCCAGGAATGACCAAAGTGGTCATATAGAAAGTTCCAGTTCTGGAAGTCTGTACTGGGTGTTACACCCACTACTTCTTGTGCGAAGGAAGCATGGATGCCTTTGTCCTATTTCGGATCTGCACTCTCTCTGAATGCCCTCCTCCGAAAGGACTCATTCAAGTTGCTAGCGCTAACCCAGGTCTAGTCTACCCTGGACCCTGGAGACAGGATGGTAACCTTGGACCTGCAGGGCTCTTGTTTTTGCATCCCTGTCTTACAGGCCCACTGGCGCAACCAGCGGTTCACTATTTCCCACAAGCATTTTCAATTTGCAGTGCTCCCTTTAGACTCACCAGCCACCCTCGGGTGTCCATGAAAGTGGTGGCGGTGGTCACAGCACATCTATGGAGAGTGGGGTAGCCAGTCTTTACCTACCACAATGACTGGTTGCTCAAGGCGAGCTTGCCCCAGGCAGCGGCAACCTCCTCCAGACTACAGCAAACCTTCTAACACCTGACTCTTTCTCAGACGCTCCCTTTAGTCATAAGCCATTCTGGATATGCTACAGTTTCATGCCTTTTCCCATAAGCAAAGAGTCGAGGACATTATGGCTATGCTCCCGATGTTTCAGCCTCGGTCTTGGACCTCAAGATGACTCTAGCTTGCTGGGATTGTTGGCCTCCTGCTTTCTGATAATGTCACATGCCGGTTGTCACATGGAGGCTCTGCAGTGGCCACAATTGACACAACTTCAGGAAATGTGTCGGATTGTATCCAGATATTGGTGCAGGCTGTAAAAGATCTGCAGTGGGGACTACTGGTTCACGGTTGAATTAGCTGCAGGCCCCTCTCTTTATGCCACCCAGTGCTGACAGTGGTCTTGGATGAATTGCTGCTGGGTTGGCGAGGCGATCTGAGAGAGGTAGAGATCAGAGGACTCTGATCTCTAGTAGAGACTTTACTGCATATCGGCTTGTTGGAGTTGAGTGATTTGCTTGGTGTTCAAAGAATTCCTGCCTACCATGAAAGGACACTGGGTGCAGATGCTCATGGGGAGCACACTGCTCTGTGGTACTGTAACAAGTATAGCAGGTGGGTCTTGGGCCTTGTGTCAGGAAGGTTTGTGACTATGGAAATGGCTGGACTGACAAGTGGATTCCCTGGTCGTGAACCACCTATTGGGATCTTTAACTGCCAGGGTGAATTAATGTAGGCACAGACAATTAGCGTATCACTAATCGCAGTTACACCTGGAGGTGGAGCAGGCCGTCTTCCAGTAGTGGGACGAACTGTGGCTCGATCTTTTTGCCACTGCTGAGAACGTGCAATGTCAGCACTTTTGCGAACTGGAGTTTCCAAAGTAGGTCTTGCTTGGAGACCTGTTCCATGTAGAGTGGACTTCAGAACCCTTGAATTATTTCCTATCACTGCCTCTCATGTCCTGCAGTGGCTGCATGCGTGCCATGTAGAAGTTAAGTAACTGCCCTAAAGCTGGGTAAAAGGACAGAAGTTCTTATGGTAAAGGAAATTTACTCACCATGGGGCAAATAAAACAACCATGTTTCTCATTCGGTGTCCACACTTGACAATGTGGCCGTAAAATATTAATTAGGACCAATTTGTAAAAGTGCCAAAGCACGAACAATTTATAAACAAGTAGGCCAGTATACATTTCTAAACAAGTAGGTAAGTAGGTCTGCATAAATCAGATTGTCTACTGGTATAAACACCTGAAGTGAAGCTACAGGTTAATTGGAGTCTGATTAACATTTACCAATTTTACATGCTGCACATACATAGAAGGTGGCCATGAATACTTTAAGCTGGTTTTACTGCACCTTTCTTTACTACTTTTTAAGGCTGCATCTCCGAGGCATTTTTATATTTCCAAAAAGTGGTGGTACAGACCTGAGTTTATGGCTCAACAAGGATGACACTGCTTTTTACTCTAAAGCGTTCATGTTGGTTCAGAGATTCTACTTATACCAGAGTAATCCGGTGCTTGGGTTTTGCAGCTGTTAATTTGTGTTTCCCTTATGTAAGGTAAGCATATCTGCTAGGCTTGTTTAAGGCTTCTTGCTTAAATCAATAAAATATATTTACAAGAAGCTCTGTAAGTTGACAGAAATCTGATTTATACATGCTGCTGGCGAGTTCTTATTTTAGTTTTCCCACTTCAGCAGCTCGCTGAAAGATGTTTGTAGGGAAGTGGATTATTATGTGGTGTGAATACAAGATGTCACCCTGTAATAATATAATAAAGTCACAATCTTTTTCAGGTCCAGTTAGTTTCTTCAGTAAAACCTCTATCTCCGTTAACGGTAGCTGTTTAGTAAAACCATCAAGTGTAAAGTAGTACCAAAACAGTCAGTAACAAGAAACACAACACAATAAAAAGTCAACCCCAGTTTATAAAAGTAAAGGATATTTTTATCTTCAAGTAGACATCAAAATAACAAAAATCTATTGAGGGCGATCAGAGATATGATTTTACATAGAGTAAATCGTTGTAATCAGCTTAGTGAGTTCTGAGGCAACAGGCCAGGACAACTACCAGTCTTCTCTTGGACAGGCCACAACTGTTTGGAAGCCAGTCACAGGGACCACCTAGGTCCAGGAAGACAGTTATCTGTAAGGTTCAACAGTCTTGTAGTCCTCAATGTAATTTTATCTTCACTATGGGCCAGCAGAGAAATGGTCCTGATGCTGGGGATGAGGTTGCTGAAGAAAAGAGTCTTCCTGACACCCCCCTGGTGTCCACGCATGTCAGTGATCGCCTCGGCCTATCTACCACAATGCAGCAGCATGGAAAGTGCTGCTATAGTATCTATTCACAAGATTAGTAATCGGTGGTTAGAAGCATCAGTCAGAAGAACAAGTAACGTACCTTTGTTAAAAAAAATTCTGTTGGATACTCTATCTAACCACAGATTCCTCAACGACCGTCCCACCTCCCCATTCTGTGAACTGGACTCTTCCTCAAAAAAGGTCCCAATTTAGATATCTGAACTGGTCATACCAATTTGCCGATGGGCTCTGCGTCTTAGGGCGCAACCAGTCTTGAAATTAATTAACATCAGCCCGCATGGGTGGTGCTTATGGGCAGCTACGCACATCACTTCCAGAGTGGAACATTGTTTGAGCTGAGCCACACACCATCACACCAGCGCACAAAGGTGCAGCTGAAAAGTTCCCGGATCCAGTCTAATGCCTGAAGGAATGTGCACAAGGTCGGGAATCTGCAGTTGGAGTATCCACCAGAAAGATTGTTTCTGAAGGCAAGTAACTTGTTCATCAAGTGCAGTTCACACTTTGCGTTCTTGGTGGCACCCAGAATATAGTTTGGAGCCCTGATGCTTCTAGCCAAGAAATGTGGATGGGTGTGTATTTATAGAAGGGCGTTTTCAATGTGCTGTTGTGAATTGTAGGTGTACAAATGCTCTTAGGGATGTTGAAGGGCTGTGGGGGGGGGGGGCAGGGCTGGGGTTGGGGTGGCTCTTAACCTTCCCTTCAGGTTCGTTGTAATGGGGATGCTTGCGTCTTACCTGTCCAGGAGTGTTGTGAGACAAAGGGCAGTATCGCTTAGGAGTAGTGACTTCCTAGGGCAAGGGTTCTCACTTTTTATAATAGAAAAATGATATGAAAGCAAACAAAGTCTGTAGCCTACTAAGAGTGCCCATTCCACAACGAGTAACTTGTGTTTTGTTGGTCTGGGCTAGCTTTTGGTAGCGTATCCTAAATAAAAGATTTTGTACTCCATTTAGAACATGTCTTTTTTTGTCAGTCGTTATCTAACGTGTGTGTGAATTACTTTTGTGTTATTAAAGTTTACAAAAAAGGGTGGATGGAAGGCTTGAATTAATCTCAGCCACTGGTAATCACTCGGGCCGTATCCCAGACCATTGTTACTTTACACACCATGCCACCTCAATTTCCATGCAACCATATGAAATCAGTTTTGACCCTGCTGAATCTGAACAATCCAGCTCACACTGCCAGCGGTTGGGTTGCTTTTGTTCTGGTTCAGAGGGAACCTGGCTTGGCATTTCAGGCTGGACTGTTCCTCTTGGAGCAGGGTAAAGACTTGCAAATGACTGGGTATAATCTGAGGTGGCATGGCGGGCAAAAGAACGATGGGTTGGAATGCTACCCAGACCGGTTGCCGTTGATTAGACTTTTTGCATGCATCCTTTCATCACCTTTTGTGTTTAATTTAACTTAACATCTGGTTTTCTGAGATTCTAAACGCAAGTTGTCACTTTTTATCATCGTTGCAGGAGTTTGCCTTGGCATGCAGTTGGCAGTGGTAGATTTTGCTCGAGAAATTCTCGGCTGGCAAGGTAAACTATGTGAACTAATGTTTCCAATCTTTTCTTGTAGTCTTGCTCCATCTTATTTCACAACCTTAATTTAATTTATATATATAAATATATTTGTATACTTAACAAAAGAAATTCCCGTGTTTGTGCTGTTCTTCTTCTTACTCATTTATTGATTGTTTTAACTGGTGACATTTTGGTTTGTGATCTAATTAGACTCAACCACTGAGAAATTCCTTGATAAACAACTACAGAATATATTTGTAAGTAAAATCCCTTGTAGGCACCTTTACTTGCTATTGTTTGAATTGCCCAAGCCTCCAAGGGTGTACTGGGTTTCCCCCATTCTTACTGTGTTTTATATAAGGCATTTCTCTTTGAGTTGCAAAATACATTATTAAAAACATATTCAAAAACATTAAGAGCACAGTATCTAAAATACTTGATCATTGATAGTCTAGTTTCAAGAACTAGACGTTGATATACCACCAGTTTTGCTTTTCATCGTCGGAGCAATGAGATTGTGCTCAACACTTAAAAGTTGGTCACTGTTGGCATCTGGCAATTACGTAAGATCCGAGTGGTAGATACAGAAAGAAAAAGTATATTGTCTGAAGTATGGTTGTTGAAAATAAGTTTTTCTTTTAGTCTTCAATGTAGTGTTAATGGAATCCAAGGCTGCCAGCGACTTTTCTGATTTAACCTGTGCTGTCTGTGTTCATAACAGGTCTGCTCACAGGTGTTGTAAGCATAGAAGTTTTCCATCAGAAGAATTGTATGTGATTTCTAACAGATTCCTTGTTCTTTTGGCGCCAGACTGAGTCCAGAGGATTTTACAGCAGTGCTCCCTTGTGGCGCTAGGTAGCACCATGCTGCTAAACACATTGGTCTTGTTCTACCCCAGGAGTGAGGTCTTGTTCTACCCCAGGAGTGACAGAGTGGAACCATATATAAGTGCCATCTCTGTGCTTTTCCGTCAGTTCCTTTTTTTCCCCACACCTTTTAAAGTGGATCTAGAGATCTGCTTCTTTTTCGTTGGTTTGATAAGTTTTTCAAAATGAAATCCAGAGAGCAAGGGAATGATATCCCAACCTAAAATGACGGGTATCGGTAACGGACCTGCACAAGGTGTGCCTCTGGTGTTTGAGCTTCTGAGCCCGTCTGTTCAATTAATCGTAACTGAAATGGGCACTTAGTCCAAACCTTGTTCTTGCCCAACAGTAAATGAGCAGGTTGCCAGAGGCTGGCACTTTCAACCCCTGGGAGTTGCTTGGTCCAAGCTTCCACCAGCAAGGTGAAACCTAATTCGTTCCACCCAACACCCCACCCCTGACAGGGAGTCGAAAAGGATTAAGGCATTTTGAAAACATTTATTCTCTTTGGCAAGTCTGGCGTTTAGGTCAGTCAATGTAACTTGCCCACGAGGTGATTATACTCCTACATATGGGACAGGGCCAGCGAAATCTTGCCAGCAGTCCCAGAAGAGTTTAGGGTCTCCTTGGATCAAACCATTCAATATGTGATTCGGGCTGGTCTTGATACTACTGATTGCATGGGGTGAGCAATTGACACAAGATGGTCCTGTCCGCCAGACATGGATGGAATCCACAAGCTTTTTTTAAGCTGTGCGGGATGCCCTTATGTGCTTCCTTTTTGATGGTCCCACCTTTTTGCTAAAGAGCTGATTCTGTCCTCAAACGCTGTAGAGAAAGTAGAGCCACTGTGCGCTCCATGGGCCTTTTCACCCCTGTCAGACAATTTCCTCATCAATTTCGATCCTTCAGAGGCTACTGCAGATGGTTGACCACACTTGGTCCCTCCAGCCCCTGAACAGTGAACTCAGTCCTTTTCTGGTCCGAGATGGGTTACAAGCAGACATCACACCGGCAAGTTCTTCTCAATACCAATCCTCTGCTGCATCAGTCCCCAAGCCGCTTAACTTTGCCCTCAGTGGTACACTCCCACCCTGTGGGAGGCAGGATCAAATATTTTCTCCAGGGTTAGCAATCTGCTGCATCTGACAGGGGTCATAAAACATACAACAGGGCTATGCCCTTCAATTCTTTTCTGACCGACAGCAGATTCCGCCCACATCAAAACAACTTTCAGAGGAGCACCTATGCATCTTTCTTCAGGAGGTGTAAGCTGTGCTGTCCAAAGGGGCCATTTAGAGGGTTCCAGACATCTGGAAATTGGGGCAGAGGTTACTCCCATTATTTCCTTTTGCTGAAGGAGGATAAAAGGCTTTGTCCTATTCTAGATCTTGGCCCTCTAAGCGCCTTCCTGTGGAAGGATAAATTCAAAATGCACACACAAGCTCAGGTTCTATCTGCTGTTGATCGGGGTGACTGGATGGTAACCTTGATCCTGCAAGAAGCAGACTTCCATTTGCCCGTCCTGTAGTCCCACAGACTTTACCTGTGGTTTAAGGTTTGCCAGAAGCATTTTCAGTTTGTCATGCTCTACTTGGCCTTAGCGCCCTTCAAGTGTTCACGAAAGTGATGGCGGTGGTCGCCGCACATCTTTGGGGGTTAGGGATATTAGTTTTCCCCTACCTTAATGATTGGCTGCTGAAGGCGGGCTCACCACAGGCAGTTGTAGACCATCTCTAGATGAATGCACACTATCAGACATCATTTGAGTTCTCAATCAATGAGCTGAAGTCGCGTCTGACTTCTTTGCAAAGACTTCCTTTTATAGGAGCTGTCTTGGGAATGATTCAGTTCAGGGCCTTTCCTCTGCGCCAACATGTTCTAGGACATTCTTGCTATTTTCCTGATTTTTCAGCATTGGTCCTGGATCTAAGTGAGAGCAGATCTGTGGCTTCTTGGCCCATTGGCCTCATGCATCCTGTTTGTCTGCTTCACCTGGTGGCATATGCAGACAGTGTAGCGGGATCTGAAGTCTCAGTATCCCAGCACCAAGAAAACCTCCCAGATGCGATCCAGGTTTTGGATGAGACTGCACAAGATCTGCAGTGGTTGCTGCTGGACTGTAACCTCACCAGCAGCAGACCCCTCTTACTTCCCCACCCAGAGCTGATGGGTGGATGCATAATTGTTAGAAACTCTGTTCCACATAAATCTGTTGCGGCCGAGGGTCACTCACCTGGTGTTGAAGGTCTTCCTGCCATCCTTCCATCAAGGGAAGGCTGGTGCAGGTTCTCACGGACCACAGCACCGATGGGTGGTACTGCGGCAAGCAGGGCGTAGTGGGGTCTGGTGCCAAAAGGTGCTGCGCCTCTAGAGTTGCTTGGAGTGTTTGGGTATCTCACTGATCATGAACCTCCTGGTGGTATTTTTAAACGGCAAGATGGATAAGCTTGGCTGGTGCATGGTGGCTCACAAATGGCTTTTGCGCCCGGAGGTGGCACAGGGCATCTTAAGAGAGGGGGTGGTATCCTGGCTGTTCTTTTTTCGACACTGTAGAATGTGCAGTGTTAAAACTTCTTTGCACCGGAGTTCCCATGAACACTTTCTAGGAGAAGCATTCAGGCCAGAGTGGAGCACATAACTCCTGTACAATTATCCTCCCCTGCCTCTCCTGCCCAGAGTTCTGAAGAAGATCAGGAACAACCAGATCTAGTCATCCTTGTGGCTCCGGATTGGGCCAAGAGAAAGTGATTCCCTGAACTTCTGGGCTGGAGCATTTGTCCTCCGATTACGCTACAGCTTCGAGAGTATCTTCTGCTGCAACAGCAGGGCAGGGTCCTGCACCGGAACCTATGCAGTCTGCAACTCAATGCTTGGAGATTGAGCTGTGGCAGTTGACTGGTTTCAATCTACCACCTGAGGTTGGGGATGTCATCATCGCAGCAAAGCATCTCTCTACAAATTCAATTTATGCCAGACACTGGGATATATGTGTGATTTGGTGCAGAGTCTGCAACATAGGAATCTTACCAGCCAAACTTTCAGATGTTTTATTGTTATGTATTTGGCCTAGCAAAGCCTTTCAGTGGGCACCATAGACATTTGTTAGCCCTTTGGGCCTGCTTCAATTTGCCCGACCAACCATTCTCATTTAAAATCACCTGTTGTGATGCGGTTTATTAAAGGGTTGACAAACATTCCCTCCCAAATCCTTTGTGGTTCCACAGTAGGATCTTAATTTGGTTCTGGGGTTCCTCCCGTGCACCCCTTTGAGCCAGGGCACGACTGCTTGTTGCATCTTTTGACCATCAAAACTGGCCTCCTCATTTAGATCCGAGCCTGTCAAGTGGGTGAGCTTCAGTCCCTTTCTGTGCAGCCACTGGACTCCATCTTTTTCCCAGACAAACTGGTGTTGAAGATCACTGTGTCGTCTTTGCCAAAAGTTGTGACTCCTTTCCACGTTGGGCGAGCCACCACCCTCCCAGCCTTCTTTGCTTTCCCACAACCCTCGAAAGAAGAGGAGAGACTGACGGCTGGATCCCAAAAGAACTTTTACACAGTATACACCAAATACCATCAGGTGAACCATCTGCTTTTTGTGGGGCTTTCTGTGGCAAAGAAAGGTAAAGCTGTGCAGAAAAGAATTTTGTGAAAGTGGATAATCCACTGCATTAGAATCTGCTATGCCTTTGCCAAGAAGCTGCCTTCGGAAGGAATGAGGACACTTCAAGTAGGGTCAAGGCCTCTGCCACTGCATCAGCGTGCAGAGTTCCTGTTCTTGACATCCGTCGAGCTGCAACGTGGGTGTCAGTGCACAAATTCACAAAGCACTAGTGCCTTGACAGCCAGGTCTGACAGGAGGGCATTTTGCCCGTTTGACTCTGCAGGACTTTTTAGTCTGTATCCACTCTACTGAACCTCCACCTTTGGATGGTGCTACTTTGGTATCTGTTCTAAATGTGAGGAATCTGCAGTTATAATTATCCATGAAAACAAAAGGTTACTTTCGTTCTGTAACGCTCTTTCTGGGGGATACTCTTATCTAATTGCATATTCATCACTGGCTACCTTCCCATTCGGTGAAGTCACTTCCCCATTCCATCTAAAAAGGTCCCAAATTGGAGATCTGCCCACTGGACCTCCAATTGTTCATGTTCTGCATCCAAGAGGCGCAGAAAGAGCCAAGCAAGAAACTGATGTCAATGCACAGCGGTGGCTCTTATGGGCAACTCCTTTCATCACTCCCGGGATGGAATTAGGCCAACACAAAGCCACACAGTGCAACCTTGCTGCATATGGGAGCATTGCTAGAAAATCTTCCAGATCCAGTGTGGCACCTAGGAAATATTCTAAAGGTGAGGAATCTGCAGCTTGATAAAGTATCCACAAGAAAGAGCATTAGCCTAAGGTAAATAACTAGTTCATTGAGCATGTGGCATCAGAGATGATGAGGACATAGGTAAAAAAAAAGTTTTAGACCACATTTCTTCCACTTATAAGAAAAATACGTTTATGCTTTGTAGATGCCAACTCTACAGAATTTAACCCAAAAACCAGCCATCCAGTGGTGAGTAGAATCTTAAAAAAAAAACTTTGTAATCCTCCATTTTTGCATGTCGGTGATTGCTTGAAAGTTTAGCTTTTAATTCCTAAAGCGTGTTAGTTGAAACTATTATGTGCACGAAGGATAGGGTTCCCAAAGAATGTAAAAGTCCAAGTGGTAAATGGATCTCAAATGTAATAGAATTATGGATATTGCAATGATACATTAGCACTGTTTGGCTTAGTTTACCTGAAAATTTCCAAAGCATCCATGCTGGTGACTATCCGACCATTTTAACACATCTTCACTGCATTGTGCCACATGGTGCAAAGCAAATACTCACGCACATATTGTTCTATACAGTCATGCTATTTAAGGAACATTGGTATTATATCATATGTCATAGTAGTATCTTTTGAGGGTGGTTCAGTTGTATTGTGACTACTGCTCTATCGTATCATATCATGAATGGAAGTATTGTGAGGCTGATAGGCCCAAAGTACTAAGCCATTGAGTACTTACAGCTCTTTTCTACTTGAGCCCATGCCTCATGATTGGGAGACAATAAATTGAAAGCGCTGGATAAGGAGCCAGAATGCCATATGTGAATCAAGGATTAGCCAATTGTACATACGCTTTGAGGCGTCAAAACACATCCACTGGGGCCTGTACTGCAGATCATGCATCTAGCAAAAAGTGGGGGGGGGGGGGGGGTGGGGGGGGCGGGATCCTGCATAAAGGACAATTTCTTTAGATCGGGGAGCTGGGGAACGTGCCGTAGACACCTGGGCTTTCAAAAACGGTCTTTAAGGGCAGGGAAATGGTGGAATAAAAGGCCTGCCCAGATCTAGTAGTCTCTGTGTTAAGTGTTCTCAAAGGCAAAAAGTTGAAAAACACACCAAACACTGTTGAACTACTAAAAGCCCATGTCGCCTTGAAGAAAAACACAAGAAAACGGCTCATTCCATTCAATAACCTTAGAGTCTTGCTGTTGTCATAAACTCTCAAAAGCACATTGGAAGATGAGCCACTTATTCTAGCCTCCAATTCCTCTGTCCTGACGACTACAAACTTCACTTCAGCATGACCAGCATCTCAGTAGCTAGATTTGCATTCTCTTCAGCAAAATAGAGCACGTTCTACCTCTCCTGAAATCAGGGATGCCTCTGCTGCAGCACTGAAACAGCCACCATGCGGATGATCTATTGCGCCTTGCTTATCTTTAGTAAGAAGCTCAAAATATTTATATTTAAAAGATTAGGTCATTTAAATTTAGTAAAACAAATACAGCGGTGATACAGCAAGCTTTACAACAAAAGCATTAATACTTTATTCAATCCTTTGTACTCCCATATATGAAATCCTCCTGAAAAAAGTGAACTTGCCATATACAGGTGAGGCATAATGAAGCTGAAACTGGGCAGCTTCAGCAGGAAATAAAAGTTGAAGCCGATATGTGAGCCCTCTAAAATATATTACAGTAGGTTTCAGTGGTAACTGGCTAGATTCATCCAACTCGTGCCTCTTCTTATGCTATTTCTCCACTACAAAAAAGTACTTCAAAGTTCAAAATATAGCTGCACATTGAAATTATATTGGGAAGGCGACCAAAGACCAGGGCGATCTACACTTAATTTCCAATGCATAAGTACTCTGCCTTCTTCCATACAAATGGTTATTCCTCCATAAACAGGCGTGGACATGAGAGTACCTTGGCTTGCAAGTTTGGTCAGTGGTTTGCCAGCCATTGTTAGCAGAATAAAAATATACTCCTCGGCCTGCCAGGAAATGAAAATCCTTTGGTACATTTCTCTTTTAGAGCAAAAAAGACAATTTGTGGTGCAGTGTATGATTTACACCTTAAGGGAAGATATTGAGAACAAAAATCTCAACCTGGATATAAGGGTGTAGGTCTATATAATAGTGAACTGATTCTGAGCATATATTAAGATGAATTTGAATAGCGCCATTCCAGATGAATTGAGCACATGCCATTCACCTTTGTCAGTATCCCCCATTTGTTCGCCTAAACTACATCACTTTCTCCACAGCCTGCCAGATCTGTTGCAAGTGATGCAACATTAAGGCCATCTCTCGTTTGTTTTACTACTTGCGCCACCTGCCAGTTCTGATGCCCTTAGTTCTTACTGTGATGCCTTTCAGGGGTTATGTTTCTGGGTTGTAATTCGAACCATTAGCTACATCTTTGCTGGCAGGTTTGCTTTACTGGTCTCTACCTACAGCTTATCTTTCTCTGTGCTGGTTCTGCCTTTCGTACCTTTCTGTGAAGTATTTGTCCATGGTAGGTATCTGTGTGAAACAGACGGTGGTGTAATTGGTGTGCAATCTATGACTCAAATTCAGATTCCTAAATACAATCTTTTTTAATTCTGTTCCAGGTAATAGATATGCCAGAGCATAATCCTGGGAATATGGGGGGCACCATGCGGCTTGGCAAAAGGAGAACCATCTTTCAAACTAAAACTTCAGTCATGAGTAAGTGTGCTTTGTCTTATACCTTCTTAAACTGATTCTCTTTGTTGTTTTGTCAAGTGTCATAATGTGGTCTTCTGCCACTTGTTTTCTCAAGAATGCCATTTGTTTGAGTATCCTGCATCAGCTGCTTCTCTCAATTTAGTTCCATTTCCCCAACCTAAACTTTCAAATGATAGATTTGTAAGTTGTTTTCCTGGTCTTCCTTCAGAGGCAGAAAGAACCACTAACCTTGATATTGAAGGGGTTCTGGGATTACTTAGAAATGGCAGTGACTTAGGTCACTCTCATTTGATGCAGCAGACTGCAGATCTTAGCAAGTAGGCCTTTTGCCTAGATCTATTGTTCTGGCATTTAATCTAAGGTTGTTTCTTTGGTTTTCCAGAGGCGTGAGGTCTCTTCTTGGAATCCCAGGGCAGTCAGACGTTAATAGGCTATCAAGAGTCACTTATTGCTGTTTAACACTTGTGTTTTGGGGCTATATTACTTCAGTTCTTTCTTTTGACACTTGATTCTCTCAGGGTAGAAGTTGAGGCTTACTCCAGGAGGTGGTGAGGGGTTACAAGCTCTAAACCTATTTAACACATCAGATAACTGGCATTCATTTAAATGTCCAGAGTTCTTCATTTTCTAAAAGAAAAATACTTCATTTACAGGCAAGCAGGTGTTTTACTATTAAAATAGAGATGTGCATAAAAAATCAGAAGTGCTTAGCACTGTCTTGACCCGTGATCTAAGCCCAAATGTCAGTAGCGCCTTAGCGCTAGGTGCTGTAGTTAAGTTTAATCTTTCACCCCATAGCCATTGTTTTCTTATGGGGGCTGTTCCTTTTCTCTAGCTTTTTGGGAAACACTTAGGCTCAAAATATTTCAGGTCTTTTCACTGGTTTAAATCAATCAAGGCCAAAATGAACTGCCCTTTTACATTAGTATTCAATAGTTTCAGAGATTTGAATATGCAGAAAAATGTATCTTGTGCGTTCTTCAGCTCAGGGAGGTGAACTTGTTTCCATTTGGTAGTGCTTGGAGTACAGGAGTTTGCAGTACAGTGGTCACTGTGCTGCATGGGGACAATAGCTGATTATGGGGCCAGTTTCTCAGTAGATGGCCCGCGGGGCAATTGGAGGGAGGGTATGAAAGACTGTATCTTAGAATACACTGGTTCCGTTTGAGAGATTTCTGTAATGGGGAATTCCTTAGTATGGAGCAGGGGTTTAAACTGCAATATCTCAAAAAGATCTTTAGCTTGAAAGCTAATTCCAATGGTTTTGAAATCAAGGCGACCTCCTGCGATTGGATCACTGTATAACTGTGAGGGGATTCCCACAGGACCAGATGTTGTCATGCTTATTGTTGATTCCTCGGTACTTGGCAGGGGCATCCTTGTGTCTCCATTGCATTCTGAGTCGAAACTGCCCCGTAGATGCATTTTCAGCAGCTAGGTGTTGATGATCATATGTGTGACAAGTCACTTCCTCCTCATCGAGGTAGGTTAGTTCTTACTTTAGGTACAATTTCCAAGACTTAAGCCAAGTGGTGGTGTAGCAGCAACCCTACTCCTGAATTTGTGTACTATACTAGTGTGAGTAGGTCTTTAGTTAGAGTAAAAATGTTTAAGGAGCATGTCTAAAAATGTTGTGTGGCTTCGAATTCCTCTCACTGTACTGTCACAACTGTTTAATATAAAAAGAATATGAAAATAAAAAAATGCTTAAGGACAACTGTTGAATGGTGTGCTAGTCAAAAGGGCCACAGAGTTCTTCTTAAGTGTCTTTTTGGCTAAATAATCAAACGTTAAAGTTAAATCATTTATAATGACTTTACCCTGCAAAAATATTTAGTGATTAACCCACATAAAGGAATATTACATCTTAGAAATCGTGCTCTATAACTAGAATAAAAAGCAGATGTATTTTAGACCCACAAGGTGCTGATCTGACTACTGCCTGCACCAACACTTGTTGATTATTCTTTAGTAACTGTCGTTGTTCACCACTGTAACGCATGTTTCATGAGTGCAATGCATGTTGACTGTGTTTTTGTGGACTGGAATGCTCATCTGACCTTTCTTTTTAGGAAAGCTGTACGGAGATGCAGAGTATGTGGAAGAGCGTCATCGTCACCGATACGAGGTAAAGAATCCTTGCCTTTTTTTCTGCTGTAAGGTTCAGTGCTTCTTATTTTTCTTTTGTTTTTGAAGGGCACTGGAATAAAACCAAATGTGGATAGCAATTTAAGATGAAAATATCATCACAGTTTATTAGAGTCCTGTTGTTGCTCATCACAGAGAACGATAATGTGGCAAATTTAATATTTTTCAAAGACTACTACTTAGGATATAAACGCAAAATGAGAAAAACTCATTAATTCTACACTACATTAGAATTACTTGCCTTTCTCTTTTACATGGCCAATACATGGCATGATTGTTTTGTTCCACGTTGTGTAGGTGAATCCAGAGCTTAGAAAATGCTTTGAAGAGCGGGGTCTGAAATTTGTGGGACAAGACACCGAAGGTGAACGAATGGAAATGGTGGAACTAGAAGGTAAAGTATTTGTTCTGTTTCTCTTATGACAATCAATTTTGCAGTTTCCATTGTGTTGAGTTCTAGAAACCTAATGATGACAACATTATTTTTTTTCTGCAGACCACCCGTACTTTGTTGGTGTTCAGTATCACCCAGAGTTCACATCCCGACCCATAAAGCCGTCTCCCCCTTACTTTGGTCTCCTCCTGGCTTCAGTGGGAAGACTCTCACATTATCTTCAAAAAGGCTGCAGACTCTCACCCAGGTAAACAGTGGAAAAGTTGCCCTCTTCCCAACCACGGATTTGTTTAGCACATAATCACAAATCTTATAAAATGCATATATAAGTGGAAACTTTAATTTAGCAGTCTGAATTGTTTAATTTTTGTATTATGTATTTACATATTAAGAAATGTATACAGGCATTAAGGAACGAGGTTTTGTTAAATGAAACCGGAGTGGTGATCCACATGGATCTGGTCCGTGCCAAAGAAAATATTTAAATAAAAGTTTTATAATGAAGAGGAGACACTATTTTCTTTAAAAGCATGATTGAAAAGATAGAAACAGAAAGATTACAGTATATAGGTGAGGGGAGCGCAAGCAACTCCTGTTGTTACAGAAAGCTTAAAAAAACCAAGGACCATTCAGCTCACTCAGTCAGGAATCTTACCTGCCCACGTGTAGCCTCGATCATCCCTAATACCAAAGAGGGGTGTGAAAAATTCTCAAAATTCTTTGACAGCCAAATAAAAATGTTTGAGCTCTCTCTGTAGTCCACAACTGACCTGATTCCAAAGGAACTACTAAGCTGAAAATCTCCAATTAGATGGACTACATTCAAGGAAATAGCCCACTGTGTTACCTTATCGACAATTGCCAACCTAAAACCTTCCAGTCACTTTTTGGACCCTATTCCTGCCAGACCCTATTCTTGGCACAACAGCTCGTATTCCTCCTTACAATGATAGTAAACAACTCTTTTTCAAGGAATTGTCCCGCATAATCTCAGAGTAGGTCAAATCATCCTCCTTCACAAAAACCTAATGCTGACCCTGAGGACTTGAACAATTTGTGACG
Source organism: Triturus cristatus (assembly GCF_964204655.1). Classification (NCBI taxonomy): domain Eukaryota; kingdom Metazoa; phylum Chordata; class Amphibia; order Caudata; family Salamandridae; genus Triturus; species Triturus cristatus. The sequence continues at coordinate 993,577,850 of NC_140583.1, read as the reverse complement.
AGCATCCTGTCTTCCATTCATGGCATCTGATAGAGACATCTAGCCGCAGATTCCTTAAATTAGAATATCCCCAGGCGTCAGACTGGATCCGGAAAATTATTTGCAGCAGCACCTCTGCGCGCCAGGGGACGGCGCCACACGACCCCGCCCTGAAGTAGTCCACGTACGTGACGTCGGCGAGGTCATATAAGTCCCTCCTGGTGCGCGGACGTCAGTTTCCTTCTTTGCCGCGTGCAACGCGGATCTGGAGTAAGTGGTTCCTCTGGCCTGTTTTCAGGCCCCTTTTGACGCTTCGTGTCTGGAACAGTGTGCGATGCCATCGGGCTTTAAAACCTGTACCTCCTGTTCATGGCAAATGTCCGTGACGGACCCACATCTTATCTGTATGTGGTGTTTGGACGAACACCACGACTCGACAGATTGCGACGCCTGCCAACACCTCAAGCCGAAGTCCCGGCGGGAGTGCCGGATGAAGCTCCTTTCGGCTCGACTGTTCCAGTCAGTCGTCTCGTCGTCTGGCCTCCTCGTCGCCAGCATGCCCCTCTGGTTTACAGTCGCGGCTTCGCTCGCCCTCTGGGGCCCGGAGATGTCGTTCACCTCTTCTGGGTAAGTTGCGGCACATGTTGCCCATGTCCATGACCTCACTTACACCTGTTGTCGGATGCGCAGGTTCCCGGAGCCCTCCGGACGTGCGCCCCTGGGAGTCGCCCATCCCCTATCTGCCCTAGCCGGGCACGGGGGCGACTCAGACCCAATTGGAGTCCTATGCCGCAGCTCTGCAGGCCTCCCTTCGGTCCACTCCTGTCCCTGGGGCGTCTTCGGGGGCTCCGCTACTTGCGGGGTCCCCGGCCGACTCGCCGGTGGGTTCGCCCCCGGCGCCAATTAAGCTCTTGTCCCCAAGGGACGATGGAGATATGGTGTTGTCAGGGTGCGGCCCGGCTGGGTCCCCCTCTACGACCCATAGCACCCCTGCCACAAAATCCCGTGGGGCTCCCTGTGGCGTCGCTGGTGGTTGCTGGTGCTCACACCCTTGCTTTGGGCAAAACTCAGCCCTCCGGACAGGTGGTCGCCTGCCCGGAGCCGAGGTTGGCGCCGTCCAGGCGCCGAAAATTTTCCTCCCCCGCTCCAACTCCGCTTCCTACTTCGGATTCAGAGCCTGTTGTGTTTGAGGCGGAGTCGGCGTCGGAGGCTTGCCTCCCCTGATCCGGCGCCATCCCCTTCTTCGGAAGCGGGGCTTGTTGTGGTGGACGTGTTGGAGCTGACTCGACGCCAGACGAGGCAGGGTCGGCACCGACCGGAGTCATTTTGGCACCGCGTCGGCCCCGGGTTCTAGACTCTTCTCCAGAAGCGTCTGCGGAGAGTTTGGCATTGCCTTAACATTCGGCTACGCCTGAGCTATCATTCCTTGCCTGTGCACCCCCTTAGAATTTGTGGACCCGGCAGGATCCCCGCCTCCTCAGGAGTCCCATCAAGACCCCCATTCGTCAATGGGGCTTCCTTCTTTTGGGCATTGGTCGCACCCTCAGTGTATTGGTAGGCTTAGCTTACAACCCTTGCCTATGGATGAGTTGCTGTCCCCTCCTCTGAGGGCTACCGAGGCCGGTGCGGCGTTTCTTAGAGTAGTCTCCTTAGCCACTTGTGTTCTAAACATGCAGCCCCCTTTCGGTCCCCTTGCCTGTGGACCCTCTGCTTGGTGTCCTTCACCATGGGTCGGGGAATGTGGAGCCGCTTCTGCCAGTTGAAGCTTCTCTTTATGAGCCATGTGTCCTTTTTGGCACATGGGCTCGCCCAGCTTCTGGTGATCCTGTAGCTCGTTCTGTCTTGCACCGCCACCGACCTGTTCCACATGATCCGGTTTGCTTGTTTGTTCACCCGGACGTGCAGGGGTTCGTTTTGCAAACTGCCTTCCCTGCCTTGCCTCACTTAATGCTTCATCCGTCCAAGGAGTCCAGATGGCTTGAGTCGTGGCGTCGTAACCTCTTCGCCTCCACTAGTGCTGCCCTTTGTTCGATAAATACAGTGTGTGTCCTGGCTCGGGCTACCTCTGCATTGTGGGAGTCTTTAGAGTCGCCTCTGAAGGTGCTCCTGTTGACCTCCTTCATCTTCTTCGTGACAGCTGTGACCTTGCACGATCTGCTCAGCCTTGGATACTGCCGATTCCTTAGGCCGGGCTATGGCTGGTTTCGTTGCCTTGAGGCGCCATGCTTGGTTGCGTGATAGCATCTTCCCGGGGAATATCTGGGAGCGACTTGTTGATCTACCTTTTGGTGGGGTTTTATTCTTTGATGCCCATGCCGAATCGGCTGTTCAGCGCCTCCTTGCGGGCTTTCGACCTCCACCTTAAGCCTATATTTCCCAGGTCGTCTTTTTGGCATGTTCTAGGGTGGTTACCCTTTCATTTAGCATCCTTTCGATGCCTTATTTGTTTGAGCTGGCAATAAGCCTACTGTGGCAGTGTTCCACAGGTTGTTGTGTCTGGCCTCTGACTGTGGTTTGTCCTAAGAGGTGTTCCCCGTTGTTTGAGGTGTACATACTCCCAGTGGGGTACTTGTACGCTATTATATAGCTCTGCTTTATGTTATATAGGCCTAGAGATCCTTTGGACTCTATGCGTCCCCTGGTGATAAGAATTATCTTGCCGTTGTACGGTGTTCAATGTTGGAACTTGATGCTCTCTTCTTTACGTCATGGGTCGTCTTGCTTATTACTTCATTCTTCTCCTTGGGAGGTTTTCATGCTGTTATTCACGCTTAATATGCGGATACCACCTTCCATTTTTGCATTAGGTGTGCTCCTATACCACCCATGTTGCATGGTCGTTGCTCGTTTACCCTCCTTTGCTATATATATATATGTGTGTGTGTGTGTATGTATGTGTATATATATATATGTGTGTGCATATGCCAATTACCATGTGTACTCTTCTTCCTGAATCTTCAGCAATAGGGTCCCTTTTGCATCCCATGTGGAATGGTTCCCCAGCTTTGCTCTGCTCCCTTCTTGTTATGCAGTTACTAAACGCTATCTCTCTTTCTGGGCGAGGGTTACTTTTACTTCCAGTCGGAGGATGTAGCCAACGATTCTGAGATTCTTTCCAAAATGTGTGCGTCTTTTGGTACTCTGGTGCCTCTGCTGCCACTTCCTTCGGATGTACCTCTTTGCTTGAATATCACCCTCTACTATGTCAGCTGTGCCTGCAGGACAGCTTTTCTGATGTCAGTCGTCCTAGGGTCTGCACTCTGCATATCTGTATTTCGTGAGTTAGTTCTCACCATATTCTTCCAGCTGTCTGGTTGGGCAGTCCTATCTATGCTTATTTTAGCTGCACCCCCTTGTTGTCTCTGTGGCTGTCGGCTGTATGCATGTTTCAGTGGGGGCCCGCATCAGCGTGCTTCAGATTGTTACTGTTCGCACCTGTCCCTCCTTACTGTTCGCACCTGTCCCCCCTTTTGGTGCGCTTGGCATGTTTCTTGTTCCCGCCTGTCCTTCTAGGACGTTGCTCAGTCTCTACCTCTTGCCCTTAGTTCCTGGCTAAAGCTTTGCCGGCCTTCCATCCGTGGGCTGGTCTGGTAGGCTCTGGTTGCATCTCCTCAACCTTTGGTTGGTGTCCCCACCATGGCCATTAAGCTGAGAGTGGCCCTTCTTTCTCCGTTCGGGTCTCTCTCTCTCTCTCTCTCTATCTGTATCTCTCTATCTATCTATCTATCTATCTATCTATCTATCTATCTATCTATCTATCTATCTATCTATCTATCTATCTATCTATCTATCTATCTATCTATCTATCTATCTATCTATCTATCTATCTATCTATCTATCTATCTATCTATCTATCTATCTATCTATCTATCTCATTGGTATATAGCTGGTGCCGTTTCTACATCTCATTTTATACGGGTATGATGTGGCACAATTCTGGCATTTTTTGGGACGCCTTGCATCCTGGTATTATTTGCTCGTCCGAGCTAATTGGGTTGCTGTCTGCTGTCCCGCCACAGCCTTCCCCATTGTCCGTCCCTCTGTTGCCGGCTCAATGGCTGTCCCGCCACAGCCTTCCCCATTGTCCGTCCCTCTGTTGCCGGCTCAATGCTTGGGCACTTTCTGCGGTTCTCTCGCAGGATGTTCACATAGTTGCGCCCCTTTCAGAATTACCATATGTGGCTGACTCCCTCCAGGGGGTTTCTTCCTGTAGATGGTGCCTTTTCTTTCACTGTCATCTGGAGTTTATTCTTCTTAGTCTCCTGCTGTCTTCCCTCCCGCCCGCCTTCTCCATTCTCTGGAGACTCTTGTACCCTATATAGTCTTCTTTGACGATTTCTTCAGCTCTATTTCACACTTCCATTGTTGTGAGGGAAGATACCTTTTTGAAGTACATTGCTATTCTTTCTGTAAGGAAGATACCTTCTTGGGATACATTGCTGTTGTTTCTGGGCTCCGTCCTTGTTGGACGGCACAGTTCTACATGGCAATAGCAGTCACATTTGTACATGGTAATAGCAGTCTATCTTTTTGTCTATTGAGATATTCTTCCCTTGTTGCTCACACTTGGGGAAGGGTCTACACTTCGCTATACATATATCTGTAGACAGTGTCTGATGCTGTCTTTTATGATGGTGTCTTGCACCATCCACCTTACTTATTTTGCGGATTTTTTCATCCTTCGCACACTGTTCCCAAACTTTCACAGTTTTTGTTGGTGGCTCCGCGTTGTGCCGCGGAAAAATTTCTCCAAAGAAAACTGACGTCAGAACGCCGGGAGGGACTTTTATGACCTCGCTGACGTCACGTACGTGGACAACGTCAGGGCGGAGTCGTATGGCACCATCCCCTGGCGCGCAGAGGTGCTGCTGCAAAGAATTTTCCGGATCCAGTCTGACGCCTGGGAATATTCCAAGTTAAGGAATCTGCACCTAGACAACGTCTCTACCAGATACATCGTTACCGAAGGTAAGTAACTCTTACTTTAAGTCATGGAAAGCTACGTGGAGAAACAGCTGAAAATCGTAATAGGAGAAAATAACATGGTCGATCCTCAGGCATCTGGATTTACTGGCTGTAGCACAGAATCTACCATGCTGTGCATAGTTGACGTGGTCATCTTGTACATTGGCTAATTTTGGCTGGCTGTTTTCCCGGACCTGTCTATAGCATTTAATGCTGGCATCTATGCTTCTGTTAAAAAAATTGGCAGTGAGCGAATGTGCTTTGAGGGCTCACTTCTGTCCTGTTTTGATTCTTACTTGATCAGCCGCTCTCAACATATAGTACTGGCAAACATCTCAATCTGCACCACTTAACAAGAGGTCTGGCAAGGTTACATCCTCTTCCTCTTTCAAACTTGTATGTGAAACCCATGACTACTTTCCTGAGTGAATCAAGCATCTCGTTCCACCTGCATGTTGACAAGCAACTACACCTGAAGCTTTTCTTCACAAAAAAGTTGCACTTGGGAGAATGATGAACGAGTTAGATTTATGGTTAACGAAATCACCTTCATCAGAACCCACTGAATTCCTTCTGATCTTACCTCTTCACAGTATCACTCCTCAAATATGGTGAGATGCATTAAACCGTTCCAACTGTAGGCCAGCCATTGTTGAGACTGTGAAATCCCTGGGCTTCATCCTTCACAAGAACCTAACTTAAAATACACACACACACACCAACACCAAACAGTGCCTTAGCAAGGCGTGTGCGGCACTAAATCTGCCCCCCCCCACCCCCCCCCCCCCCCTTGTAGGAAGCTGGCTCTTTATATAGTATATCAAAAAGAGGTATGTTATGTAAAGAGTCCAAGAATCCCTTATGAGTGGACATCACAAGGCCATATCTCCTCGTGGGGATATGTCCTCACATGTAATATAATGCACCCTGTCTTAGGGCTGTAAGGCCTGCTGCAGTGGGGACTTAAGTATATTGCATGCAGCGTCTGCAGGCATGGCACACAGGAGGTTTGCCATGTCGTGTCTTAGTTTTTCATGTCACACAGCCTGCAATGGTAGTTTGCATGAGTGTGCTTAGGGGTTCCTTATGGTGGCACAATATGTGCTGCAGCCCTTAGGAACCCTCTTTATTACCATGCTCTAGGTACCTGGAGTACTATTTACTAGGGGCTTGCAGGGGTGCTAAAGGCATTGCCAATTGGGCAAACAAATGCACAGTTTTAGGGAAATAGATCTGGCACTGGGGACCTGGATAGAAGGAACCCAGTGCACTTCATTCAAAATGTCATCAATTTCCAGGCAAAAAGTGGGTGTGACCATGTCAAAAAGGGGCACTTTCCTACACCCTTCCCCTCGTCTCCCCCCCAAAATCAAACCCTGCATTTCAGTCAGAGATTTCAAAACTATAGTTTAGTCCCCAGTCCTCTCAAAACTTGACTACAGTAATCGCCTTCTGACCGGCATTTTATAATACACCTCATACCTTCGAGAGCAGCACTCAACTCTGTAGCCTGCTTGGTGTCAGGCTTCAGGAAATATGATCACATCTGTTCCATATTGAATTTGCTCCCCATTGAAGCCAGAAGCCAATTTAGATTTACTAGCTTGCATTATCCACAAGGATGTAGACAGGGAGACACAAAACTACCTACCCAGCAAACACATTTTTTCAGTTAGATTCTTCGAACTCGGAAGCTCATACTCCATCTCGAACCCCTATCTACAAAAATTCCCAGTACACAGATTCCTGTTTTATTGGGCAGCCACCTAAGATATGGGACTCTATCCCAACAGCTCTAAAATCCAACCCTTCTCACGCTATCTTCAAGAAACCGCTCAAGTCTTTCTTTTCCTTCACCACTTCCAGTCATGACTATGCTCCATTTGGATACCCCTACTTGGTCGTCTCCTGAAGTTGGGAATGAATTCAGGGTATAAGAATGACTTTAAGGAGACACCAGACTTTTATTATTTCTCAACCGAAGATGACCCATCGACTTGTGTCTTGTCTGCCCCGCTTTCCTGTTCTATCTAAGACTTCTTTGTACTGGTTGACCTCCTCCCTTCCCACTAATTAAAACTCACACATTATACTCCATTGTGTCAATATACGCCTAATGTAATTTAAATCCTTTAATACGGAGGATGTGACTTTAACGTCCTCCCCATTACCTCTGGAATGCAGAAGATGTAAACGTATCATCCTCCACATTCTTAGAGAAAATATTTCTGGTGTTTGCACCAAATGTATTGTCTTCATTATAAAAGAGTGGTTGTAGGAATTTTGTCAAGCCCCACAGATTCCACAGCTTTCCCTCACAGAAATGTGAAGAAAGTGAGTGGATTTAGTCAACGTTTGAAGTTAGCCGGGCATTTTGGGATAGTAAACCTAGCGAGATCCACTCGTCACACCACCCTGAACTTCACAGTATGTCTAGTTTTCAGAAACGTCTGCATTTGGTTGGTTTCCACAGGTGCTGGCTGAGCTCGAGCCCAAATAGTGCACTTTCAAACATTGCTAGAATGATCAATTTTCGAGGCAAAAACGTTGTCTTCGCAGTGCGTTTTGAGGCCTTTTCTGTCGCACGCAATAGGATCAGCCACACAAGTGATGTACTGTTTTTATGAGTAGAGGTGTTGGAACACAGAATAGTAGAACATGTGTTATCATATGAATTTCTCAGCCAATTTGACTGCCAAATGTAAGCCTGTGCGCAAGAAAGAACTGTTTTCGCAAAATGCATTTTGAATCGCCTGGTAGTATGGATAACCCCAAGTTCAGAGTTGTACAAATATCCTCTGTTCCCAAGTTGGAGCACATTTCAAAACTGTTTAGATTTTCTTCATATCCATTTTTCATTCATTAGATTTTACTATATGAGAGTTGGTACACAATGAAAAGTCGTTATAAGGTGCATCTCAGGTGTTTGCTCTGGGCATTGCTTGTTTTTGGACCACCAACCAACCTTATAAATCACCCTGACCAGCATGGTCTAACTGATGTATAGGTGTATCACTTTAGTGCATTCACCATTGGGGCAAAACTTGCAGATAAAAACAGTCACATTTTTCTTTTTTTCTTTTTCTTTATTATGTTACATTATGTTTTTATTTCACTGATCAATGTTTCTTTGAGGGAAACCAAGAGTGATCTACACAAATAACTCCTTGCTGAATTCCAAATTGTGTGTACTTTAAAGATATATGTAGCTTTTCAGATTCACCAATTGATTTCTCACCTGTTTTTTACCACAAATTACAAGTATGTTGAAAGTACAAAACACAGGAAAAATGGACTACCGGTCAGGAAAATGCAAATACTGTGGAAGAAAGAAAAATAATTTCTGGCTCTGCTTGTCCCTGAAAGCTGATGCTCTTAGCACAGCAAAACTTTTGTTTATGCTATTTATAGAAATTAAAAAACAAAACCCTTTCTTGCATGCTTTTCCCCCCAAAGCAATATGTTGCTTAATTTTTGGCTGTTTTGTCGAATTCCCCTACAAACCAATGGCACCTTTAGACTCCCCGACTTGGGGCAAAAGGAGGCAAATTTGGCCTACATAACTAAGAAATTAAACTCAAAGTGCCCAAAACTTCAAATACGGTCTTAACACTGAGGAAAAGTCTCAAAAGGTAAGGGTCAAATACTATGAAGTACTCTGATACCCACATGGGTCCGATATGCACTGCGTAAAACCAAACAAATAAGGTGAAAACGGTGTGCTACTGTACTAAACCACATGCTCAAGCTCTACAGTTTAATTTTGTTCATTATACTAATATTGTGACAGTTCGGAGAAGAACAAGGAAGAAACATTCTAATGAACCGGGAGCATTACATCTCAAACCTTATTCTTGGAAGCTGAAACTCTCTTCACGTGCATAAAAAAACTGGTGGTGCGATACGTTAAAATATTTTTATTTAAATAGTATGGCATCTGCTAAACAGGTTAACCTTCCAAAGATTTTCTATGCATTTGACGTCCACTCTCCTTACACATACAGAAAGTAGCAGCAGGTGTTAATGAATAATTCTCCACCTTGGGGCAGTTTTGGTTTGCAAATTGTACACACGTCCATAGAGCCTTTCAAAATTCTTCAACAAAAGATTGTTTCTAATAAGGAGACAACACTGCATCTCAGTCCGGTGAAACCGGAGTGTGAGAAAGTACCTCTTTTGACATGGTTTGCCCCCCACGTTTTGCCTGGAAAATGATGTGGTTTTGATTGTAGTGCGCAGGGCCCCTGCCAGCCAGGTCCCCTGTGCCAGCGCTTCTTCCCTAAAACTGTTCCTCAATTGGCAACTTCATCCCCCTGTAAGTCCCTAGTAAATTTTACCCTTAGTACCTAAGGCATGGGAACTGAATTGGGTCCCCTAGGGACCCCTCACCAAGGCCATGTCACTGCCCCTGGCATGCCCTGGTGCAGTGAAAAACGACAGTCAGCATGGCACACTGCCTGTGTGCCATGTCAACAATTACTGCCTAAAGTTGTAGGTAAGTCACCCCTCTGGCAGGCCTTACAGCCCTACGGCAGGGTGCACCATATCACAGGTCTGGGCATATCTGCATGAGCAGATATGACCCTACATTATTTGTCTATTCTTAGATATTGTAAGTGCCAGGGCAGCCATAGAGAGTACATGGGCTGAAAACTCGACAACTCGAGTTCCCCGACATCATGATGGCTTCTCTGAACCTTGAGTGTTTGGTACCAAACAAATCCCCTTAATAAAAGTACACTGATGCCAGTGTGGGATTTATAAAACTCTTTTTACACAGAAGGCACTTTAGAGGTGCCCCCTGAAAACCTACCAAGTCTGGTCTCTAACTGGCTTTAGTTAGCCTGACACCACCAGACAGGTTTCTGGACCACTGGGTCTACTGCTCTCTGTGACCGGAAACTAAGCACGACCTGGGCGGAGGTTTCGCCCCTCCTCCCCTAGGATGTGCACAGCGCTCGAGAGGGAAGCTTCAAAGGCCTGCCACCTTTGTAGTGTGACCCAACCTCTGCAGCTAGCAGCAGATGGCAGCCCCCAGTTCAAACCCCCAATTTTGGCTGGAGAACCAGTGGGGAAACATAAAGAATAGGAGGTGTGCCTCCCCGCGCAAACTCCACCCCCCCCAAAGTGCAGGAGGCGAAGTAAAACACATTTGCAGTGCCCACCATCTTGAAAATGGTGAGATTTCTCTAATCAGGGCTAGGGCTATGCCCCCCTCCCACAGGAGGGTGGCATAATAGTGAGTGCCACCTCAGGGAAAGAACCCATTGGCCCCCTGTAATGCACCTAAGTATTTGGGTAGCTCCTCCAGACCCTGAAACTAGTGTTCGAGGCATATGAGCTGCAGATTGTACACTTGGCATAGATCGCCATCTGGTGTTGGGCCTGGATGTTTGCAGTTTGTTTTTGTTCTTTGGGCAGTCTTTGGAAGTCACGAGTTCGGTGACTCCTCCTTCGGTCCGTACTGCGCATGGGCTTCGGCTCCATCCTCAGATTGTTTTTTTCCGCCATCGGGCTCGGATGTGATACTTCGTGCTCCGGCTTCGAACTTCTACGTTTCCAGCCTCGACGGAAAATCCTAGTTTTCTTCGAGTTTCTTCATCATCATCTTCATTTCTCGAAGCGGCACTTTTCTCCTTCCCGTACATCGGCACCGGCCTTCGGGCCCTCCTCGACTCCGGTCCCGGCCGATGGAAAGGACTCCGTTCAAAAAGTGCCCAAAATGTGGGTCTAAATTTCCCCACACCGACCTCCATCAGGTGTGTAACCTTTGCCTCTCTCCAGAACACGAGGCCAGAGACTGCCCCGCCTGTAAGTCTTTTTGATCAAAGAAGACCATCCGGGATCGAAGAGCTCGACGCACCATGGCGCACTCATCGTCCGCAGCTCCACCGGACATCTTCGGAGACGGCGCCGAAGCTTCGGGGCAACTACACACCGAGCAGGAGGACGATGTCGTCAGCGCTTCCGAGGCCGACGACTCCGACGTGGAGGACATCACACCGGCGCAGCGGGTCGTGAGTACTGTACCCCCTCCCACCCCCGCGCCCAAAACCAAAGAGACTCAGGTTACACCCTCGCCTGCAGGCCTGGGTAAAACCAAGCACAAAGCTTCTATCACCCCACCTTCGGGCCCGGTGTCGAAGCCTCCAAAGTCTCACGGCAGCTCGGGCTCGAGCCAGCCGACGCCTGGTGCCGAAAATCAGCATTCGGCACCGAAAAAAGTAATATCCAGCTCGACCCCGAAGCCACCGGTGCCGAAGCCTGGACTCTCGGTGCCGACCAAACACAAACACAAATCCGTCGGCACCGACGCTCCGGCGCCGAAAACTCCTTCGACGCCGAAAAAACCGGAGGCCCCAAAAAAGCATGGCGCACAGAAACCATCGAAGCCCTCGGTTCCGAAATCATCGGCGCCAGCGGACGACTCGGCGCCACTGGCTCTGTTTACACCAGACCCTTTGCAAAAGACTCTATCTAAAGATCCAAAGACTGGGCTATTGACTTTAATTATCAAGAAAAGACGCCTTGACACTCCGGCTCCTCCTCCACCACCCAAACGGAAGGACTCTGCTACTTCTCCCCTCAGAGTGCCCTCCCCACTACCTCCTCCCCTGCCTCCTCCACCTCCTCCACCCCCTCCCAGGTCTCCACCACCTTTACCTCATTACTCTCCGACCCCGTCCCCAGATCCGGACGACGGGGACCCGGATTATGACCCGGCGGACGCCCCAATGGACCCCACTCCACCGGGGACCCCAGACCCATGGGAAGACTACCACAACCCTGACATACCTGATATGCCTCAGGACGACCTATACCCATCCAGGCCGTCTCCTCCAGAGGACTCCTTAGGGTTTCATCATTTAGTGCAGAGAGCAGCACACTACCATGGGGTGGACATGCACAGCGAACCAGTGGAAGACGACTTCCTACTGGACACATTTGACATCCAAGACAAATCCACGTCTATTTTGCCCATGCTTAAAGGCGTCACCAAGCATGCTGCAGAGGTGTTCAAAGAGCCTGTCAGGGCCAGGGTACTGAACCCTAGAATAGAGAAAAAGTACAAGGCGGCACCCACAGACCCTGCATACATTAAGGGCCCTGCTCCCTTAGATTCCCTAGTTGTCTCCACAGCTAGAAAGCGGGCTAACTCCCAGTCCTCAGGAGAAGCCCCACCGCCAGACAAGGAATCGAAACTTCTAGACGTGTCTGGCAAACGCACCGCCTCCCAAGCTGCAAACATGTGGCGCATTGCAAATACACAAGCGCTACTTGCGCGCTATGACAGAGCACACTACGACGAACTTGAGGCTCTTATGCAGCACCTTCCCGAAAAACACAAGCGCAGGGCTCATGAACTAATACAGGAGGGTAAACTAATTACAAACACCTCCATTAAGTGTGCCCTCGATGCAGCCGACACTGCTTCTAGAGCCATAAATACCAGTGTCATGCTTCGTCGCCATGCCTGGCTCAGGATCTCAGGGTTCAAGCCTGAAGTCCAGGCGTCCATACTAAATCACCCCTTTGACCAACAAACTCTCTTTGGGCCAAAGGTAGACTAAGCGTTGGAAAAGATGAAAAAGGACACAGACACAGCAAAGTCTATGGGGGCACTCCAAACACAAGCCTCTAAACGTTCCTTTCGACGCTCATCATTTCGTGGCACAGGCAGAGGCTTCTCCACCGATAGCGCCTCTACCTCCTACAAGTCCCCTCCTCAAAATACCTTCTCAAAGGGCAACCAAAGGGGTGGTTACAGAGGCAACAACAATAAGGGTGGGGGCAGGCTACAAAACTTTATCCACGCATGGGAGTCCATAACATCGGACAAATGGGTGACCCAAATCATTCGGTCAGGGTACTGTCTCGAGCTAACATCCACCCCACCCAATATCCCACCAAGGCACCGTCCAATGTCTCAAGAACATTCCACACTGCTCAAACAGGAGGTACTCTCCCTCCTCCAAAAACATGCTATAGAGCAGGTCCCCGTCAATCAGCAAAATCTAGGGGTCTACTCTCTGTATTTCCTAATACCGAAGAAAGACGGGACCCTGAGGCCCATTCTGGACCTCCGGCCTCTAAATGCATACATACATTCAGACCATTTCCACATGGTCACCCTACAACCGGTCCTCCCGCTCCTCTGTCAGGGAGACTTTCTCACTACCTTGGATCTGAAAGACGCATACTTTCACATTCCAATATACCCTTCTCACAGGAAGTACCTCAGGTTCGTGGTGGACGGTCAGCATTACCAATTCACGGTTCTCCCCTTCGGGGTCACCACCGCACCACGAGTGTTTACCAAATGCCTAGCGGTAGTAGCAGCACACCTCAGGCGTCAACACGTTCACGTCTTCCCTTACTTAGACGACTGGCTCATAAAAGCCGCGTCCTACCACCAATGTGTGCAACATACAAACAGCACCATCCAGCTGCTCCACCAACTAGGCTTCACGGTGAACTACCAAAAGTCCCACCTTGTACCATCTCACACAAAGCAATATCTCGGGGCCACTATAGACACCTCCAAAGGTATTGCCTATCCAAACTCAGCCAGGATCGCAAGCATACAAGCCTTGCGCAAAACATTCCTTCCTCAACACTCTCTTCCAGCAAGAGTGTTCATGAAGCTCATAGGAATGATGGCGTCTTGCATTTTCATAGTGCCCCATGCAAGACTCCACATGCGTCCACTTCAAGAGTGCCTAGCGCAACAGTGGAACCAGGCCCAGGGTCAGCTAACAGATCTGGTGTTGGTGGACGGCCGCACCCATCACTCTCTGCAGTGGTGGAACACCACAAACCTTTCCAAAGGGCGGCCGTTCCTGGACCCGGTTCCTCAGGTGATTCTAACAGCGGACGCATCGCTCTCCGGCTGGGGAGCGCACCTCCCACACCTCACAATGCAAGGTCTATGGACGCCACAGCAAAAATCGCTCCACATCAACCATCTGGAGCTCTTGGCGATCTTTCTAGCCCTAAAATCCTTCCAAAAACAGATTTCAGGCAAAGCAGTCCTCATTCGCACAGACAACATGACTGCAATGTATTATATCCAAAAACAGGGGGGGGACACACTCTCCCCAGCTCTCCTGCTTAGCCCAGAGCATATGAAGATGGGCAATTCCCCAAAACATCTTTCTCCTGGCACAGCACGTTCCAGGCGTACAAAACACCATGGCAGATCTGCTCAGCAGACAGACGCAACAACTACACGAATGGGAACTGCATCCACAAGTTCTTCACCCATTCTTCCAACAGTGGGGGCAACCTCAGATAGACCTCTTCGCCACCCACTAAAACAAAAAATGCCCAAGCTTCGCCGCCAGATACCCACACCCATTGTCCAAGGGCAATGCGATATGGATGAACTGGTCAGGCAGATTTGCATACGCCTTTCCACCTCTCCCACTAATTCCATTAGTGGTAAGGAAGCTATAACAGCACTCCGTCACTCTCATTCTAGTAGCTCCAACGTGGGCCAGGCAGCCGTGGTACACCACACTACTACAACTATCAGTGGTACCACATCAAAAACTGCACCTGTCCCCATGCCTCCTAACCCAGAACCATGGAGAAATCAGGCACCCGGACCCAGCTCAGCTCAACCTTGCGATCTGGCTCCTGAAATCTTAGAATTTGGATACCTTAACCTTCCCCCTGATTGCATGAACATCATCATGGAAGCCAGACGTCCTACCACTAGAGCATGCTATGCCGCAAAGTGGAAAAGATTTGTAATTTACTGCCGTAACAATACAATCAACCCTTTAGATGCATCCATACAGCACATTATATGCTATCTGCTCCATCTTAACAGGTGTAACCTGGCATATTCATCCATACGCCTACACCTAGCAGCGATCGCTGCTTATCTACAAAACAGACAGCATTTATCACTGTTCAGAGTGCCCGCTATTAAAGCCTTCATGGAAGGCCTTAAACGAGTAATTCCTCCCAGGGCACCACCTTCCCCTGTATGGAATCTAAATGTAGTTCTTACACGGCTAATGGGTCCGCCATTCGAACCAATGCATAAATGTGAGCTACAGTTTCTCACCTGGAAAACAGCTTTTCTCGTAGCTATCACTTCCCTTAGAAGGGTTGGTGAAATACAAGCGTTCACTATACAGGAACCCTTCCTACAAATACATCACAGCAAGGTCATACTTCGTACAAATCCGAAGTTTCTGCCCAAGGTAATTTCCCCCTTCCATCTCAATCAATCAGTGGAATTACCTGTCTTCTTCTCGCAACCTCAATCTGTTGCAGAAAGGGCTTTACACACACTTGATGTTAAAAGGGCTTTGCTGTACTACATACAGAGTACGCAACCTTTCAGGAAGACTAAACAATTGTTCGTCTCCTTCTCTCCACCACATAAAGGCAACCCCATCTCTAAATCAGGGATAGCTAGGTGGATTGTAAAGTGCATACAAATTTGCTATCAAAAGGCAAAAAGAACATTATCTGTTCCACCTAAAGCCCACTCTACTAGAAAGTTAGGGGCTTCTATGGCTTTTCTAGGGAACATACCCTTAGATGACATCTGCAAAGCAGCCACATGGTCAACACCGCACACCTTCACAAAACATTACTGTGTAGATGTGCATTCCAAGCAGCAAGCTAGTGTGGGCCAGGCTGTACTAAAGACACTTTTTCAAACCGCTGCAACGGATACCGGTGGTCGCCGCTAAGGTTGGGTACTGCTATATAATCTATGCTAAGTGTACAATCTGCAGCTCATATGCCTCGAACGGAATATGCTACTTACCAGTATGCATCTGTTCTTGGCATGTAGAGCTGCAGAGTTGTACACGCCCACCCCCCTCCCCGGCTACCTGTATCCGTTATATCTTATTTAGATACAACACACATGGGTTTCTCACTGTTATTACTACGCTCCATCATTTCCCTGTTGGCGAAAAACAATCTGAGGATGGAGCCGAAGCCCATGCGCAGTACGGACCGAAGGAGGAGTCACCGAACTCGTGACTTCCAAAGACTGCCCAAAGAACAAAAACAAACTGCAAACATCCGGGCCCAACACCAGATGGCGATCTATGCTAAGTGTACAACTCTGCAGCTCTACATGCCAAGAACAGATGCATACTGGTAAGTAGCATATTCCTTCTGCTGACCTAAGCGAGAGTACGAAGAAGACGCCGTGCAGAGAAGACCGAAGACACCCACTGTCTTGGCCCCAACCCTACCGGCCTGTCTGCAGCTTCAAAGACCATGTAAAGAAAACAATGCCTGTACTGCAGCCAGTGACCTCCAAAACCTCTGGGAGGACTGCCTGCCTTCGAAAAAGACCAAAACTCCAGAGGACAGCGAACCTTTCCCCAAGAAATGTAGACCAGGACTCTGGAGTCCTCCGGAACCACGATCCCTGACCATTCTGCACCTGACTCCTCAGGGCCTGAGCCCAGGTGGCCCATCGGTCCAGAAAAGGTTCCCCAGCGATCCTGAGTGCAAGTCTAGTGTTGGCTGACCCCTCCTGGACTCCACGACTATGCCTGCAGTGGAAATCCAAAGGCTCCCCCCAACCATCACCTTCTCCACTAAGAAAAACAGACGTCAAAGGACACCCCAGCACCCGAAGTCCCTGGACCTTGGAGAGCCTGACCGACCCACAATAGGTAGGTACAGCGACTTTTGGTGTGGTCCTTTTGGGGGTAGAACCAAGGTTGAATTCTGCACTTAAAGCGCGCCTTCAGTGGCACTAGGGTGGCCGGGTTCAGAGTGCAGTGGTGCCAAAGCTAGTCAATGGGGACTAGGGGCACTTTGGTTGGAGGTTGTCCATGTGCAGGTAAAGCAGCCTTGGAGGGCAATCTTCAGGAGTTAAGGTAAGTACAAAGGGGGACCCAAGGCAGCCACACAACCAGCGGTACAGGGGCAGCCGGGTGCTCACACACCTCGGACGGCCGTATTACCCTATGGAGATCATTGGTTCTGGTTTCAGACTGTAGGCCCGGACCAGGAGGTCTCTTCGGTGGAACCAGCAGCCAAGGGAGGAAGTTGGGATGCCAGGCGATGTTGGGACACTGTTGGTTCTGGTCACCAGGACTCTGGCCAAGAGGATGCAAGGGTATCTTTGGACGTCTGGTTCCCCCTTACCGGGCAGTTTGTGGTCGGGAGGGAGGGAGGGGGGGGGGCGGTCGTCGTGCAGAGGCTGCAGGCATAGTCACAAAGGCTGGTAGATGTCACCCCTCGATGGATTTGGGCTCAAGACTTCTGGGGAACCTCTTCTGAACTGGTGGGCCTCCTGGGCTCCGGCCGTGGGCGTCTGGTGTAGAGGTAGGCCTGGAAGGTGAGTCTTAGCAGTTCCACAGGGTCTTGGGGTTCTTTTTGGAGACAGAGAGCCACTATCTTCAGGAGTCTTGGGTATTTTTCAAAGCTGATCAGTCCTCTCAGGGTTTTTCGAGGTCCCTGGTCTCCAGACTTTAAGTTGTCGTGCTGCAGGGGCTGCCTGAAGGTGAAGGTAGGGTTAGGTAGGGCTGGGGCTAAAGTAGTGATTGTTGGATCTTCTTCTTCTGTTGAGTCATCATCTTCGCCAATCTTCTTAGGTCGTCAGGAACTTCTGAGCCAGGTTAAGGCCCTAAATACTGTATTTATGAGCATTACTGGAGTAGTAAGGTATTAGCCAATGGGCTGCTGACCTTAAGGTGACTACACAGTCACTGTAGTCACCCCACGTGGGGTAGTAAGCATAATTCCTGACCCTGATTGGAGGGTGCCTTCCCTGTGCAAGACGGTGAGCACTGAAGTGTGGGCTTCACCTCGCCTCACCTCCCCCACCTGGGGGGTCGGGTTGGCAGAGGTGGGCACACCTTCTGCGCTGTCCTGATTTTCCCACCTGTCTTCCTGTTGAAAAGGGGGTAAAGACGGTAAGGGGCCTGCTCCTGCTAGCAAGAGAGGCTGGGGGTCGTGTTACAAAAAGCGACAAAGCCTTTGAAGCTCCCCTGCCATAGATGGCTCTTCCTGACCTGGGTCAGGTGTGAACACTTCTGCCCAGGAAAGGCTTTGTTTCTGGGCCCAGGGAGTGAATGCTTCCTCCCAGGGGTCCAGAAACGTGTCTTGTGGTGGCAGGCTGGTGTGCACTAGTCGGAAACCCACCAGCAGTTGGTTAGGTTCAGGGGTCCCTTTTAGAAGGAACCCCATGAGTGCATAGGATAGTAAATCTGGCACTGGAATCAGTGCAGGTTTCTTATTCTGAAATGTTTGATACCATATATCCCAGAATTCAGTAAAGCCATTCTGGTGCTAGGAAACTTGTAATGACAAGTTTCTTGACCATATGCTCAGTATGTTTTTACTGGACACTTATAATATTTAAGAATGGCCTTGGATATTATAGGGGCCTATCTGCTCATGCAGATAGGTCCTCACATGAGGTATAGTGCACCATGCCTTAAGAGCGTCTTATCTAGGCCTCATGCAGTGTTGGGCAGGCATAGCACAAAGGGATGTGGGCCATGTCGACTCTTCACTTTTATCTGCAGCAAAACACGCAGGCTGCAATTGCAGTGGTGCATGTTTGTGGTGAGAGTACTCGTGAGGGTGGCCACTGTTCCCTCCAACGTGGGCGCATGCGCGGGCGCGCAGCTATATCTCCTGGAGCGCGCATTGTAGATTACAGAGCACACACAGGCAACTCGGGACCATCACGCCGCCACTTAAAATGCGTGCAGCGCGAAAACGGTCAGATTGTGTCCCTTTTTGTAAGTAATCATGTTAATCGCAGCGCCCGTCAAGCGCTGCAATTAACATGATTACTTTAACAAAGGCACGCAATCTGTCCTGTTGTTGTGCTCTATTAACAAATGAAAGGCAGCAAGCCTACAAGCGCGTCGTGCTTGTAGCCTCGCTGCTTTTTATTTGTGAAAGGCAGATGCTCAAGCAGGGGACAGAGCCGAAATGGGTGTCTCGAAGCAGAGGGTTGTTAGGGTGAAAGTGTGGTTGAATTGATTAACATTAGTAATTTATTTTTCCATGCTCATGTGCTCGGGCCCTGCGGTCTAGTTTAGGTAGCTCTGGGCATTATTCTGAATGCTTCCAGAGTTGGAGAATCAAAAGTTGCTCATACATGCCGAAACCATAAATTTTGTTTTTGACACTCCAGTGTGTGTGTCAATGTGTACTACCTTCAATTTAGCTGATCTGGGAACGTGACCTGTGGCTTGCTGTAATTCAAATGTAGTTTTGTAAATCCATGCTCGTGTTTATAATCAGCAGATGCCCGCTCCGTGAGGGCTTCTGCAGTTCTTGGCTTCCCATTCCACTGGTGGAAGTGTCCGTTTCAGGATACCGAAGACCCTCTACTCTCTCATTGTGCTTCAGTGCACAGGCCAGATAAGGCCTTTTATTGTCTCACAGGCAAGCTTCTGATTACATGCACTGCAGCCCTTTGGAATCACTTCTCTTTTTCACGTCAAGCATCAGAAATAGACGTGTTCACCATCTCCTCTTTTGCTAACTCAAGTTTTCATGTTTTAAAAGGCAACATTCTGTTCATGCCCTAATTAACGTTTCTGAATTCATTCAATGCTCAATGAAACCAAGAGGAATATTTGACTTTGGACCACATAATCTATGTATAGAATTTAAGTGACATGTTTTTGTTATGGAGAAAAACGTGACCTTTAATTGCAGGTCCCTATTATTAAAGCTATAGTTAAAAGGCCACACCTATTCCATTCTTCTATTTCTTGAGACCACCTATATTGCAAAATCCGATCACTAGAGCCAATATGAGTGTACTGTGGTAATATGATCGATTCTGAGTAAAAAAAATACCTCTCTGTGGTGTTTATTGCAGTGTAATACAAATTTTACATTATATCCAGGGCCACTGGAATTATGCGATTGTGCAGCTGCAGCGATTTTAGCATAATTATTGATTTGCCACATTTGCCACATAATCTATTATCTGCCCACATAATTGTAGATTTTACCAAAAACATTTTTTATTTCTATCTGAAACGGTTACAAAATTGATAAAATGCAGCGTCATGCGTTGCTGCGCAGTGGAAGGCCCTTTGCAAAACTGAACTGATCACTTTTCTGCTGCTTATTGCTATATTTCGGCGTTGAACTGGTACTAATGAGGTACAATCAAAGACCATACAGTGTTACCAAGTTTAAAAATGATGAAATAATGAAGTAATACTTTTACAAAATGGGCCACATTATGCCACATAATTTGCCTTTTCTTGCTGCAAAATCTACTCAGCTGTGCCACATAATTTGGTCCTCTACAGTCACATAATTCCAGTGGCCCCAATTATATCCCTAGTCACTTTTTCATAGCTTCTCATAATAAACGGATTAGGCCTATTGCTTACAGTAGAACTGATTTGAATTATTTTAGAGAGCTAGCAGGTGAGCTACAGTCTTTTGAAAAAATTACAGCCTATGTGCCTCAGCCTCTCACGTTCCTGAGGCTTGCCTGGTGCTGCGGCGGGCTGGACAGCGCTCAGAGTCCGCGCGTCAACTGATTGTAGTGACTCTGAGTAATTATGGTAATTTATTATCAATCAACTGAGATAATCAGCGCTGGGGCCCCTCACATCCTGTTTGGTGGTGCGGATTCCACAGTGCCCTTCTATTTGTGGTGCTCTGCAGCAGTTTTAAGATCCTCTTAGAGTTTCTTGTTGCTCAAATGGGTGTCATTTCTGATATTTATATGTTTCCCATGCCTTCATTGCTTGATTTTGCTCACGAGAAAGTGTCACTCATAGCCGTCGAATGTCATACACTGAAATTATGAAAATGTTACTCATAAGCAATCTGAAACCTTGGCAGCTATGCGGGCCCATAGGAGGCCTGTAGGTATTGGCCTCAGTAAAGATGGTTTTAGGAGCTGCAAAGTCTTAAGTGGCGGGGTTTAGAAGATGCGGGACGGCCCTATAGAATGACAAGACCTGAGGAGATGACTAGAATGGGTTCCAGAGTAGCGTGCTACTCGCCAATAAAGCGTTTCAACACTCCATCAGGGTTAAAAGCACTATATAAGTGCAAACCTTTTTCCCTTTTCCACCCCTCCCCAACCCTTCTCAATCCAAATAACTGACTAACCTATCCACCACTCAAATTTCATGTTTCACCATACAAATTCAACACTATTCCTTATGGGTTCCAGAGTAGCGTGCTACTCACCAAAAAAGCGCTTAGAACCCCCATCAGGGGTAGCAAGCGCTATATAAATACAAACCACTTTCCCTCTTCTATCCCGCCACCTACACTTCTCTGTCCAAATAACTGACTAACATATCCACCACTCAAATTACTTCTTATTTAACTACACCCGACATTTCCCCAACCTATGATCAGACCTCTAGTTGAGAATCTTTAGTGAAATCTTAGATTGGTACCACTGTTGGAGTCCTGTGCTTTTCTAAAGCCGAAGTGTACTTGCCGGTGTAACCAATTCATGTCATGGTGTGTATGTAAATTGCAAACCTGCCTTAAGAGCCATCATGTGGCGCTGTGTGTGTGGAATGCACCGTATTTTCATTTTTATAAGCAAAAGTTTGGAGTGATGTTTGCACTGATATTTGTCACTGCACTGATATTTGTCACTGCACCCATATGCGCAGTCCGGTTTTTAGCGCACATTGCATTGGCTGCAGCGCACAGAGACCCAGCACTGCCGCACACAGAGGAAAAAGGGAGGGAACATTGAGGGTGGCATAATACATGCTGCATTCCTCAGAGGCCTCTCCCTGGCTACCATGGTGCCATAGAAACACATTACAAGGGACTTACAGGTAGGCCAGAGTTGTGCCAATTTTTTAAACAATGGTACAGGTAAGGGAAAGAACACATGCCCTGGGAACCTAATTGGCAGAGACCCAGGGCACACTCGGTCAAAGTGCATCATGTATCTGGTAAAAAGTTAGTGGGTAACAATGCAAATAGGACACTTTTACTACATTTACTTTTACAACTTTTGGGTCATTATTTTTCTTACTTTTTTTATAAACATTGTAGACTGGTCATATCTGAAGAAATTCTGCCTGCTCTAACCTTTCTATTGAGCACAGCTAAATTTTATTTATGGCTACAAGTCCGAAACGTAGTACTTTTAACTAATTTGATCAATTTGCTTATATAAAAGTAGCATCCCTTATGTATTTAAATGCTCTATGCATAAATAAAGCGAATGGAAGAGCTTAACCACCAATAAAAACCTTCTGAATCCTCACAGAGACACCTACAGCGACAGAAGTGATAGCAGCTCCCCTGATTCAGAGATCGCAGAACTTAAGTTACCATCAATAAATCACGACTGATTCCTGGTAATTTATACAGTCTCTTTACTTAGCTAAATGCTGTTTTTGTTTGTTAATTCTTTACCATAACCTGTTCTTTTATGGTCAATTTGAAATATATCAGAAAAAAGTGTGTTTTATAATAATGCTCAGTCTCTGTTGTGCAGCCCCTAGAAAAGGTATGAAGAGTATAAATGTAAAAATTAATGAAGTGTCCCTGTAAATATTTACTGAAGCATTTGGTTTGAAAATTATAATACAAAACAAAGTTTGCAAGATTGTAAACAGAGAATTTAATCTTATTAAAACGTTGGTTCTTTTAAGCATGTGTTTGCACATGTGTGAAGTGGCTAACCAAAGTGAGAAAGTGAAGAAAATAAACATTCATTGAAAACTAGATGCTTAAGGATGAAACTCAAGGGCTCCAAAAAGGGAATTCACCTTGCTAAAGTATATTCTCCTGTAATGACATAGTCTTATCCCGGGTGTGTTGAACTGTTATATAGCTTTGTGTCCCGAAATGGCACAACGCCAAATACTTCACCCTTCTGGGACCATTTATGGTACACAAAGAAGTTTGTCATCTGAATTAAAATTGATTTCACACTCATCCATCCACTCCAACAGTGGGGAGGAAAAAGCTGAGCTATCCGTATTTAGAAATATTAGTAGTTCCTCTTCACCTGCTCATGTAGACTTGTGCACCATTCAAATTTCTGTTTACCCTCTATAAAATGCTGCCATAGATGTGTTGTTTCCTGCTTCTCGTATCGTAGCACAATGAGCCCAGACATTTAGGATGTGGGTGTGTGTGTGTGTGTGTGTGTGTGTGTGTGTGTGTGTGTGTGTGTGTGTATATGTGTGTGTGTGTGTATGTATGTATGTGTATGTATGTATGTATGTGTATGTGTATATATATATATATATATATATATATATTTATAGCTGGTACTCGTCCCGCAGTCCATGTGCTTGGAAAGGATGAAGCGAACCCAAATTCAGTGCTTTCAAAGTTTTATTTCGTGCCCTGCACCGCCGCCATTACGCGTTTCAGCCCTCTAGGGGCCTTGGTCACATGATGCATCACATGGCTCTTTCTATTCCATTTAAAGTGACAGTGCGCGGGAAGGACAAGCAATCACTTCCGTATCTACATCATAGAAACTGAAGACATTTCATCATAATGCTACGTAAAGTGCTTTCAGATTTTCAAATGCAAATTGTTGATTCCAATTTGATACAAAGCTATGTGCAAAATAACGCAAATTTTTGGTCTAAATACCAGACACTCATTAACATGACTAATAAATAAATAAATATACTTATTAAAAGTCTTACAAGGTTAAACAAGGTTGTATAAACACTCACATTTTATCAAAATCCTGGGACACATTATAAAACAGGTTAAAACCATGTGTAAGTGAACCATTGAAAACGAGTGACAGAGATTGAAAAGGGAACATTTAGGTACAATACCATATTCCCATCTTGATATTGTTAAATCGTAACAGTATCAAAGCCCGATGTATCCAATCTCATGTTGTACCGATCGTACTGGTACCCAGTTATCACCTTGTTAAAATTGCTAGAAACTTGCCAGACAATTGTCCAAAACTGCCCCTGTGGGCTATTGCACTAGCGAGTACTGAAAGCACCTAAAGTTTTCTGTCCGCCCGATGTCACCCTCAAATCGTGTCAATAACCTATTGTGCAAAATTGTGTTTAAATAGAATAAAAAATATATAAAGGATTTTTTATTTCATAGGTTAAAAAAGAACTAGCAGCTTAAATGTTTGAGGATAGCAGGATTGAATGTCAAGTAATTAAAAAAATCATAAGTGAGTAAAAAAATCCTCACTAGAATTCAATCCATTTGGAATCTTGCTATCTAACTCAAGTATAAATCTGGTTTCCAGTTTGCTTAACAGAGAATCGCGGTTCCCACCTCTTCTTAGGGGAGGAACTGAGTCTATTAGGTAGTATCGTAACTCACTAGATCTCCTTGCATGTACTTCATCAAAGTGGCGAGCTACTGGATATGTGGGATCACCATGATTAATAGCTCGGATGTGCTGTAAAATTCTTTTATGTGCCTGGAGTCTTGTGCTACCCACGTAGCGTAGTCCACATGGGCACTCAAGCACATAAATGACAAACTCTGTTTTACAGGTGAGTTTTTTTATCAATTTTCGTGATCCTGTTGTTCAATGGAGTAGTATATTCTGTTCTGTTCACTCCATGTGTACATGCTTTGCAACTAGCACATTTGATAAAACCTTTGCTAGTCGATAACCACGTTGTATTTTCAATCAACTCCGGGATACTCTTGACTAGGGAATCACTCATGGAGCGTGCCTTTCTAAAAGTCAAATTAGGTGACCGAGAAAGTGTATCGCCCAGGACCAAATCACTTTTGACCAACGCCCAGTTTCTATTAATGATCTTTCTTATAGTATGTTGTTGTTGACTATAAGTTAGGATTAATCTGGGTGGTTGTGAGGTCCCTGGTTCAGTGGTAGGAACGATAGACGATTTAATGGCCAATGCCTGTGTTCTACCCTGCTTGTTAGCCTTAGACATGGCTGTGTCTATCATTCTAGCGGTATATCCCCGTCTAAGAAATCTAGCTCGGCATTCAGACTGTGCCCTCAAACAGTCTGAATCAATAGTGCACACTCTTCTGATACGCAACATCTCCCCAAAGGGAATACTGTGGATCAAGTGTGCAGGGTGGTGACTTGAAGCATGTAAAAGAGAGTTACCAGCAGTTGCCTTCCTATGGAGTCTCGAATGCAAATGGTTGTCAAGGATAAAGAGTTCAACATCCAAAAAACAAATGCTGTCACAACTGATTTGACCTGAGAATTTCAAATTTAAGTTATTCTCATTAATGTCATCAATAAATTGGAGAGCCCCAATCTTCGGGCCCTTCCAAATAATTAAAAGGTCATCAATGTACCTATACCAGCGTACTATATGGTTGAGCATAACTTCTTCAAATGATGACTTGAGGACCTGTTCCTCCCAAAGTCCCAAATGCAGACAGGCGTAATTTGGGGAGAAACAGGCCCCCATTGCCACGCCCCTTATCTGCTGGTAGACCTGTCTTTGAAATAAAAAGAAATTATTCTCTAGGCACATAGAGATGATTGACATTAACATTTTGTTGTGTTCAACGAAACAAATAGGGCGTTTACTCAAATAATATTCAACAGCCTTGAGTCCGTCTCTGTGGTTAATACTGGTATACAGTGATGAGACATCAAGGGAAATAAGCAAATAGTCATCATGCCACACAACATCATCCAATTTGCCCAAAAGGTCACCTGTATCGAGAATGAAAGAGGGTAAATGTCTCACAAATCCTTGTAGAAAAAAAGTCAACATATTTACTCGCATTCTCTAAGATACTATTGCGGGCTGATATGATTGGCCTCCCTGGTGGCAGTAAGGCATTCTTGTGAACCTTTGGTATGAAATAAAGTACTGGCATGACTGGATGGTCGTTCTTAAGAAAATGGAATTCGTCCGATGTTAGGAACCCCTTGCTTTTCCATGCCAGTAAATTCGAATAGAACATATTCCAAAAGGATTTGACCAGAACCATGTCGCTCCTTCTGTAACAGTCAGTCACATTCAACTGACTCAAGGCTTCTGCCATGTACATGTTGCGTGGCCAAAGAACAATGTTGCCACCCTTGTCAGATTGTCTAATAATGTCCTTATTGTCCTGAAGTTTTTTCATCAGAAGATAATACTGATTATCCTGGGCAGTATACTTTCTTTTGATGGCCCCTTGTCTTTTGTATAGAGTTTTTAGTTCCTGTGCAACCTTATCATGAAATAGATCAATGTTGTCCCTAATCATGATGGGGCAAAATGTTGATTTGGCTTTAAAAGATGTTAAAGCCCCAATGTCTTGCCTTGCTATTTCTTGGCTGAATGATGACAATGAGTTACCAGCCTCTTGTTGCAGGTCATACATATCACGCATCAAATCCACATCGCCCACCGTTAATGCTGAAGAGGTTTTACCAAGAACTTCAACCTGTCTGTTTCTGGCGGGTTGCATTAGATGAAACTTGCGTAGTTTTAATTTGCGTACAAATTTGAACACATCGATGCGGCATTCTGCGTAATTAAAGTCACTTCTGGGACTAAAGGACAGGCCTAAGGACAATGTAGAAGTCTCATTTTTAGTCAAAGAAATATCAGAGAGATTGATAATGGTCTGGTCATCACTGTTTTGGATTGAATTCCCTATTTGCGAACCCACTGTTTCTTTGCTTTTCTGTTGTAATATTTTTTGCCTGCGTTGTTTGCATTTCTGTCGTCTTTCCCTTCTTTTGATGTTGCATCTGAGTTGTCCTTGACATCTTGGACACGTGGACGCAGGGTTTGTCTTCTGGCCTGGCGCAGACAGTCCACTTCCTGCGCCAAGGAAAACTTCTGAAACCCCGACCTCTGAGCCCTTGTGAGTTCGTTGTCGGATTCGCTATCGATAGCCGAGCTCAAGTCAGAGATTGAAGTGGACGGTATCGGTTCTTTAGTAGCACCACTAGGAACTGACATTGGTAAAATCACCTTTTTGCTTTTACGCTGTCGTATTTCCTAGAAAACGTAAATACTTGACCATGTTCATAATCAAGTTTGTCCCTTTGGAACTTATATGTCTTTCTTTTCTTTATAATCTCCTCCTCACGTGCAAGTCGGCCCAACATTTCCTCTTTGTATTTGGTGATGAGGGCTGTTACCTCTACCTTGTTAATTTCAATGTTGAGTAAATCAATCTCCCTCTGAATTGCTTCACGGTCACTCACAGCATACATCACAAGGAGAACAACCAACCTGCGTGAGGATTCCAAGTTACACTCAGCCCACTCTGAGAGCATTTTAGGGTCAGGGTTTTCATAGCTGGGGGCAAGCATAATGCGGAGCCCCCTAGGTATGCATCCAACTTCAAGGTATCTACTAAGAGACTTGTGCTCCCACCATTTAGCTTGTTCCGATTTCATAAGTTTTTCCAGTTTTTTAAAAAGTTCTCGTACATCTGAGTTGCCATCCAATGTACTGTGAACCTTTAGACTTGGTGCGAGTTCTCCGCTTGGTGAGTCATCAAACATATCACATGCTGCAGCCTCTCTGCTACGCAACATATCTGCGGACATGGTGCTAATAATTCCGGTCAAATGTAAGTGGTGATTGCAGGCACCTGGTTAAATGTCAATAACCTTAATCACCGCACACTCCTTCACCGGGCACTGTGAGAGCTCCTACCTCTGCTCTGCTTCCGGGGCTGGCTTCGTCCGATACCAGCTCCTTCCCGCGTCGCTGTAGGTGCTTGTTACGCAGCCTGGGGGTACCACGGTTTGTCCTTCATGAAGACTGTGTCAATCCCGACAGGAAAGCCGGAATGGTAGCTTCTTGCTGCTCGACCCAAAAAAAAAAAACTCGAAGGAGGGGTTTCGCCAATACCGAGGAAGCCACTCGGTAAAATATATCCGGTACTCGTCCCGCAGACCATGTGCTTGGAAAGGACGAAGCGAACCCAAATTCAGTGCTTTCAAAGTTTTATTTTGTGCCCTGCACCGCCGCCATTACGCGTTTCAGCCCTCTAGGGGCCTTGGTCACATGATGCATCACATGGCTCTTTCTACACCATTTAAAGTGACAGTGCGCGGGAAGGACAAGCAATCACTTCCGTATCTACATCATAGAAACTGAAGACATTATTTATATATATAATCTCTGATAGAGGCATCTAGCCGTAGATTCCTTAACTTGTGAATTCTCCCCAGGCGTCGGATCGGATCCGGAAAACTTTTCTCAGCAGTAACTCTGCGCGCCAGGGTTCGGCGCCGCATGGCTCTGTAATACGTCGGTTCAGAATATGACGTCAGTGGAGCCATATATGTCCCCTCTGGCGTGCTGACGTCAGTTTCTTCTTTTTCCATTAGCATGTGGATTCGAAGTAGTGCATCTCTAGCCATTTTTTTGGCCTGCTGTGATGAACTTTTCACATCTGAAACAGTGTGCTAAATTCCTATGCCCTCTGGGTTTTAGTCCTGTGGGTCCTGTACTCACAACATGTCTGGTAGGTATCCACATTATTTTGGTATGCGGTGCTTGGCAAAGCATCACGACTGCCAGCGGTTGAAGCCAAAGGGGCTGCAGGAGCGACACATGAAAATTCTGATGGCATGGTTGTTGCAGGCCTCAAGCTCCTCGTGGCGGCGGTCATACAGGGGTCGTTTCTGTGAGCGCTACCCTTCATCCCGTGGTCAACAACAGCAGTCCCAGTCTCCGGCTACGTCTCATGGTAAGCGGTATCATAAGAGATCAAAGTCCCAGGCCTCTCTGGTTCCTTCGACTTGCAATGTGGATCGCGGTGACTCTTCTGCTTCCGCTCGGGCGTCTCACCTGCACCTCCCAGCTTTTCCTGGAGCCGGGGTGACCTGGAACCAGATGCAGGAGTACTACAAGACTCTTCATCTTGTCTTTGGGCCCTTGTCTCCCTCTGGAGCGCCTGTGGACCCCAAGGAGGTCGTAGGTGCAGTAACTGCGTCATTGCCAGCGGGTTCGCCCTCGTGGCAGTTCCAGTTTCAGACACAGAGGCGTCGGTGCATGGTCCTTCGGGGCTTCCCCTAGTGACGTCTGTGCGCTTCGTAGGGTCAGTTTCGCCTCTGCTCCTTGCATCTGCGCCAAAGTCTACCGACTCCTTTCTTCCTTCTCTTGCAGACATCAGCACGGCGCCATTCGACGCAGTTTATGGAGCCGTTTTCGGCGCCAATGGTATCTGAGGATGTTTCACAGGGCCAGTTGGGGGAAGAATGTGAGGGGATACCTCCCTTGGAGCAGCCAATGCTTGTGGCTCCTACTATGTTGGACAGCTGGATTGCTGAGCTGGGTGAAGCGAGCGGACTCAAATTATCCCCTGGTTCCCCTCTTTTATCGCCTCCTGGCCTTGCTTGGAAGCCAGTTCCTCTTTGGCAGAAGTTTTGAAAAGAGTGACTGATGTCTTACATCTAACTCTACCTACAGTGGAGATGGCTACGGACCCTTTTATTGAGGTCTTTCATCCCAGCTAGTCGGTGTTGAGCCAGTACTCCCCTTTTTTGAGACACTTTCTGATATTTTGTTGGGAGCATGGGCAAAACCTGAGTCGGGTGTATCGGTGGACCGTACTATTGCTCACAAATACCGCCTTGCCCCAGGGGATTCTGCTTGCCTCATTCGACAGCCGACTCACCGCAGCTTTGTGATCCAGGCCATTACGCCGTCCCCTGAGATGGAGAACCTTCCCCGTTCCCCCCCTTGACAAAGAGTCTTGGAAGCAGGATTCCTGCGAAAAACGTGTTTTTTTTTTTTTGTTTTTTTTTACTCCCCTAGTGTGGCGTTATGCTTCACCAACACGATTTGCATCCTCAAACGCTTTCTCCATGGCTTGTGGGATTCCTTGGCCCAACTTTTGCCTTTTTTCCCATAGGGCGAGTCGAACCAATTGATTTTAGATGGTCGCCAGGTGGCCAAACTGCTCATCGGGTGTGGTATGGACTCCACCGATTCCATTGGTTGAGCCATGGTGTCTGCTGTGACATTGTGCCGACACACCTGGCTTCGGGCTTGCGGATTTTCAGGTGTCACCCAGTTAGCCTTTCTTGACATTCGATTTGATGGGGTTCATCTTTTTGGAGCCCAAGCAGATGCAGCCTTACGTAGGTTTCGGGCTAGTCTGGGAGGGCCAGACCCTTAGCTTGCACCACACCACTCCCTTTTCCCCTTGTTATTGCAACACTGTTTGCGTTTTGTGGCATCAGTTGCCAGATCAGTTTCTTTGCCCTGGTCTTCTGGTGCTACTGGCTAGCTGCCTGTCTTGAGAGCCTGCATACCCTACTGGGCGGTGGGGTTCTTTTTTAATATGTCTGTTGTGTGAATCCCTCATCACGGAATATCCTTGTGTGATACTGGCCACTTGGGCTTATTGCCCTTTCTTCTGTACCTTGACTGTGGCTCAGAACTTGCCGATTTTCATGGAGACATTTTGTCCCTAAGCTTTGGGATTCAATGGTGCTGCCTTGTGCCTCTGGTTGTAGAGGTACACGCAAACCAAGAGTTAAAATTCCTCTGATGTTAGAAAATATATGGCACACCTCGGGTACTTGCCTGTCCTCACCGCTGCGGGCGCTCAGCAGGGTCTGTGTGGTTGGCATTCAATTGTGGAACAGCATAGGTTTTCCTGTTTTCCTTCTGCCCTACCTCATGGTCGTTGCTCATCTTTTATCCTTCCCTCCCTGTTGTTGCTTGACCTTTTATCCTTGCCTTCCGGCTGTTGTGTGATCTGTTGAGCAGTCATTGTATGAACCTGTGTTCTATATGTATATCATGTACCATGGTTGCCTTTCTGATGGGGATTGCTTCCCTCATTTGTCTTGTGGGAGTCTTTCTACTGGATATCCCGTTGGGTAATTCTGGAATACTCAGTCATACCTGCTTCTTGACCTCCTAGGTCTAGGTATTTGTACGCAGTTTTGGACAAGCGCACTCTTTCACGTTTTCTCCTTTGGGAATATGTGCCTGTTGAGATCCTTCATATAGGCAATGTTGTCTTGTGATCTAGCCACTCTCTGTTCTTGGAGGGTCATTTCCCCCCCACTTTTCACTTTCTATCGCTGGTACTTGGGGCATTCTCAGCGTGCTTTCAGCTTTGCCATGTATTATCGGGCTGCAGCATGCATTACCTGCATAGGTATATTGCTAGGTCGGTTTTCAGTTTTTCATGTCTATTTATGCTCTTTGGATGTATTTTGTTACATGGGGCTTTGAGCCATGCAGTGTCAATCTTTTATCGGTCTCCTGATATAAAAAAAACCAAACTGTAATAATAATAAATAAATACGACAAACAGGGGTGGAATTTCTCTCTGTTACTTACAGCTAATACCTGGTCGTTGATCTTTTCTTGTGGCGTCACCTTATCATACTAGGACCCCCCATTTCTAGATATCCAGTTGAATTTCTTCCTGTTATACTTAGGCGTACACAGGAGGATTGTGTTCTTTGTAAAGAATCACCAGCCTTAAAACGACTATTATTAACCACTTTTTGCAGACATCCGTTTTGAAGTGTACTCTACACGTGATACATTTTTTTGCCCTGAGGAAGTTCCCTATATGGGAATGAAACGCGTTGGCTGGATTGTCTACACTTAATGAATTTTAAAAGAATTTTTGGAATAAAGAAGTTATTTTTCTAACTATACTAGCCTTTTGATCTTCTTGAGCTGCGCACCCCCGTTTGTCGTATTTTCCTTTGATCTGGAGCACAGTGACGACACTCAACGGCTGGCGCTGGGGTAGTTTGCACAGCAATCCTACAGGTAGGAGCTGACACGAGGTGCGGCATAGGAGGTCTGCCGTTGTTGCTTTGGGATAACAATAATAAATAAATAAAAGCGAGAGAAAAAGGAAACCGGATGGAGCGTTCTCCATGATAGAACTCCCTACTTCTTCGTTTGGTGACTGTCTCGTTTTATAGGGCCTTCCCCTGCTTGGATTAAGGTGGTTTGTGTCTGTTGGCCCTTCTTCTGTTGCTCTTATCAGGGCAGAAGCCTCATGTTTTGTTTCGTACCCTTTTTAGGTCTCGCTGGGCCAGCGCATGCGTTGCTCTGCGAGAAATTTAGTGCGTGGGTTTTCAAAGTACTGCCACAGGCTTTTGGTGGCCTAGCGCTTGCGTTCACGCGCGCAGCCGCCATCTGTCTTTGATCGCTTTAACTTTCGCGGGGCGCGCGGCCAATGCTTGTTAACTGTGCTCCTATGTCATGAATCTAAAATATTGAACTGATTTCAAGTTGCCGCATGTCAGCGGTGACTTTTTGCCTTATTATTCTCGCACTTGTTAAGATTGTATTTGAGTAAAATGTACACATCGATATCCACTGTGTTCTGCAAATACATCAATAACAATTGTATGACGAGCTCCAATAGAAGCCATGGAGTAATAGCCTCATGTAAATGAAAGGTTTGCGCTTAACGCAGAATAGCATGTATCTTTCCAAAAGATCCTGTATGCCTTCACAACTATTAGAAAGCCTGCTACGCCTTACAAAACACATATCGCGCAATTGCCAGCCCCTTGCGAGTGTTACGACATTTTCACAAAACACCCACTTTTTATCTTTTTTCTTTTCCTTTCTTTTATTCATCTTTCTTTACTCTGTCCTTCTACCCTGCCGGTCTTTTCTCTTTTCTTTAGCGATAGCAGACAACCAGATTACACTATCGGGCGGCAATCCATTGTGATGTCTGCCAAGATAACCGGATCCGACGGAATCGCAAAGTACTTAATGGGGATGCGATTTCGAGCCTGTTGTCAGTCAACCTGTGTAGAGGGACTGACGTGGTTCTACACGTGCACGTAGCTGCTGCACGTGCCTTTGGTCTATGGGAACGCTGTTAAATAGGTAAGAGCCCGTCTCTCCCCATCAGAGACACCAGGCCCCTCGCAGGAAACCCACATTCACTTCATTCTCCCTATGTCTCCCACTATTATACACTAGCAGATCGCCGATTCTGATTAAGTCTTTTGAATTTTTGATCACCGCAGGTCGGAGCAACCATACTTCCTGTGTTACCTTTATCTTTCCCGGTAAGAATCCTCCCCTCGATGCACAATGTAGGTCATTACACTGGCATTGCACGTTACTGACATTTACCACTCTTTCACAGAGATTAATATGAATTGCACGGATCGTTGTGGTCCCACGCAGTATTCCTGTTACCCACCTCCAGACTAATCAATCAGTGCTATCGTTCTCGCTGTGAGCCTCCCTCCCCTCACTCTGGGGTAAGCTCTGCTACTGAAGTACTATCTCCAATAATTGTGTGCTAATTACCATGTAAGCAATCCACCGGCATTATCTTTGACTTTATTCTTGTATCCTTTTTCCTCGCTAGGTCCAGCGTGAGTAATCCTTTATCCCTCATATTTCCTTGTGGTTCACGTTCATCAGGCTGTTGCACAACCAAACAAAAAGGTACAGGCCTCCCCCATGCGCTCCAATACTAGTAACATTGCCACTATTAAGGTCACACATTGATAGTTTCCTTGTGTTTTAATTTTAGATGTCCCTACATCACTAGGTCCTGAAGAGACCCTTCATTGCACAAAGGGTCGAAACGCCGTCGACAAAAATTAAAGCGAACCATCAACCAGCGCTTATTATTCCATAAGGACGCTGTTCCCATTTTTCTCATTATTTACGATGGTCGACTTAACAAATTATTGGAAACCAAATGTATATGTCACAAATATGTCACCAATGTTTTAGGTTCCATGTTCAATGGGGACACTACACACTATTGCTCTGTTTTTGAAATATACTGTATATTCTTTCATACATAAAATAACGACTATAATAACCAGAAATAGGTGTATATGATTTCATCTCCTTTTGATATCGACATAACCCTTTTTATTGCGATTGCGCATACATAATCAGAGATTGTTATATTGTTCCACAGGAACCATTGTTTCTGTTAAGGCAGGCGACCACATTCTAAGCATGACTATCAGCAAATCACATGCAGTTAATATTGTCTATTTCTAAAGCTCACTGACATCATTGAAATTGAGTGTGTGTGCAATGTATTGTTTTTTTATTGCAAATCACAACACTTGCAACAACAACAAACCAGCATTGGCATAGCCAATAGGTCTCGCCTTTGGGACCTTATAAGTATTTAGTTATGCAGCAGGTCCCAAAGGCGAGACCTTTTGGCTATGCCAATGCTTGTTTAGTGTTCTTTGGGGTTCACATAAGGCATTCTGATTGCTGCCAGGTGCTTTTGTGTAGGTTTTCGCATCCTTTCCCTCAGACTTGGTTTTCCCTTGCCAGGGTTATCTGTTCCTCTTTTTTTAGCCCTTGGTCTTTCTTTCTAACCTGGCGGTGGGGGATGTAATTAATTTTGTTATGCTTGGACTGGTCCATTCACACTCTTCTTAATTTTAGTTGTTCTTTTCACTTAGTGGTTTGCTTTAGCTCCTCTAGTGACTACGTTCTTTCATCTAAGATAGATGCCATCTTCTGCTTAGTCGATCTAGTGGCTCAGTCCTCTATTGTATACATAGCAGAGATCTCTGCCCCTTCTACTGGTCCTGCACCCACGTTCCAGTGGAGCCAATTAGTCTTTCCTTTAATTAGATCCATGCTTCTCTTCCTTGGAGCTGGGTTACAACGGGTCTCTGTACTTAGGTAGCACTATGCCTGAGGAAACATGCTCCTTACTCTTGGTGCATGTTACTTGCTTCCATTTCGTTGTGGTCGTTAGCATCTTTGTTCTTACTTTCAGTCCTCTAATGCCATACTAATTTATTGAGCATACTGTACAAAAACGAAACTTGAATGATATCATCAGTGATGTTATCAATTATGTCATTTGAAATGTCATCAGTGATGTCATAGAACAAGTCATGAGTGATGTAATATGTGAGGTCATAAGCAGTGCATGGCGGCGGCACAAGTTATATGTAGCTCTGCTCACCATACCTGGTCAATTTGTTTTTTTTTCTTTTTCTTCAAAATGTTAATATTGTGACGGAGATATTCACCTAACTATGTTACTTCAACCTTTTGGGGTTTTTCCAGTGAATTTCTAAGGTTAAAAAAAATGTATTTTTAAAAAAACAGATGTTTTTATCATGCCCAACCATAACTCTTCTGTTTTTTTAGGTCAAGCATTCGTGGCCTTTTGTATATACTTTAGTACATACTTCTTTGTGGGCTCTCTGCTTTTCCGTTTGTTTCACTGTCCTTAAAAAATTCCATGCTTGCTAGTGGTCAATCCTTTCTCTTTGCCCCTCCATTTGCATTTGGCCCAAGCGCTGAATGTTTTCAGTTGCTCGATGTCCATTTCTGTAAATAGGGCTATAAATCATGCTCTTCTCTGGTTACAAGTGCTGTGCATTCAAAGAACTAGATGAAATGTTACAGGCTGCTCTCCGAGGGCGCCTGTCTCTTCTCCCCACCGGGGTATAGAATCGTGCCACAACTATTTCCATCCAGTTACGTG
Source organism: Triturus cristatus (assembly GCF_964204655.1). Taxonomy (NCBI): domain Eukaryota; kingdom Metazoa; phylum Chordata; class Amphibia; order Caudata; family Salamandridae; genus Triturus; species Triturus cristatus. Next base: position 993,542,549 of record NC_140583.1, on the reverse strand, counting down.
CTGCCAATTCTCAGCGAAAATCGCAGCCTTTACAATTTTTCATCTAAGTTGCCCCAATATAAGACGGCGACTGCAAGTCATGCGCATGTGGTCATTAACATCATGTAGAGGCGGTCTCGTTTCTTTCATCGTTGCTTGTTACTACAGCTGCCCAAAATACCCCAAGCCATCAAGCAATGTATGTTCTTGGCTAGAAAGCACAGAGGACACCTCCCACAATCCCACCCTGGAGTCTCCCTGCTCTTGTTTACAAGCCAGAGACACGCATTCTGGTGTGTTTTACTGCCTTCTAGAATGCTTAGTTGCTCTGCGTGTGCATTTTTTGGAGTCTTTAGGGCTCTTCCACAATACCATCAATTGTAATTCATGCCTGGTTGAAGTTTGGAAAAAGGAACGCTGGTAGGCAAAATAAATCAATTTTTATATTCAAAATTGTACATTGTAAACTTCGATGTTGCTTATTGTAAACTTCGATGTTGCTTATTTTACTGGAACAATTTTATATATATATATATATATATATATATATTACCTACTGGCGGTCGCCAGTAGGTAGTTATAGTTAGGACCACGTTTCCATAGGAAAACCTCAACATTCTATTTTGAATAACTTTGGCGCCGGTCGACGAATCCTCGCGAATTTCTCAAAATAGGTGGGGCGCTACGCTCCGCTCCTACCCTGAAAGTCTCGGGGGGGATCCGTCAAGCGGGGGCTGAGATAAAAGGGGGGTCCCAAAACGCGTTTTTCCCATGCATTTTTCCATAGGACCTTTAGAACGAGCTACAGCCCGAACGGCTGAACAGAATTACTCAAAATTTGGCAGAGAGGTAGTCCCTAGGTCAAGGAAGTGCCTTTTGTAGGTTTGGTGTAAATCTGTTCAGTAGATTCTGAGAAAATAGCCTTTAAATCAATATATATATCTGAGCCCGCTTACGGTACGCTTACCGTACGCTTACGGTAAGCGTACGGTGGCGTGCGCGAGCGCGATTCTGATTGGCTCTTAGATCTTACTAAACATTCGAATCGGCCGAAACCAGGAAGCGGCGGCCGCCATTTTCTGTGTTTCACTCTGAAAAAAAAAGAGTGAAAACAAGAAAAGGGGGCAATGAGGAGAGTTACAGACCCCCTTACATTTGTGAGGGGGTCAAAGAAGGACTGTAAAGTACAAAACAAACATTTATTGATTTTTAAAAAAAATCACGGGGTACGCGTACGGTAAGCTTACGGTAAGCGTACGGAAGAAACATGGCGTGCGCGAAGGAGATTCTGATTGGCCCATAGATCTTAGTAAACATTCGAATCGGCCGAAACCAGGAAGCGGCGGCCACCATTTTGTGTGTTTCACTCAGAAAAAAAACAGAGAAAACAAGGAAAGGGGGCAATGAGGAGAGTTACAGACCCCCTAACATTTGTAAGGGGGTCAAAGAAGGACAGAAAAGTACAAAAAAAACATTTATTGATTTTAAAAAAAATCACGGGGTACGCGTACCGTAAGCTTACGGTAAGCGTACGGTAAAAAAAATAAAAAAAAATAAATGAAAAGCAGATTTAAGAGTTTAGAAATTAGGGAGCTCTAAAAAGAGCTGTTGTGTTTATGAAGTCATTTTTTAAGTGGTACCTACAAGTAAGTACCGATGCAGAGTCTAAGGTTCAAGAGGAAGACTCTGTTCCCTTCATCATTGAAGTGCACACCATCTCCTCTATAAATGTCTTGCATGTCATAACGCAAGTTGTTGTGGTAAATGGCACCCATACCATAGTCACGGAGGAAAGCAGAAACAGATTTGTTGACGTGCTTTCTTGCTTTGTCAATCTGCGGACAGAAATGATAGGACCAGTTCCATTTTTGCCTTTGGCATATGTTGGAAAACACAAAGGCAGTTTTAGGGAAAAGTGTAAACAGTTGTGCAAAGGTGTCCTTCATAAGCATTTCCAGACCTACCCCAGTCAAAGTGCCTAGGTCATTGCCACCACAGTGCACTATTATGAGGTCAGGGTGTTGGATTTGAATGAAGGATTTCACCAATGGCATCAATTGGTGCCACTTTAACCCTCTCTTGTGAGAAAGTGGCTCTGTATATACTGTTCCCTAATAGGTACAGGGTGTACAGAGTCCACAGTCCCCCAGAGGCTGATAGAGGTCAAAGTTAGGTATGACCTTACTCTCAAAAGTGGTAGCTTGGTCGAGCAGTAAGGCAGTACCAGAGGACAGTGTAAAGCATTTATTGTACACACTCAGTCAGCAAATGGTTTCACACACTCAATAACTGAACTCTAGGCCAATGATTTGTATATATAAAATATATGCTTGTTTTATTTTTAGAACCACAAGGGGGTAAAAATATACTTTCTCAGAATGAGAGGTTGAATATAAATACTTTTGTTTCAAGCAATAAATTTGTGTAAACAGTCACAGTTGGTTGCAATAAACAATCCTATTTCCTAAACATAACAATGCATTGAGCTCAATGGTAAATTCAGGTTATTTGTAATAAATTACTTTTCAGATTACTTTTGGAATTCCAGGTCTGGATCCTAGAACCAGCCTGGGGTCAGTATTCAGAATCAAGTGAAGAAAGTCGACTTAATAACTGTAATGATTTTTAGATGATAATTAGCTATTTCAAAAGTTAGCACTTAGAAAATATTTCACAGAAAACATTCAATGGATCTCTATGGCAAGAAATTCAAATTGCAGGTAGAGTACTTTATCGTTACTTTAGTAATCCAGGACTGGGTGCCTAGACCCAGGACTGGGGTCCTTATCAAAAGCAGGTAAGTAATTTCGTTTGCAGAAATGGTACGATTTTAAAAGAATATTTCAAATTTGCAAAAGTAGACACTTAGAAGAAATTTCACAGAAAAGCAGACAATGGTTTCCTATGGGAGAAAAATGAGTTAGAAGTAAGTATAGTTGTGAACACTTTTCAGAGTCAGGGCTGGGCACCAAGATCCAGCACTGGGAGCTCACCTAGGAGCAGGTGAGTAAATTCGTTTTTGTCACTTGGCTGATTTTTGGTGAATTTTTGCAGTTTTGAAAAGTTCACACTTAGAAGATTTTTGAAGAAAAAGCCAGTCAATGCTACCCTATGAGGAAAATGAAGTTAGCGGTTTAAGGGTAAGTACTCGACTGGTAGTGTTGAAATTCCGGGCATGGACTCAGGGGTCCCCCAGTGTCAGGTAGGTACAGTTGGTTCACCCTCAGCGGTTTCAGGACGGCCGGGTGCAGAGAGAGTTGGGCCCAATGTTATCCTATGAGGGATAGGGGGGCCTTGGTTGGTGGCTGCTGTCTGGCAAGCCACGCGGCTGTGGGAGCTGGGCTCCGGGTCACTTACTCAGGGCAAGTGGGGAAGTAGGTTAGAGTAGAAAGGGCACTGCCAGGGCCACTCGGGCGGCTGGGTGCAGGGTGCTTTTGAGCCTTAGGGCGCTCAATGGAAATCAATGGGAATGTTCCGGTTTGGAAAGAGGCTGCAGGCTCGGGGACGAGGATGTTTCAGGTGCCACCACCACTTCGAGAGGTAAGTTGGGTAGTTGTAGGTTAGGTGGGTACCCCAGGATTGGGCACAGGGGGTCGCAGGGCGCCGGGTGCAGGGGTGCCTTTTGACGTCGGGAATCTTACCCTCTGGTTGATCGCGGCTGGGGTGGCACTTGGTTCTGAGGCTGCAGGCTTCTTCCGGGATGTCGAGGGGGGTCCTTGGGTGCCGGACTCTGGGTCACAGTCGCCGTGGGGTCGTCCTCTGGGTCTTTGTCCACTCCGGCACTGGCCAGGCTTGGCTGGTGCAGAGTGTGTTGGGTCCGCGGTCCCGGGCTGGTGCCAGGGATAGCAAGTAGGTTTCTTGAGTAGAGCCTCTACTCGTGGGAGTCCCAGGGGCTTAGAGCTAAAAGGTAGCCAGGTCCTCCGCGGTTGGTGAGGTTGCTGGCCACGTGGGATGCCGCGCTGGTGCAGGTTCGAGAGTCGACAGGCCGGTAGGGCTGGGGCCAAAGCAGTTGGTGTCTTCTTCTCTTTTTAGCAGCTGCAGGGCAGGTCTTTGTTCTTCTTGCTCTTCTTGTCGTTTTTCTATCTGGAATCTCAGGAAGGAAGGTTCAGGGGGCCCCTAAATACTAGATTTAGGGGCGTTACAGGTAGGTGAAGGCCAGGGACCAATGGGTCCTTGTCCTGGGGTGGGTACACCCCCTATCCTGCCTCTCTCCTGTGGGAGGGGGGCAGTAGCCTAATCCTGATAGGGTAGGGCCTCCCATCTTCAAGATGGCGAGAGCCCGGAGATGTGCTTCACCTCGCCTCCCCCACCTGAGGGGTGGGGTGGGCAGGCTGGCACATCCCCTGTCCTTGTATGGGGTTTCCGGCCAAGCTTCCCGCCAGAGTGGGGGGTTGCAGTGGCCTGGGGAAACTCCAACTGGCGGCATGCCTTTGAAGCTTCCCTTTGCTCATCCTGGGGGAGGAGATTTCTCACCTCACCCAGGATGTGCATTGTTGCAGGCCCGGGAGAGCAGGGGCTCTCCCACCCAGGGGTCCAGCAACGTGTCTGCTGTGTGGCAGCCTGGGCAGCCTCAGAGCAGACGTGGATTGCAAGTTAGCTGTAAGGGGGCATCTTCTAAGATGCCCTCTGGGGTGCTGAGTACATTAAATCCTACACTGGCATCAGTGTGGGTTCAATGTGCTGAGAAGTTTGATACCAAACTTCCCAGGCTTCAGTGTTGCCAATATGGTGCTGTGGAGCTCGTGTTTGACAAGCTCTCAGCACCATGTATTCTTAAATGACAGCACTGCACTTACAGTGCCCAGGAATGGACCCGGGTACTGTAGGGGCACAGGGCTCCTGCTCCTGTGCCCACACCATAGGCGTAATGCACCCAGCTAGAGGGGTGGCTGACATATGCCTTGGCAGTGTAGGTGATGGGCATGGTACACAGTGATGTGTGCCATGTCGACTCTTTGTTTTGTCCTGCACCCAGACACTCAGCCTGCAAGGGCAGTGTGTGTGTGTAAGGGTACAGGGCCTCTGAGGGTGGCACAATGAGTGCTGCAGCCCTTAGAGGCCTTCCCTGGTCACAAGGCCCTGGGTACCTAGGGTACCATTTACTAGGGGCTGACATGTGGCTAGGGTTTGCCAATTTGGAGTTTGTGTGGTTTAAGGAAGGAACATAGGCCCTGGGCACCTGATTGGCAGGAACCCAGGGTACACTCAATCGAAGTACATTCAGCAATTTAGCAAAAAGTGGGGGCATACCATGCAAGAAAGATGGCACTTTCTCACACAACCCCCCCCCAAACGAAAGGTGATGAGACTAACCTTGTCCTATGGAGTCTTCATTGTCTAAGTGGAAGAACCTGGAAAGTCCATCTGCATTGGCATGGGCAGTCCCTGGTCTGTGTTCCACTTCAAAGTCCATTCCCTGTAGGGAGATGGACCACCTCAGTAGTTTTGGATTTTCCCCTTTCATCTGCATTAGCCATCTGAGAGGTCTGTGGTCAGTTTGAACTAGGAAGTGAGTGCCAAACAAGTATGGCCTCAGCTTCTTCAGGGACCAAACCACAGCAAAGGCCTCCCTCTCAATGGCACTCCAACGCTGCTCTCTAGGGAGTAGTCTTCTGCTTATAAAAGCAACAGGTTGGTCTTGGCCTTCATCATTGGTCTGGGATAGGACCGCTCCTATCCCTAGCTCAGAGGCATCAGTCTGCACTATGAACTGCTTGGCATAATCTGGAGCTTTTAGAATTGGTGCTGAGCACATTGCTTCTTTTAGGGTGTCAAAAGCCTTTTGACAACTAACTGTCCAGTTAACTTTCTTGGGCATTTTCTTGGAGGTGAGTTCTGTGAGGGGGGTCACAATGGACCCATACCCCTTCACAAACCTCCTGTAGTACCCAGTCAAGCCAAGGAATGCCCTGACTTGGGTCTGGGTTGTTGGAGCTATCCAGTCCATGATGGCCTGGATTTTGGGTTGTAAGGGCTGTACCTGGCCTCCACCTACAAGGTGGCCCAAGTACACCACAGTGCCCTGCCCTATCTGGCATTTGGATGCTTTGATAGTGAGACCTGCACTCTGCAGAGCCTCTAAAACCTTCCCAAGGTGGATCAGGTGATCCTGCCAGGTGGAGCTAAAGACAGCAATATCATCAAGATAAGCTGCACTGAAGGACTCCAACCCAGCCAGGACATGGTTCACCAACCTCTGGAAGGTGGCAGGGGCATTCTTTAACCCAAAGGGCATCACAGTAAACTGATAATGCCCATCAGGGGTGGAGAATGCTGTCTTTTCTTTTGCTCCTGGGGCCATGCCAATCTGCCAGTACCCTGCAGTTAAGTCAAAGGTACTGAGAAATTTGGCAGCCCCCAATTTGTCTATCAGTTCATCTGCTCTTGGGATAGGGTGAGCATCTGTCTTGGTGACAGAGTTGAGCCCTCTATAGTCCACACAGAACCTCATCTCTCTCTTTTCACCCTGTTGATGAGGTTTGGGGACCAGAACTACTGGGCTAGCCCAGGGGCTCTCTGAAGGCTCAATGACCCCTAACTCCAGCATCTTGCTGACCTCAGCTTTGATGCTTTCCTTGACTTGATCTGACTGTCGATAGATTTTGTTCTTGACAGGTGCACTGTCACCAGTGTCCACATCATGGGTACACCAGCTTGTCAGACCAGGGGTCAGGGAAAAGAGGCTAGCATATTGTTGCAAGACTTGCTTGCAGTCAGTCTGCTGTTGGGCAGAGAGGGTGTCTGAGAAAATCACACCATCTACTGACCCATCTTTTGGGCTGTAGGATAGGAGGTCAGGGAGTGGCTCACTCTCTGCTTCCTGTTCTTCATCAGTCACCATCAGCATGGTGATGTCAGCCCTATCATTGTAGAGTTTAAGGCGGTTCACATGGATGACCCTTTTGGGTGTCCTGCTAGTGCCCAGGTCAACTAGATAGGTGACCTCACTCTTTCTCTCTAGGATAGGGTAAGGGCCACTCCATTTGTCTTGGAGAGCCCTTGGTGCCACTGGCTCCAAAACCCACACCTGTTGCCCTGGTTGAAATTCAACCAGTGCAGCTTTTTGGTCATACCAGTGCTTCTGGAGCTCCTGGCTGGCCTCAAGGTTCTTGGATGCTTTTTCCATATACTCAGCCATTCTGGACCTTAGGCCAAGCACATAGTCCACTATGTCCTGTTTGGGTTCTTGAAGAGGCCTCTTCCAGCCCTCCTTTACAAGACACAGTGGTCCCCTTACAGGATGACCAAACAGAAGTTCAAAGGGTGAGAAACCTACTCCCTTCTGTGGCACTTCCCTGTAGGCGAAAAGCAAGCATGGTAATAGGACATCCCACCTCCTTTTGAGTTTCTCAGGGAGTCCCATGATCATACCTTTCAATGTCTTGTTGAACCTCTCAACAAGGCCATTGGTTTGTGGGTGGTAGGGTGTAGTAAACTTGTACTGCACTCCACACTCTTTCCACATGTGTGTTAGGTAAGCAGACATGAAGTTGGAACCTCTGTCTGAAACCACCTCCTTAGGAAAACCCACCCTGGTGAAGACACCCAGGAGGGCCTTGGCTACTGCAGGAGCTGTAGTAGTCCTAAGCGGAATTGCTTCAGGGTACCTAGTAGCATGATCCACTACTACTAGAATGAATTTGTTCCCTGAGGCTGTGGGAGGTTCGAGTGGACCCACAATGTCCACACCTACCCTTTCAAAGGGGACCCCCACCACTGGTAGTGGAATGAGGGGGGCCTTTGGGTGGCCACCTGTCTTGCCACTGGCCTGACAGGTAACACAGGAGCTGACAAACTCCTTCACCTTTTGGTGCATCTGGGGCCAGTAAAAGTGACTCACTAACCTTTCCCAAGTTTTGGATTGCCCCAGATGTCCAGCTAGGGGGATGTCATGAGCCAAAGTTAGGAGGAACTCCCTGTACTTCTGTGGCACTACCACCCTCCTGGTGGCTCCAGGAGTGGGGTCTCTTGCCTCAGCATACAGTAATCCCTCTTCCCAATAAGCTCTGTGGGTACCACTGACATCTCCCCTGGCTTCTGAAGCAGCTTGTTGTCTCAGGCTTTCAAGAGTGGGACAGTCTCGCTGACCCTGGCACAGCTCTTCCCTAGAGGGTCCCCCTGGGCCCAAGAGTTCAACCTGGTAAGGGTCAAGCTCCATGGACTCAGTTCCCTCAGAGGTATCTACATCCTCTCCAGGGGGAGAGGGGTTCTGAGTGTTTGGCTGTACAGAAGCTGGTCCCCCAGTCTTCTTGCCCTTCCTCTTGGTTGGTTGGGCCATTATTCCAGGCTCCAAACCTACTTTTTCACCCTTCCTCTTGCTCTGTGCTCTGGTTTGCACACACACCAATTCAGGGATGCCCAGCATGGCTGCATGGGCCTTTAACTCAACCTCAGCCCAGGCTGAGGTTTCCAGATCATTTCCAAGCAGACATGCAGCTGGCAACTTTGGAGAGACCACTACCTGTTTCAGGCCAGTAACCCCCCCCCAGCCTAATGTTACCATGGCCATGGGATGACTAGTGGTGACACTGTCAGCGTTGGTGACTGGGTAAGACTTCCCAATCAAGTATTGCTCAGGGGAAACCAGTGTGTCTTTCACCATAGTGACACTGGCACCTGTATCCCTCAGAGCTTCTACCCTAGTTCCATTCACCCAGGGGTACTGTAAGTATTTCTTCAAGTTGGGGGGCCACACAGCCACAGTGGCAAACTCCACTTCTCCCAAGGAGACTAAACTTGCTTCAGTGTGTTCCCAGATTTGCTCAGGGTACACCTCTGATCCCATTTGTATACTTGCTGCCCCAGGAGTGGCTGTACTGGGTGCCTTAGGGGCTTTGTTTTGGGGGCAAGATACAGTTAGGTGTCCCTGCTTCTTACAGGTATTACAAAAGGCCTTTAAGGGATCAAAGTTCTTCCCCCTATATGGTTGGGGCACATAGGGAGTAGTTTGGGTCCCACCCACCTGAACAGGTTTTTGGGGCCCTTTGGAAGACTCAGACTTTTTATCTTGGGGATTCTCACCACCTTTCCCCTGGGGAGGTTTTGTGACCACCTTCTTTTGGTCACCCCCAGTGGTTGTCTTGGTCACCCTAGTCTTGACCCAGTGGTCCGCCTTCTTTCCCAATTCTTGGGGAGAAATTAGACCTAGGTCTACCAAATGCTGATGCAACTTTTCATTTGTGCAGTTACTCAAAATATGTTCCTTCATGAATAAATTGTACAATCCAGTAAAATCCTGCACACCATGTCCAGCTAACCAACCATCCAGTGTCTTCACTGAGAAATCTACAAAATCAATCCAGGACTGGGTCTGGGTTTTGTGAGCCCCCCTGAACCTAATTCTATACTCCTCAGTGGTGAATCCAAATCCCTCAATCAGAGCTTTCTTCATGAGGTCATAGGATCCGGCTTCTGGCCCAGAGAGAGTCAGAAGCCTGTCCCTGCAGTTACCAGAGAACAGTTCCCACAGGAGTGCCCCCCAGAGAGGTTTCTTTACTTTCCTGATATCACAAGCCCTCTCAAAGGCTGTGAACCATTTGGTGATATCATCACCTTCCTCAAATTTAGGGACAATCCCTTTGGGGATTTTAAGGTCAGAAGTTTCCTCCCTATCCTTGTTTTTATTATTGCTGCCACCATTGATGGGTGCTAAACCCATCTCTCTCCTTTCCTTTTCTAGAGCCAGCAGCCTGGACTCTAGATCTATTCTTTTGGCCAGCCTCACAAGGCTGTCCTCTTCACTGGGGGGTCCCCCAGTGTTGTCTCTGGGACCAGAGCCACCTGTGTGGTCTCTAGGTGCCCAGATGCTATGTCTTGAGTTGGAGGGTATGGGTGCCATCTCCTCCCTAGGGAATAGTATGGGGAGGTTGCTGTCCTCCTCCCCTGTTTCCCTTTCCTCATCTGACTGGCCATCACCATGTTCAGATGGGTGGTCTTTAGCATACTCAGCCAGGAGCTCCTGGAGCCCTTGTTTGGATGGATGCTGACCCATTTGTAAATTTTTGAGTTTACATAAGGACCTCAATTCCTTGAAAGACAAGTGTAAGTAAGGTGTGAGGTCGAGCTCCTCCACCAGGTCCATGTTATTATTATCACTAATAGCTGGGTTTGTTTGAGACATTCTAACCTGACAGTTCTAACCCTCTACCCTGACTATAGTGACTTTTATTTTTCTAAAATTCTAATGGGACTTAAGCAAGGCCCTAGCAAGACTTTTAGTAATTTTGGAAAAACCAATCAGAATTCTAAAGGCAATTTTTAAGAGTTCTGTCGTGTGATCAGATGGTAACCAAGTAGTCCAACAAATGCAAGTTTGTATCCCACCGCTGATCCACCAATGTGAGAAAGTGGCTCTGTATATACTGTTCCCTAATAGGTACAGGGTGTACAGAGTCCACAGTCCCCCAGAGGCTGATAGAGGTCAAAGTTAGGTATGACCTTACTCTCAAAAGTGGTAGCTTGGTCGAGCAGTAAGGCAGTACCAGAGGACAGTGTAAAGCATTTATTGTACACACTCAGTCAGCAAATGGTTTCACACACTCAATAACTGAACTCTAGGCCAATGATTTGTATATATAAAATATATGCTTGTTTTATTTTTAGAACCACAAGGGGGTAAAAATATACTTTCTCAGAATGAGAGGTTGAATATAAATACTTTTGTTTCAAGCAATAAATTTGTGTAAACAGTCACAGTTGGTTGCAATAAACAATCCTATTTCCTAAACATAACAATGCATTGAGCTCAATGGTAAATTCAGGTTATTTGTAATAAATTACTTTTCAGATTACTTTTGGAATTCCAGGTCTGGATCCTAGAACCAGCCTGGGGTCAGTATTCAGAATCAAGTGAAGAAAGTCGACTTAATAACTGTAATGATTTTTAGATGATAATTAGCTATTTCAAAAGTTAGCACTTAGAAAATATTTCACAGAAAACATTCAATGGATCTCTATGGCAAGAAATTCAAATTGCAGGTAGAGTACTTTATCGTTACTTTAGTAATCCAGGACTGGGTGCCTAGACCCAGGACTGGGGTCCTTATCAAAAGCAGGTAAGTAATTTCGTTTGCAGAAATGGTACGATTTTAAAAGAATATTTCAAATTTGCAAAAGTAGACACTTAGAAGAAATTTCACAGAAAAGCAGACAATGGTTTCCTATGGGAGAAAAATGAGTTAGAAGTAAGTATAGTTGTGAACACTTTTCAGAGTCAGGGCTGGGCACCAAGATCCAGCACTGGGAGCTCACCTAGGAGCAGGTGAGTAAATTCGTTTTTGTCACTTGGCTGATTTTTGGTGAATTTTTGCAGTTTTGAAAAGTTCACACTTAGAAGATTTTTGAAGAAAAAGCCAGTCAATGCTACCCTATGAGGAAAATGAAGTTAGCGGTTTAAGGGTAAGTACTCGACTGGTAGTGTTGAAATTCCGGGCATGGACTCAGGGGTCCCCCAGTGTCAGGTAGGTACAGTTGGTTCACCCTCGGCGGTTTCAGGACGGCCGGGTGCAGAGAGAGTTGGGCCCAATGTTATCCTATGAGGGATAGGGGGGCCTTGGTTGGTGGCTGCTGTCTGGCAAGCCACGCGGCTGTGGGAGCTGGGCTCCGGGTCACTTACTCAGGGCAAGTGGGGAAGTAGGTTAGAGTAGAGAGGGCACTGCCAGGGCCACTCGGGCGGCTGGGTGCAGGGTGCTTTTGAGCCTTAGGGCGCTCAATGGAAATCAATGGGAATGTTCCGGTTTGGAAAGAGGCTGCAGGCTCGGGGACGAGGATGTTTCAGGTGCCACCACCACTTCGAGAGGTAAGTTGGGTAGTTGTAGGTTAGGTGGGTACCCCAGGATTGGGCACAGGGGGTCGCAGGGCGCCGGGTGCAGGGGTGCCTTTTGACGTCGGGAATCTTACCCTCTGGTTGATCGCGGCTGGGGTGGCACTTGGTTCTGAGGCTGCAGGCTTCTTCCGGGATGTCGAGGGGGGTCCTTGGGTGCCGGACTCTGGGTCACAGTCGCCGTGGGGTCGTCCTCTGGGTCTTTGTCCACTCCGGCACTGGCCAGGCTTGGCTGGTGCAGAGTGTGTTGGGTCCGCGGTCCCGGGCTGGTGCCAGGGATAGCAAGTAGGTTTCTTGAGTAGAGCCTCTACTCGTGGGAGTCCCAGGGGCTTAGAGCTAAAAGGTAGCCAGGTCCTCCGCGGTTGGTGAGGTTGCTGGCCACGTGGGATGCCGCGCTGGTGCAGGTTCGAGAGTCGACAGGCCGGTAGGGCTGGGGCCAAAGCAGTTGGTGTCTTCTTCTCTTTTTAGCAGCTGCAGGGCAGGTCTTTGTTCTTCTTGCTCTTCTTGTCGTTTTTCTATCTGGAATCTCAGGAAGGAAGGTTCAGGGGGCCCCTAAATACTAGATTTAGGGGCGTTACAGGTAGGTGAAGGCCAGGGACCAATGGGTCCTTGTCCTGGGGTGGGTACACCCCCTATCCTGCCTCTCTCCTGTGGGAGGGGGGCAGTAGCCTAATCCTGATAGGGTAGGGCCTCCCATCTTCAAGATGGCGAGAGCCCGGAGATGTGCTTCACCTCGCCTCCCCCACCTGAGGGGTGGGGTGGGCAGGCTGGCACATCCCCTGTCCTTGTATGGGGTTTCCGGCCAAGCTTCCCGCCAGAGTGGGGGGTTGCAGTGGCCTGGGGAAACTCCAACTGGCGGCATGCCTTTGAAGCTTCCCTTTGCTCATCCTGGGGGAGGAGATTTCTCACCTCACCCAGGATGTGCATTGTTGCAGGCCCGGGAGAGCAGGGGCTCTCCCACCCAGGGGTCCAGCAACGTGTCTGCTGTGTGGCAGCCTGGGCAGCCTCAGAGCAGACGTGGATTGCAAGTTAGCTGTAAGGGGGCATCTTCTAAGATGCCCTCTGGGGTGCTGAGTACATTAAATCCTACACTGGCATCAGTGTGGGTTCAATGTGCTGAGAAGTTTGATACCAAACTTCCCAGGCTTCAGTGTTGCCAATATGGTGCTGTGGAGCTCGTGTTTGACAAGCTCTCAGCACCATGTATTCTTAAATGACAGCACTGCACTTACAGTGCCCAGGAATGGACCCGGGTACTGTAGGGGCACAGGGCTCCTGCTCCTGTGCCCACACCATAGGCGTAATGCACCCAGCTAGAGGGGTGGCTGACATATGCCTTGGCAGTGTAGGTGATGGGCATGGTACACAGTGATGTGTGCCATGTCGACTCTTTGTTTTGTCCTGCACCCAGACACTCAGCCTGCAAGGGCAGTGTGTGTGTGTAAGGGTACAGGGCCTCTGAGGGTGGCACAATGAGTGCTGCAGCCCTTAGAGGCCTTCCCTGGTCACAAGGCCCTGGGTACCTAGGGTACCATTTACTAGGGGCTGACATGTGGCTAGGGTTTGCCAATTTGGAGTTTGTGTGGTTTAAGGAAGGAACATAGGCCCTGGGCACCTGATTGGCAGGAACCCAGGGTACACTCAATCGAAGTACATTCAGCAATTTAGCAAAAAGTGGGGGCATACCATGCAAGAAAGATGCCACTTTCTCACATCTCTGACCAATCCATTTAATGTCTACATTTGGCAAAGCAAGGTCTCTCATCATACCTGTTTTCTCTGCAAACTTTTCACTCCAGAAGACATAGCTGTGCCCTACAATCCACACTGTGAACATCTTCAAAGGAGAACTGGATGCACTCAGGAGGTGTCTTTCCGTAGAATGGCAATATGAAAAGAAAGACAGTTTGGAAATGGAGGCATACATATTTTTTTCAAAACAAAAAGAACTGATTGGCTGTTTCATACCATTCTAGAATAAAAACTAGGCTGTATGTGTAAATTAATAGAAGCATGTTTTGTATTGGTACAAAAAAATGTGTAACCAAAGAACAGTACTATGGATTTGCTGTAAGGTTTGAAAAGTCAAGCACTCTTGCTCTGTGGAATTGAAACATTGTGTGTCGAACTTCTGACCTAACTCTACACAGCAGTGTTCCATGAGCTGTTGCTATGGTAGCAGGCAGAAGTCAAGTTGGGGGGAAGGGTACTAGGCAGAAGTCAAGTTGGGGGAAGGGTACTTTTGGAAAAGGGTTGGTTTTCAACCAATAGAAATGTGTGATTACATTTGAAAAAAAGGGGGAAGCACTGAGATTTGAAACTTACATGTATATGTGTGGAAAAATAGAGGGAAAGTTTGCCATTATCTGGTTCTGCTGAGAGGAGAGAGGTGAACACAACAGAGATCCTGGCTCTGATAATCTGCTGTTTGAGTGTCACATTTCTTTCACAACTAACTAATTTTAAAGGTGAGTTTACAGTTTGAGAGGGGATGTATGTGGTAACTTAAGAAATGAATAATAGAAATGGGAATTGTTTTTGTTGTAGTTACACATGGTGGTTTCATAATGTGTCAGTCTGTAAAAGTGATTTACACTTGCCCCGAAAAAAAAAAGAGCAGTAAGTGTGCTTTCAAATTGGCAAAGAAATTTCGTTTTGGGACTAATGTGAAAACATGACTCTGTGTGCATAGAAGAATTATAGGCAGAGATTTATTGCGTCTTGCTCTGGTGATTTCACAGTTGCATTAGATGGAAAGGGGGAGCGAATTTTTGGGGGAAGAAGCAGTCTTAGCACACACCCATGTGCTTGCCATGTATAGTCATGCACAGTATTTAGAAGCGAGTGGGGTTTTCAGGTTTAAGTCTGTAATGCAAATACATTCAGCATCACTAAGGCTGGTTGCCCTTGCTGGAGTGTAGGCAGTCACAGAGAATACACATGGTGGTGGTCTGAAAAAACAGCTTGGACATGTGCATTTAAATAAATCAAAAAAAGTGGTTTTATAATGTGTCAGTCTGTAAAAGTGATTTCCAATTGTAAAAAGTGATTTTCACTTGGCCCGAAAAAAAAAGAGCAGTAAGTGTGCTTTAAAAATGGCAAAGAAATTTCGTTTTGGGACTAATGTGAAAACATGACTCTGTGTGCATAGAGGAATTATAGGCAGAGATTTATTGCGTCTTGCGCTGGTGATTTCACAGTTGCATTAGATGGAAAGGGGGAGTGAATTTTTGGGGGAAGAAGCAGAGTC
Source organism: Triturus cristatus (assembly GCF_964204655.1). Classification (NCBI taxonomy): domain Eukaryota; kingdom Metazoa; phylum Chordata; class Amphibia; order Caudata; family Salamandridae; genus Triturus; species Triturus cristatus. Next base: position 993,527,499 of record NC_140583.1, on the reverse strand, counting down.
TTAGCACACACCCATGTGCTTGCCGTGTATAGTCATGCACAGTATTTAGAAGCGAGTGGGGTTTTCAGGTTTCAGTCTGTAATGCAAATACATTGAGCTTCACTAAGGCTGGTTGCCCTTGCTGGAGTGTAGCACTCTGGACATGGGCTTTTTAAAAAATCTGAAAAGTGGTTTCATAATGTGACAGTTTGTAAAAGAGATTTTCACTTGCCCAAAAAAAAGAGCAGTTTGTGTGCATTCAAATTGGCAAAGAAATTTTGTTTTGTGACTATTGTGAAAAGAAATGTAGTAATATATTTAAATACAATAAAGGATTTTTTTTTAGTTTTTTTCAGGTATTGCTGAAGAACAGTGAACAAAATTTAAGATGCCTACAAAATCTCGAGTTCAAAAAACGCTAAAAAAAAACTATATTTGAAGACAACTGGAGGACCAAAGTTAGTAGAAGATGCTCATGTTGGGAAAAAGAAAAAATCTTCTGGTAAGCAGAAAAAATAATTTCTTAAAAAAATATTCAAAACAAAGAAAAATGTACAAAATGTCTGTCCAGGGAAGAATGTAACAAAACGAAGAGAACAGCAAAAAATTGAGAATTTAGTTAATGCAAATATACCTTCTGCAACTGAAAAGTTTTACATAAACAGAAAAACAGCGTTTAAAGAGATACGTAGAAAAATGTTTCAGAGAAGAGTTATGTCCAATTTGATAAAGGATGTGAAGAAATATAAGCAAAAGGCAAAATATTACAAGAGAAAAAAAGAAATTGAAGCCATTGCAGCAAAAGCATTAGAATTAAAAAGGAAACTATTCATATTAATTTTGAATAGGATGCGTACATTAGATAAAATGGTTAATGTACTGAAATCACAAAGCAAAAGCAAAAGAGTAGTGAACAGAACAAACTTTTGTAAAGTGTTTTTAGGAAAGTGGATGCATAGTTCAAGTAGTGAACCTTTTTTTAATGAAGAGAGCTATTTTCAAAGTAATAGTTTGCTGCATGCAGTTGACACCAGAGGTCGTTCATACGAAGTAAAAAATGGTTGCATGATGGAGAAGGAGATAATGGTTCCAAGAGATGAGGTACAAGTGATGGCAGATGAGGCAATGGGGAGACGTCCTAAAGCCCCAGTGTACACTTGGAATTGTAGTAGTATTTGCACTGTGCGTCAGGAATCTATTGACAGATTTCGAGAGTTTCTAAGAGAATATAGTAAAAAAAGTGTAAAACAGAAGATTAAGGTGCTTCAAAGTCTGGATCCATGCAGAGTGAGAGAGAATACTGGTTTGCAGGGTCATTCTCTGGCTTGTCTATCTAGAAAAGTGTGCAATAGTGTTTTCCATCATTTTAGGATGCTGGCTGTTCATCATACTGAAATGAGAAAGTTTGTGAGACGGTTGTATTTTGCCAAAAGTCCAGCAATAAAGTTAAATGAATTGAATAGGGCTCTGTTCCGAGGAACGGTATCAGATGTAGAGAAGGTTGTTGATGAAATTCAGTTTTGTTACTTTGGTCCTGAACAAAACAGTGCAGAGAAGGACACAGTAAATGAGGAAGAAGTGGAAGAGAATGTAGAACCTTCTGTAAGTAAGACATTTAATGATCACATAACAAAATTTGCAATAGTCTCTAATGAAAGACCAAATGTTACTTGTATTTGTTGCCGCAGAACTCATTATAGAAAACAAACTAGGAATGTTGATCTCTACAGAAAGAGTGAAAATGAAGATAATTATAAGTGGATGGATTTTGCCACATATATATTTCTTGAAAATTGTTTTGAATTGGGTGAAGATCAGCGTATTTGTAAATACTGTTACAACAAGTTAGAGGAAAATAGAATGCCGACCAGAGCTGTACATAATAATTTAGAATTGGATGCTATTCCTGCTGAACTTTCTGAATTAAATACATATGAGTCTATACTCATTCAATGTGTTCATCCGTTCCAGACCATAGTACGTATGGAGCCCAAAACTGGTAAATTACCTCCTTCAGATTTACTGAGAGGTTTAAAAGGTAGAGTGGTGTATTTGCCCTTGGATTTGAAAAAAAATATGGAAACTATTGATGCGGATACTTTGGAAACTGAACCATTAATTTTTCTGGTTAATGGTGTACCTACAAAGAATAAGAAGATTTGGCAGGAGCTGGTAGATGTGCGGAAAGTACAAAGAGCAAATTTGTATTTGAAAAAAAATAACAAATGGTATGAATCAATTTATATAGAAGAAGAAGACGAAGATTTTCAAGAAGACACAGAAACACCAACTGGACAAATTGAAAAAGTGGACAAGACAAAGGAAGAAGAAATTTATGAACATTTTAGCATACATCCTCTTCATTCGAAAGAAGTTATGGGAGACAATATTGATCTCTTTCAGATGAAGAAAGCAAAAGGAACTCCCGTGAGTGTATGGGAGGAGAGCTTGGAAGCTCGATGTTTTCCCCAGCTGTTTCCTACGGGAAAAGGAGGACGATACGATGAACGTCCAGAACAGATTCCAGCTTCAGAGTATCGGACTACAAGACTATATGCTGAAGATCCCAGATTTCGACAAAGTATTCCTTATTTGTTTCATCTTTTATTTGAAAGCGACTTGTCTGCACTGTCTTATGCAGTAAATCACATTTTAAAAAGTGGAGTACATTTACAAAATGTGTCTGCTAAGGATTTTATGGAGAAAGTGCAGCACCGAGATGATCATTTGGAAACACAACTGATCAATCTGATGGCTTGTCAGCGTGGGACAAATGAATATTGGTACCGACGCCATGGTGAACTAAAATGCATGTTACGCAATTTAGGAACACCAACATGGTTCCTTACCCTAAGCTGTGCCGAGTACGCTTGGGAAGATTTACTGGATTTTCTACGAGAGGCCAATTCAAACATTAAAAACATCGAATACAAGACAGCAGGAGAACTGTGCTCATTGGATCCGGTTAATGTTTGCAGATATTTCAATCATAGATTTGAGGCTATGATGTCCTTCATCTGCAATAAAAAAAATCCACCCCTTGGAGAAGTAGTGGATTTCTTTTGGAGAAAAGAGTACCAGGCAAGAGGTGCTCCTCATATTCATATGCTGTTGTGGATCAAGGATGCCCCAAAGTTTGGAACAGATACTGATGAAGCAGTGTTAACTTACATTGAAGAATATGCAACATGTGGTATACCAAAAAGCACAGAAGAGAACAAGTTAAAGGAGCAAGTTTTACGTTTCCAAAGTCATCGGTGTGGAAAATACTGTCGACGGAAATACAAGAGCAAAGAAAAATACTACACTAAATGTCGATTTGGATTTCCTAGACCTGTTCTTTCAAATGGAAGAGTAAACAGTTTTATGTCAGCTGTGAGACATACTATCACAAGAAAATCACCTAAGAATACCTACAACCTTAAAAGAAAAGAAGAATCAAAAAATATAAATGACTACAACCCAGTCATTTTATCCATGTGGAACGCTAACATGGATATACAGTATGTAGCTGACAATTCCATTGCTGTTGCACGATATGTAACGTCTTACATTACGAAATCAGAAAAAACAGAATTGAAGGAAATGTGGGAAGAGATTTCTCACGAGAAAACTGTCAGTAAGAAGCTGTACAGTTTCAGTTTGAAGATGTTATCGCATCGAGAAATTGGATCCTACGAATGGTCAGATAGGTTATCTTCTGCAAGTCTCTACTCGAAGTCAAGAAGAATAATTTGGGCAAGTTTAGGCCTTGCAGCAATGAGAAATCGGGTACTGAAATCTGTTGGAGAAATTGAATATTTGGCCGAGAATGACCCAGAAAGTACAGATATATTGAAAACAAACATGTTGGACACATATTATCCCAAGAGAAGTCATCATCTGGAGAACATGTGTCTCTATGAAGTGTTGCAGAACTACATTTATTCACGGAAAGCTGCAGAAGACATTAATAATGGAAAATATAAAGTTGTTGGTGAAGAAGGATGTTTGGTGAAGCAAAGCAAAGGAAGTTTGATAAATCATCGGAAGCTGAGTTGCGACACTACCGACAAGAAAGAATTTTACTACTTGGCTCTTTTACAGTTGTTTAAACCATGGCGTACAGAGGATGAACTACTGGGAGAATGTCAAAGCTATGAGGATTCATTTAATGCTTGCAAAGACAGCATACAATGCAATACATTCACAACTTATCTGCAAATGTTAAATGAAGAAATTGAACAGGAAACTACAATTGCAGCAGAAATAGCTAGAGACAGTTCTCAGGACAGCCAAAGTTCAGGAACACACAGACAAGATCCCCTAGGACAACCAATCGTTGAAAATGAAGCATCAATAGCCATGAATGAAGTGGAAACAGCTATGAATCAAGCTCAAGAAGAATTTATAGACTTAGAAAATTTGGAAAGACAACTGAATCAAGAGCAGCAACAAATTTATGAAGAGATCAAAAACAAAATTGATCACGGATTTCTACATGTAAAAAAAGAGTGCTCATGCACATCATTTCATCCAATCAGGATGTATGTAAGCGGACAAGCTGGCACTGGAAAAAGTTTCCTAATTAAAGTCATCAGAAGCTATCTAAAGCAAAAAACGGATTCTACTTTGTCTTGTGTGGTTACTGCTCCAACTGGGTTAGCAGCATATAACATAAAAGGAATCACCTTACATCGTTTGCTAATGTTACCAGTGGAGCATGAGAACAAAATACAATTCAACAAGCTAACTGGAGAAGCATCCTTGGAAGTTTCACGAGTATTGAAGAAGATGCAAGTTCTCATTATTGATGAGGTGAGCATGGTATCAAACTTAATGCTTGCCTTTGTGCATTTAAGAATGCAGCAAATTTTGAAGACAGACTATGACGTGTTATTTGGTGGAAAACACGTCATAGTTTTTGGAGATCTTTTGCAACTTACTCCAGTTAAAGGACAACCAGTGTTTAATACTGTGACACATGAAGACACGAAGAAGTCATTGGGAAGTATCGGTAATACAAATATTTGGTCCTTCTTTGAGTACAAGGAACTTACAACTAATATGAGGCAAGCAAACGATGAAGAATATGGAAGTATTCTGAAAGATATCAGGATTGGACTACTCACAGAAGCTGGCAAAAAAGCATTACAGACTCGGCTGCTACATAATTTATTTCCAAAGGAAGAAATAGTTGCAGAGAAGATATACAAGAACATTGCAGAAAACAAAAGTGTCATCTGCTTAATGCCTACTCTACGTGAATGCTCAATATTCAATGAGGAGCTTTTGAAATTGGAAAAGGAAGAGATCAGGAAATTGGAAGCAGTGGACAAAATTGAGGATGGAAGAATTACTGTCACAGTAACAGGCAAACTGAAAAATAAATTGGACTCACTAGAGAAGAACATCTCCAAAACAGCTGGATTAGAAAAAAATCTATATGTTTGCATGAACTGTAGAGTGTTTTTAAGGAGAAATTTGGATGTTGAGAAAGGTTTAGTTAATGGAGCGATGGGAAGAGTTGTGGGTTTTATTAATTATCAGAAAAAAGAAGGAATTGAATGTTTAAAAATAAAATTTGATCAGATAGATGAAGTTAAAGATATTTGTCGTTGTACAGTTCGTTTTATGCTTGTGAAAGACTTATATGTACGTAGGAAGCAGTTTCCGTTTTCTCTAGCATATGCTGTAACTATTCACAAGTCTCAAGGATTGACTGTAGATTGTGCATTTGTGAACATTGGTTCAACTGTGTTCAAAGAAGGTATGGCATATGTTGCTTTGTCATGAGTCAAAACATTATCAGGTTTATTCATGATAGACTTTGAAGAATCAAAAGTTAGTGCTGATACAAATTGTGTAAAGGAGTATAATAGATTAAGAAGAAGCTATGCTCCTCATTTAGGTCAGTATCCTGTGTTGGAGAAACGTGTAGTTTCTCGTAAAAGAAAAAATGAGAATATCTATAGTGAAGATGTAGAGAAGAGGAAAAAAAAGAGGAGTGATGTAATTGCAAGCAAAAAGAAAAAGGAAAATGAAGAACAGGTTGTAGGATGTCATTTTGAAAATAGCTCTGGTGTCAACTGCTACGCAAATGTAGTGCTGAATGTTGCATTTTATCTGGAAAGTTTGCAAGAGCAGATAATAGTAAATCAGGGAAAAAGATTCTGTTCAGAGCTGAGTCTCCTTTTTCAAAAGCTGAGTAAAGATAAAACTCAAATAGTAAGTGCTACTGACATTAGAAAACTTTTAGATGTATGTTCAGGACGAACACAGTTTTCTCAAAATGAACAGCAAGATGCACATGAATTTTTGATGTATTTTCTTCAGGTAGTGGAAGAAGGAGTTCCCATTGACATTTTTTTTGGTCTCTCTTATAAATGGGAACATAGTTGTGATAATTGTTATAATATATGTGGCTCTATTGTTGATAATGAAAGGTTTATTTATTTGACATTGCCAGAGAGTAAAACAGTCACTTTTGCAAAATTAGTTAAAGATGCTAATCATAGCATGAAATGTGGTGAGTGTAATTCTGACATGTTTTCAACATTAATTTTAAAGGAATACGGACAGTATGTAATTTTAATGATGCAACGATGTAGAGCTGATGGTTCAAAATTGGATACTTTAATAAAGAAGTTTACAGGACAGCAATTATCAATTTCAGGAAAAACTTTTGTAACTGTTGCAATAATTTTCCATGATGGACCTACTGTTACTTCTGGACATTACACAGTTTATCTAAAATGTGAAAAAGGCTGGACACTGTGTAATGATTCCCAATTGATTTTCAAACAACGTTTGCCTTTTGATTTAGCAAATTCCTATCTAATCTTCCTGAAACCTAAATTTTAGAGAGACTTGGCAAGATCTGGACAAAATAATTTTACCATTTTACTGGATTACCATTGCAATTTTGTAAAAAAAAGATTTGTAAAATTATCATTTGGCCTAATGGAAAGATAACCAATTGTAATGTGGACTTTTTTAATTTTTAATGCAATTTTGAAAAACCAATAATTTAGAGATTATCGGTAACTTCTGCACATTTTAAATTTTGGAATGTTATTGGACTGCCATTGGAAATTTTTTCAAAAATGATTTAAAAAATTACTATTTGGCCATGTGGAAAAGTAACCAATTCTATTGTGGACTAAATAAATTATTCAAAAAATTTTCGTGAACCAAAATGTTACAGAGAATCGGTGAGATCTGGACAAATTAAACTTTAGAATTTTATTGGATTTCCGTTGGAAATTTATTCCCAAAAAAAAATTAAAATTACTATTTGGCCTAAAGGAAATGAAATCAGATGTATTTTGGAGTTATTTGAGATATAATATTGTGATTATAGTTCTGAAACAAACATATCAGACGGTATTTTAAAGAAATAAGTATTGGTATTAGATGATATTTTTTTACAATATTATGCATTTCTATAATGTTAAGTTTAATTAAAAAAAGAATCAGGGCTTTTTTAATACAATCTTTGTGATTGGTATTTTTTTTTGCCCGCTGTAAAATGATGAATGCAATTGCTTTCACAATTTATAGTGAAATGCAATATATTCTGAAAACAGCAAAAATAAGGCAAAAAGATTTTTTGGTAAAAAATGTAAATATGTGTACTGTATTATAAAATGTTTAAAAAATATTAATACTTTTTTCTTTTTTTCCAGATAGATATAGAAAATTTTCAAAAACTACAAACATTTTTAAAACTATTTTTTAAAAAAAGAAATGAATAAATATTTTTTCAGTGAGTATGGTAAGTCAATAATAATAATTGTAGTCTCTCAAGGACAATGTAATGTGATAAATGATTTTTAGTGTTTTTTTTTAAAAATAAAAAAAAAGTACGCGCACCGTACGCGTACGGTAAAAAAAAATAAAAAAAAGTTTTTAAAAACATATGTAAAAAAAAGATGAAAGATAAGGTTGGCTCTTAAAAGAACCGTTGTGTTCATGCAGGGACAGAGGAAAGGAAGCATGGGAAAATTATTCAAAGCGACAAATGTGCTGATCTATTTTGTTGTTCACTAGGGAAACACTGGTCTCCCTATGGCAAATTAGATCTTTACAAAATGTGCAATGAATATCAACCTTCCGAAATCGAGGGTTCATTTCCAGAGGGCCAGCAAAAGGAGATTCTCCCCCCACAGATGAAGGGCTCACCTGACCTGCAGAAGAAGGAGTAAGCCCTGCAGGTGATGGTCCAGGCTGAGCTGCTGTGGATGTACTGGCTCGTCTTTCTGAAGAGTTACCTCCAAAAAGATGACCATGTGTCCTTCTGTGTACATCCTGGAGGTGTCTCTTCATGGTGTGATTCCCAAAGGAATACTTCCTGTTAGGATTACCTCTAGAAAGTACACGCTGACACAGCTTGCAAGTAACTAAGGGTGCATTCACCTTTTGCTGGCCTTCTGGAAAAGTAAAATAATCCCAAACATAAGAAGGCTTTTGTTTCCTCGATCTCTGCCTCAAGACAGTGCTGCTAGTGCTAGCCTCACTCTCAGAAGAGCTCTGCTGTTCTGCCATCGTATCCCAAAGACAAACCAGCTCCTTCTCCCAAGGGATCACAAGCAGAAATGAGGGGAATGGGTGTGGTGTAGGAGAGTTCTAGAACTGAAAGTAGTTTCAACCAATCAAAAGTTGTGTTTCAAGATCACATGACCTACCGTACGCTTACGGTACGCTTACGGTACGCTTACGGCAAAAAGTACGCGTGCGCGTAAAAAAGACACGCGCTTGCGCGCATGCGCATAACAGTCACTCCCCGGCACTTCCGCGTAACGTGCGCGTGTGGCGTAAGCGCGCACGCGTCCCACGCGCAGTACGCGCGGCTACGCTAAGTGCGTAACTATACGCAAGCAGCGTAGATAGATTACGGACGTTGCGTAAACCGTACGCTTACCGTGAGCTTACGGTACGCGTACCAAAAAAAAATTAAAAAAAAAAAAAAAGAACTGGAAATAAATTTTACATGTTTATTTTAAAAAATATATTAAAAAAAAATATTTAAGGATTTTAAAAATTAAAGCATAGTCTTTATAAAAGGTAAGTAAATTAAATTAAAAATATGTTTGAAAAAATTGAAGAATAAAAAAAAAAATTAGCATTTAAAAAACCTTGCAAATTCACTGAAAAAACCATGGGTTTCACACACGTTATAGTTAGGAATTAGCATTTAAAAAACCTTTGAAATTCAGTGAAAAAACCATAGGTTTCACACACGTTATAGTTAGGAATTAGCATTTAAAAAACCTTAGAAATTCAGTGAAAAAACCATAGGTTTCACACATGTTATAGTTAGCTGGACATTTTACTCGTAAAAAACCAATGAAATTGCCCCGTTATAGTTAGTTCAGCTAACTATAACTCGCGCGCCCGCAATGCACTGCTGATGACGTCACATATTACATCACTCATGACATGGTCAGTGACATCACTCATGACATCACTGATGACAGCTGGCTCAGATATATATATTGATTTAAAGGCTATTTTCTCAGAATCTACTGAACAGATTTACACCAAACCTACAAAAGGCACTTCCTTGACCTGAGGACTACCTCTCTGCCAAATTTCTAGTAATTCTGTTCAGCCGTTCGGGCTATAGCCCTGTCTAAAGGTCCTATGGAAAAATGCATGGGAAAAACGCGTTTTGGGACCCCCCTTTTATCTCAGCCCCCGCTTGATGAATCCCCCCGAGACTTTCAGGGTAGGAGCGGAGCGTAGCGCCCCACCTATTTTGAGAAATTCGCGAGGATTCGTCGACCGGCGCCAAAGTTATTCAAAATAGAATGTTGCGGATTTCCTATGGAAACAGGGTCCTAACTATAACTACCTACTGGCGACCGCCAGTAGGTAATATATATATATATATATATATATATATATATATATATATATATATATATATATATATATATATATATATATATATATATATATAATCCAATTCCAAAGTAAGGCGCGCTCTCAGTTTAGGGTATAACAACGATCTTTATTCCGACGTCGGAATAAAGATCGTTGTTATACCCTAAACTGAGAGCGCGCCTTACTTTGGAATTGGATTTAAAATTTGTGCCGGCTGTGGCTCTACTGGCCCCGTGCGCCACCAGACTATGGGCGGATATCCCAGGAGGAGCTGAATGAGGTTTGAAAAAAAAAATATATATATATATATATATATATATATATATAACACACCTTTCAAACGAAAGTCAAAGTTCAATCCCATAATGCCAAGAGACAGTCGATATTTTTAACGATCAAGTAATCAACGAAATTAAAAAATTTAATTACAAGATCATGCAAAGTAAATCGAAATGGCATCCCAAAGACAGGAAACTCAAACAACTACTGACAAAAATACAAAGCAACAAAAATGTGATTGTAAGAAGTGCGGATAAAGGGGGCAACATTGTCTTATGGGGCAGGACACAATATATGAAGGAGGCATTATCACATCTAAATGACAGAACCTGCTATAAAACCAGCAATTGGGGCGCCCTAAAAGCAATACAAAATGATTTCTATACAAAATTATTGGCCTGGAAAAGTGCGGGAACACTAACCATGGATGAATACAAATTTATGTATAAAGAAAATCCTACTATACCTAATATATATTTCATCCCCAAAATTCATAAGGATGCCAAGAACCCACCTGGTCGACCTATTATTTCGGCTCAGAACAGTCTATTGGAAAATGCAAGTCAATACATTGATTTTTTTCTGCAGGAACTGGTACAGGCATTGCCTACGTATATAAGGGATACCAGCAATTTCTTGCAAAAAATCAACAATTTCAAATGGCAAGACAGTTATCTGCTTATGACTTTGGACGTGGTATCCCTATACACGAGTATAAAACACAGGGATGGTTTAAGAGCACTAGAACATTTCCTCAGTAAAGGGAAGCCAAGCCTTTCCGCACATAGTATGCTAAGTGATTTGACTCAATTTTGTTTGAATAACAATGTTTTTCTATTTGATAAAACTGTCTACCAGCAGACGCGTGGTGTTGCGATGGGGGCCAGCTTCTCTCCCAGCTATGCATGTTTACACATGGGCTGGTGGGAGGAGCTGGTCCTCGGGGTGACACACAGCTTGATGGTGGAAAAACATGTAAAATTGTTTTATAGATACATTGATGATATTTTTTTAGTTTTGGATGGCCTTTCAGAGGATGTTTATGACTTTGCTAAAAGTTTAAACACCAATGAGATCAATAGACAAATTCAAGATCAATTTCCTAGATGTAGAGCTGTTTGTTATGAATGGTAGACTGGAAACAAAACTTTTCAGAAAACCAACGGCAGGAAATTCACTATTACATTGGTCAAGTTTCCATCCACGACATTTGATTAATAGCATTCCTTACGGGGAAATGCTAAGAATCAAACGAATTTGTAGTTGTGCTCTTGATCTGCAAAAGGCTCAATCAGAATGCAAAACAAGATTTTTAGCGAGAGGGTATAATGAAAAAATCCTCGATTCAGCAATCGCTAAAACATTGAATCTAGAAAGAGAGCCACTTTTAGATACAAAACCCCAAAACGACTCAATCTATGACTTGCGACTTATCACCACATACAACCTACAACACAAAACCATTAGAAACATAGTGCAGCAGAACTGGGCAATAGTACTTGACGATCCAGTAATAGGATCACTATTGCCTAAAAGATTGGGCTTAACCTTCAGAAGGGCTCCATCAGTTAGCAATAGTCTGGTAACCAGTAGCCCTGAAGTACAGGACTCTGTTAATTGGCTCTCTCAGAGAAAGGGATTTACAACATGCAAAAACTGCAAAGCATGCATTCATGGAACAAGCAGGAAAACGTATAAAATGCCATTTAGCGATAAAGAAGTGGAAATAAAGCAAGCTCTACACTGCAAATCTGACCACGTAATATACGTTTTAGAATGTACATGCAACCTTAAATATGTAGGCAGCACGAAACTCCCGGCAAATAAAAGAATCTTACAACACCTCAGAGCCATCACCAACAGGCACCCCTCTTACCTGGTCGCTAGACATTTTCAGGAAATTCATAATAGCGACACCAAGTACCTATCCTATTACCTTATTGATATGGTAGCTAAAAACAGAAGAGGGGATAGAGAAGGTGAATTACGCAAACTGAAGACCCGCTACATTTTAAATCTTGATACCAGGAGGTCTGAACGCCACCGAGGACCTTTACACCTGCATCTAACTGGTTAAGGCAGATCAAATAAGCATGACCATTGAATTACATTTCTGCCCAACGCCAACAAGCAATCCAGATCCAGGCAATATGATTCTCCTGGTTTTTAGTAAATCAAACTAAAATATAGACAGGTATTTAAAGGGACCAATTATTTGCTGCAACTTGAAGCCCGGTGCTTTTACGAATCCTTTTGGGGAAAAAAAGATTTTTATAAAGATATTAAAGTTTTTATAGGATTTTTTACAAACCTTGGATTTTGCCTATACCTACAAAAGAAAAACCAGCTAAAATAGGCTACATGCACTAGCACTTTAATTAATTTTTTACAGGTCCATATATACATATATATTTTTTCATTCTTTGGTCATTATAGCTAACACGTGTGTTACATTGCACCATTAAGATTAGCATCAATGAATAGTTGAGCAACATTTCCTAGTTTACGCTCTCGTGCAAAGTACAAGGTATTGAACTTAGAACAAAGTCATCATGCATTTATGCAATTATGTTTGAATTTCGGCAATTCGGTACGGGACACGCCAGTATAATTAATGTGTATTATATATCTTTGTTGCATTAGGAAAAAATTGCTTAGAGCTATTGAAGCACATTCGAATTTTATGCACCTTCATGCGATTATTCATTTATGTGGTTTTAAATGCTTTTAAATTGAGTGATATTAGGCATTTGTCTTTTATTATATCAAAGCCTGACTCTAGAATAATTTACACTAGGTCTAGCGAAAAAACAAAGTATATTAACACATTTTACTGTTCAAACATTTTAGTATCATTTAAGTATTTTTTTACTGTTTATGATAAAACGAGGATTTCGTTGCTCTCTATTGCGTTTTTTGCACTTGCACTTTGAATTACTATAAAATGGCGGCTGAAGCCAAGAAGCGTTGTCATGTGATCAAGGTCCAGGAGGGACCGAAACGCGTCATGGCAGACTAGCGAAAAATAAAATTATCTGCACAGAACTGTGGTCCGTGCCTGCTTTGTTATCTCGAGGATTGGGGATATATATATCTATCTATATATGTATATATCTATATATCTCTCTATCTCTCTCTACATATCTCTCTCTACATCTCTCTCTACATCTCTCTCTACATCTCTCTCTACATCTCTCTCTACATCTCTCTCTATATCTCTCTCTATATCTCTGACAAGACGAACTTCTCCGGTAGGAAAGACGTGAGCCCACAAAGGTAAGTTCAAATCTGCCTGCTTTAATTACAATAAACAAACGGCATTCTGCATTTCGGCACTCCGTGCCTTCCTCAAATGCCTTTGCTTGTTTCAAATAAATTGTCCACTTCAAGTAAAGAGCGTCGCTCTGAAATACACGAAGACACTCCTACCACATTTAAAGGGGATGATCTTCAAGCTCGCTGCCAGAGATAAATTAGCTGCAGTTACACATGTGGAAGTCCTTACCCCAGTGGGCGGTGACTGCAGCTCCCTTAGAATTATGGTCCTTGTAGTGTTCTGGTGGCTCGATCTGCTGACCTTCACCCCACCAACAGTAACCACAGCGTGCAGGTGTGCCATCGCCTGAGTAAGCAAGGGCGCTGCAATACAATAATCACCCAGTGCTCTGGCCACGCATTACGCTGTGAATTGCGGAGGTTCGGCGTTTTCTCAAGCACCTTGAGATGCACCAACAGTTGCCACGGTCCGCCGAACTCTTGGAGGTGGGGGCTTGAGTGCGAGTGGGCACGCACATAACATCTGACAAGACGAACTTCTCCGGTAGGAAAGACGTGAGCCCACAAAGGTAAGGTCAAATCTGCCTGCTTTAATTACAATAAACAAACGGCATTATGCATTTCGGCACTCCGTGCCTTCCTCTGATGCCTTTGCTTGTTTCAAATAAATTGTCCACTTCAAGTAAGGAGCGTCTCTCTGAAATACACGAACACACTCCTACCACATTTAAAGGGGATGATCTTCAAGCTCGCTGCCCGAGTTTAATTAGCTGCAGTTACACTTGTGGAAGTCCTTACCCCAGTGGGCGGTGACTGCAGCTCCCTTAGAATTATGGTCCTTGTAGTGTTCTGGTGGCTCGATCTGCTGACCTTCACCCCACCAACAGTAACCACAGCGTGCAGGTGTGCCATCGCCTGAGTAAGCAAGGGCGCCGCAATACAATAATCACCCAGTCCTCTGGCCTCGCATAACGCTGTAATATATATATATATTATTGTTATATATATATATCCAATTCAAAACCACGATTCAGTATGCTCTCAGTAAAGGAAGACGAAGTCCCCAGTGAAATTGCAGGTCAGGTTTAATTCACACAACGCGTTTCGGCACGCAGCCTTGTTCACGTGTGAAAAGAAATGAAACCAACAGTCTTACATCTCATTGCGGTCAAATGAAAATGGACAACAAAATAGGACTAACTCCGCCAAGCAGCCACAGACAAAACCGTAATCGGCGGCCATCTTGGACTGTGCACGAAACTCAGTAGGTAAAACATGCAAACAGATGTAAAGTAAATAACATTATCATTATGCTTGGCAGAGAAAAGGAAAAAATAAAATAAAATAAAAAAGTGCCTGCTGAGTAAATCTCAATATACTGTAATACAAATATATGGCTGTCTGGCACAATGCAAAATTCATCACGGAAATATACCGCTGTCCACATCATAAGGTACAGGATTGTGAATCAGTGTCAACACGGATTGTAAGTGGGACAATTATTCGTAACCAATAGTGCAAGTGCATAAGTAAATGATGCTAATGGTCACATGTCCGCCTGCTAGGTGTTATCAAGAATCCAAGTTGGAGTGGGATAAAAGTGCAGAGAACGTGATCGCATATATATTCTGCGCTTGGATACACTAAAGTGATGGTGAAGGAGGCAGGATCAATGGAGGAGTGTGTGAGATAAATCTGCCCAAGTGGGCATCGAACTCAAACATAATAATGTTGAACTCCACATTTCAAACATATCGTGAAAGTCACTGAGAGTAACACACAAGAGAGTGATATAAGAGTTGTTGATTAAGGATACAAATTGTGAGACTCATGGGTAGTGCAGGTGAAATCAGAGGGAAAAGGGTAGGATGCCCGTGCAGGTGCTGTCAGGTGACGGGGCCCCTTCCTTCTCTCCTGTAAGAAATACAAATAGATAAAATCTAGATTAAAAACATGAACTGCGGAATGAGAAAACTCATTCTAAAGAGGAGGTTGACAGAAGGAAAAGCAGCAATGATTGTGTATATGAAAAATTATGCAGTAGTTATCATCACGTACAGCATTACATCGTCAAACAACAACAAAAGGAAACCTCTCTAAAGTTAGGAGTCAGTTTTAAGGTGTATTGACATTTCCTCATCCATGTTGAGGTCTCCAGGAGTCTTGGTTTGGAACTCTATAATGTACCTAGATTCTCTTTGTCTTAGGGCCAATACCCTATCTCCCCCACGAGGGTTCTTGGGTATATGTTCCAAAAATAAGTAACTCATTTCTGCTACATTGGAGTAATGTCGATCACAAAAATGGCGGGCTACGGGATATTTGGGATCATTGTTCGTGATCGCTCTTAGGTGTTCCAATATCCTCTTTTTGGCCGCACAAGTAGTGCTACCAATTTACCAAAGATTGCATGTACACATGATGGCATAGATCACAAAATTAGTGCTGCACGTTAAAAACTGAAAAATCTTTTTGGTTACCCCTCGGTATTCTAGTGATGCTTTGTATTTGCTGCATTTGCAGGCTTTGCAGTGGCCACATGGGTAGAAACCTATCAATCCATGATCTGTTGTGGTGGGATAATTCATAATATCATTTCTGACCACCCAATCACGTATGTTCTTATCTCTTCTATACGTGATGATGGGTCTATCAGTGATGAGAGCCCCTAGTGTGTTGTCTGCCTTGAGAATACTCCAGTGTTTGGAAACTATATGTTTTATTTTCTGAGAGTCAGTGTTGTAAGTCAGGATGAGGCGGGTCCCCGCCTCTCCTTGTTCTTCAACTGCACCAGTATCTTGTAAAGTCTCCTTGCGTTCTACTTTGTCTGCCCTGTCTCTGGCTTTGTTGAGGACCCAGCGTGG
Organism: Triturus cristatus; assembly: GCF_964204655.1. Taxonomy (NCBI): domain Eukaryota; kingdom Metazoa; phylum Chordata; class Amphibia; order Caudata; family Salamandridae; genus Triturus; species Triturus cristatus. The sequence goes on along the minus strand of NC_140583.1, from coordinate 993,511,234 downwards.
GTAACCTCGATTCAGAAACCTGGCAGTGATGTTGTCTCTTTCCTCAAAATAAGATGCAGTGTTATTGCAGTTACGTTTTGCCCTCAGCAGCTCTCCATAGGGGATACTCCACTTGAGTGCCTCTGGATGGCTGCTGAGGGCATGGAGTACACTGTTGCCCGCAGTGGCCTTGCGGAACAGGGCGGTGACTACTTTCCCATGTTCAATTTTGAGGCTAACATCTAAGAACTCTGCCTTATGGGCATCGATGTTCCCGGATAGTACAATGTTGTATTCATTGGCATTGAGAGTATCAATAAAGATCTCAGCTTCTTCTTTTTTGCCATTCCAGACAATGAACAAGTCATCTATGTAGCGACGCCACATGATAACTTTGTAAAGATGTTCCTGCAATGGGATCCTGCTCGAGATGACATGCTCCCAGTATCCCATAAAGAGATTGGCAAAACTGGGAGCAAAGCAAGAACCCATTGCAGTACCGTTCACTTGCCTGTAGAGGGCGCCATTGAAAGAAAAAATGTTATTTTGGAGACAGTATGTTATCTCCAAAATCATGAGGCTATGCTCACGATATTTTAATGGTCTCTGTTGGAGAAAAAATTCACATACATTGAGACCTTGACTATGGTCAATTATTGTGTAGAGTGATTGCACATCTAACACAATAAAAAGATAACTAGGTTGCCATATCAGATCATCAATCTTGCCTAGGAAGTCTTTCGTGTCTCTTAGGTAACTGGGCAGAGATACCACATATTCCCTAAGGAAAAAAATCAACATATTTAGAGATGTTTTCAGTAATGCACCCGATGGAAGATACAATCGGGCGTCCTGGGGGTTTGATGTTACTCTTGTGCAATTTGGGTAAAAGGTATAAGATGGGTACCCTAGGATGATCTTTCTTCAAGTAACAAAACTCCTCCCACTCTAGAAGGCCCTTGTCTCTCCAGGTAACCAATTTATCCCAAATACTGGTGATACTCTGATGGTAAATATCCCAATTGGCTGGAGTGTAGAAGTTAGTGTCTTCAAGTTGACGTAAACCCTCTAGGATATAGTCCTCTCTGTCTAAGATCACTATATTTCCTCCTTTGTCAGCAGGACGTATGATTATCTCTGTATTAGAGGCTAGAGATTTAAGTGCCTGTCTTTGTGCCCAAGATAAGTTGTTAACATTGGTGGAATATTTTTTGTTTTTACTAAATCTCAATTCAGTGAGTGATTTGATAACAGTCTTGAAAGGTGTCAATGTGGTCGTGTGGTAAGGTGGGTATAAAGGTGGACTTGGTTTTGAAAGGGTTTTTTTCTATCCTACCTGTATTAATTTCCATGTCACTTAACACCTGTGTAGCATTGGTTTCTGTTTCCTCCCCATTCTCACTATAGGCGAATTCGGTCATGGTGATTAAAGTATCTATATCCCCAATGGCCAGATTGTCGTTGTAATTGACTGTGTTAGCTCTATTGTTGATGTTAGGGTTTTGTTTTTTCAATATGTGCCATTTTTTTTGTTTCAATTTGCGCACATATTTAAACAGATCTATCCTAGTTTCAGTGTACTTGAATGTAGAGGAGGGACAGAAGGATAAACCAAGGCACAAAGTTCTTTTTTTAAATGTCACTCATGGGTCTTTTCGAAAGGTTAACTACTGTTAAATTTACCATAGTCAAATCCATTAGTAGTTCCTGTTTGAGCGGGTTCTGCGGCTTCCCATGGTACCCCTTCCTCTCTCTGTTGAGCCAGCGTTGTGCAAGTCTCTTTTTTCTATTCCGGCGTTTCCCCTGCCTCTTCCTCGTCCACGTCCCTGTGTTTTCGGTAGTTGGTTTTCTCTTGTTTTTTGACGATCCTTTTGCAGGACCCGAAATTCGTCTAAAAATTTGACTTGTTTGGGGTTGTGTTCTTCTCCCGATGTGTTGCCTCCAGAAATGTCCGATTCGGTGTCACTCAACAAGATGTTATCATTAATTGAAATGATGGGATTGCTGGTCGCGGCTACATTGCTTGTCGTGGTAGTTTCTTGTACTTTGTAGAGCTGATCGTATTTTTTACTGAAAGTTAAAATCCTTCCGCTTTCATAGTCGGCATAGTCTCGGTTCATCTTTCTAGCTTTTCTTGCTTTAATTTCTTCCTCATACTTGCCGAGACGTTCTTTCATAGGATCTAGAATTTTGCTGAGTGCATCACTGTCCATAAGTTGTTGTAGGTCAGCCATAAGAAGTTTGATCTGTTTTAATAAGTCATCTCTATCGTGCCACGCATATTTAATGATTATTTCCATCATTCCCTTCGAACTCAGTGCTGAGTGTTGTGACCACTCTTCTAGCATTCTGGGATTAGGGGCTTCATAAGTTGGAGTAACAAAGATCCGCAATCCTCTTGGTGCCATGTTCTGGTCTACATAGTTTTGAAGGGAAATAGCTTCCCACCATTTTGACACTTCCGCTCTTTTCATTTTTTCCAGTTTTTTTATTTTTTCTTCCAGCGCCTGTGTGGGTGAATCATTCTTATTGACCAGGTCTTGTCTGGTGATAGCTAAGTTTTTTCTGCTGAATAACGTCAGTGCTGCCGCTGATAGGAGAGCGGCAGCACTGACGTTATTCAGCAGAAAAAACTTAGCTATCACCAGACAAGACCTGGTCAATAAGAATGATTCACCCACACAGCTGATAGGAGAGCGGCAGCACTGACGTTATTCAGCAGAAAAAACTTAGCTATCACCAGACAAGACCTGGTCAATAAGAATGATTCACCCACACAGGCGCTGGAAGAAAAAATAAAAAAACTGGAAAAAATGAAAAGAGCGGAAGTGTCAAAATGGTGGGAAGCTATTTCCCTTCAAAACTATGTAGACCAGAACATGGCACCAAGAGGATTGTGGATCTTTGTTACTCCAACTTATGAATCCCCTAATCCCAGAATGCTAGAAGAGTGGTCACAACACTCAGCACTGAGTTCGAAGGGAATGGTGGAAATACTCATTAAATATGCGTGGCAAGATAGAGATGACTTATTAAAACAGATCAAACTTCTTATGGCTGACCTACAACAACTTATGGACAGTGATGCACTCAGCAAAATTCTAGATCCTATGAAAGAACGTCTCGGCAAGCATGAGGAAGAAATTAAAGCAAGAAAAGCTAGAAAGATGAACCGAGACTATGCCGACTATGAAAGCGGAAGGATTTTAACTTTCAGTAAAAAATACGATCATCTCTACAAAGTACAAGAAACTACCACGACAAGCAATGTAGCCGCGACCAGCAATCCCATCATTTCAATTAATGATAACATCTTGTTGAGTGACACCGAATCGGACATTTCTGGAGGCAACACATCGGGAGAAGAACACAACCCCAAACAAGTCAATTTTTTAGACGAATTTCGGGTCCTGCAAAAGGATCGTCAAGCAACAAGAGAAAACCAACTACCGAAAACACGGGGACGTGGACGAGGAAGAGGCAGGGGAAACGCCGGAATAGAAAAAAGAGACTTGCACAACGCTGGCTCAACAGAGAGAGGAAGGGGTACCATGAACTTTGTGCCTTGGTTTATCCTTCTGTCCCTCCTCTACATTCAAGTACACTGAAACTAGGATAGATCTGTTTAAATATGTGCGCAAATTGAAACTAAAAAAATGGCACGTATTGAAAAAACAAAGCCCTAACATCAACAATAGAGCTAACACAGTCAATTACAACGACAATCTGGCCATTGGGGATATAGATACTTTAATCACCATGACCGAATTAGCCTATAGTGAGAATGGGGAGGAAACAGAAACCAATGCTACACAGGTGTTAAGTGACATGGAAATTAATACAGGTAGGATAGAAAAAACCCCTTTCAAAACCAAGTCCACCTTTATACCCACCTTACCACACAACCACATTGACACCTTTCAAGACTGTATTATCAAATCACTCACTGAATTGAGATTTAGTAAAAACAAAAAATATTCCACCAATGTTAACAACTTATCTTGGGCACAAAGACAGGCACTTAAATCTCTAGCCTCTAATACCGAGATAATCATACGTCCTGCTGACAAAGGAGGAAATATAGTGATCTTAGACAGAGAGGAATATATCCTAGAGGGTTTACGTCAACTTGAAGACACTAACTTCTACACTCCAGCCAATTGGGATATTTACCATCAGAGTATCACCAGTATTTGGGATAAATTGGTTACCTGGAGAGACAAGGGCCTTCTATAGTGGGAGGAGTTTTGTTACTTGAAGAAAGCTCATCCTAGGGTACCCATCTTATACCTTTTACCCAAATTGCACAAGAGTAACATCAAACCCCCAGGACGCCCGATTGTATCTTCCATCGGGTGCATTACTGAAAACATCTCTAAATATGTTGATTTTTTCCTTAGGGAATATGTGGTATCTCTGCCCAGTTACCTAAGAGACACGAAAGACTTCCTAGGCAAGATTGATGATCTGATATGGCAACCTAGTTATCTTTTTATTGTGTTAGATGTGCAATCACTCTACACAGTAATTGACCATAGTCAAGGTCTCAATGCATGTGAATTTTTTCTCAAACAGAGACCATTAAAATATCGTGAGCATAGCCTCATGATTTTGGAGATGATAACATACTGTCTCCAAAATAACATTTTTTCTTTCAATGGCGCCCTCTACAGGCAAGTGAACGGTACTGCAATGGGTTCTTGCTTTGCTCCCAGTTTTGCCAATCTCTTTATGGGATACTGGGAGCATGTCATCTCGAGCAGGATCCCATTGCAGGAACATCTTTACAAAGTTATCATGTGGCGTCGCTACATAGATGACTTGTTCATTGTCTGGAATGGCAAAAAAGAAGAAGCGGAGATCTTTATTGATACTCTCAATGCCAATGAATACGACATTGTACTATCCGGGAACATCGATGCCCATAAGGCAGAGTTCTTAGATGTTAGCCTCAAAATTGAACATGGGAAAGTAGTCACCGCCCTGTTCCGCAAGGCCACTGCGGGCAACAGTGTACTCCATGCCCTCAGCAGCCATCCAGAGGCACTCAAGTGGAGTATCCCCTATGGAGAGCTGCTGAGGGCAAAACGTAACTGCAATAACACTGCATCTTATTTTGAGGAAAGAGACAACATCACTGCCAGGTTTCTGAATCGAGGTTACCCACGCTGGGTCCTCAACAAAGCCAGAGACAGGGCAGACAAAGTAGAACGCAAGGAGACTTTACAAGATACTGGTGCAGTTGAAGAACAAGGAGAGGCGGGGACCCGCCTCATCCTGACTTACAACACTGACTCTCAGAAAATAAAACATATAGTTTCCAAACACTGGAGCATTCTCAAGGCAGACAACACACTAGGGGATCTCATCACTGATAGACCCATCATCACGTATAGAAGAGATAAGAACATACGTGATTGGGTGGTCAGAAATGATATTATGAATTATCCCACCACAACAGATCATGGATTGATAGGTTTCTACCCATGTGGCCACTGCAAAGCCTGCAAATACAGCAAATACAAAGCATCACTAGAATACCGAGGGGTAACCAAAAAGATTTTTCAGTTTTTAACGTGCAGCACTAATTTTGTGATCTATGCCATCATGTGTACATGCAATCTTTGGTACATTGGTAGCACTACTTGTGCGGCCAAAGAGAGGATATTGGAACACCTAAGAGCGATCACGAACAATGATCCCAAACATCCCGTAGCCTGCCATTTTTGTGATCGACATTACTCCAATGTAGCAGAAATGAGTTACTTAATTTTGGAACATATACCCAAGAACCCTCGTGGGGGAGATAGGGTATTGGCCCTAAGACAAAGAGAATCTAGGTACATTATAGAGTTCCAAACCAAGACCCCTGGAGGCCTCAACATGGATGAGGAAATGTCAATACACCTTAAAACTGACTCCTAACTTTAGAGATGTTTCCTTTTGTTGTTGTTTGACGATGTAATGCTGTACCTGATGATAACTACTGCATAACTTTTCGTATACACAATCATTGCTGCTTTTCCTTTTGTCAACCTCCTCTTTAGAATGAGTTTTCTCATTCCGCAGTTCATGTTTTTAATCTAGATTTTATCTATTTGTATTTCTTACAGGAGAGAAGGAAGGGGCCCCATCACCTGACAGCACCTGCACGGGCATCCTACCCTTTTCCCTCTGATTTCACCTGCACTACCCATGAGTCTCACAATTTGTATCCTTAATCAACAACTCTTATATCACTCTCTTGTGTGTTACTCTCAGTGACTTTCACAATATGTTTGAAATGTGGAGTTCAACATTATTATGTTTGAGTTCGATGCCCACTTGGGCAGATTTATCTCACACACTCCTCCATTGATCCCGCCTCCTTCACCATCACTTTAGTGTATCCAAGCGCAGAATATATATGCTATCACGTTCTCTGCACTTTTATCCCACTCCAACTTGGATTCTTGATAACACCTAGCAGGCGGACATGTGACCATTAGCATCATTTACTTATGCACTTGCACTATTGGTTACGAATAATTGTCCCACTTACAATCCGTGTTGACACTGATTCACAATCCTGTACCTTATGATGTGGACAGCGGTATATTTCCGTGATGAATTTTGCATTGTGCCAGACAGCCATATATTTGTATTACAGTATATTGAGATTTACTCAGCAGGCACTTTTTTATTTTATTTTATTTCATTTTTTCCTTTTCTCTGCCAAGCATAATGATGATGTACTTTACTTTACATCTGTTTGCATGTTTTACCTACTGAGTTTCGTGCACAGTCCAAGATGGCCGCCGATTACGGTTTTGTCTGTGGCTGCTTGGCGGAGTTAGTCCTATTTTGTTGTCCATTTTCATTTGACCGCAATGAGATGTAAGACTGTTGGTTTCATTTCTTTTCACACGTGAACAATGCTGCGTGCCGAAACGCGTTGTGTGAATTAAACCTGACCTGCAATTTCACTGGGGACTTCGTCTTCCTTTACTGAGAGCATACTGAATCATGGTTTTGAATTGGATATTTTCGCCGTCTGGCTCCGCCGGAATGTATGCCAACCTCCAAGGGTCCCGGTAATCCAGAAGGAGCACCTTCTCTACTTGGATGGATATATATATATCAAAGCTCCAAGTACCCAACGTACGAGGAGCACTCGGGCCTCAGCTGCACACAAGGAGCCAATCATAGGTAAGCACGTCTCCACCACAACGATTCCTTTCACTGTTCAAACTGCCCTGGATACCTGACGCGTTTCGAAGTGTCCCCACTTCTCTTCAGAGGCTTTGGCAGTTCAAAAAGAGCGCGTAAGGCACCGCCCCTTAAATGCATAGATGCACGCCCTGGATGGGCTTATGGGACTTGTAGTGCCTTACGTTGCGCAAATGTTCAGCTGGCAACTTCTTCGAGCCCACAGATGGGCCTCGCTGTGCATGGTTCGTGCAAGATCCGTAGGCTGCTGCCCCACGATATCGGCCCAATGATAAGGCCGCGTGGCCCCCACTTCTCTAGGGTGGTGCTCCTCCCGCGGCTGGGTCGCCGCGTAAAAATCAAAGCTCCAAGTACCCAACGTACGAGGAGCACTCGGGCCTCAGCTGCACACAAGGAGCCAATCATAGGTAAGCACGTCTCCACCACAACGATTCCTTTCACTGTTCAAACTGCCCTGGATACCTGACGCGTTTCGAAGTGTCCCCACTTCTCTTCAGAGGCTTTGGCAGTTCAAAAAGAGCGCGTAAGGCACCGCCCCTTAAATGCATAGATGCACGCCCATAATGATGATGTACTTTACTTTACATCTGTTTGCATGTTTTACCTACTGAGTTTCGTGCACAGTCCAAGATGGCCGCCGATTACGGTTTTGTCTGTGGCTGCTTGGCGGAGTTAGTCCTATTTTGTTGTCCATTTTCATTTGACCGCAATGAGATGTAAGACTGTTGGTTTCATTTCTTTTCACACGTGAACAAGGCTGCGTGCCGAAACGCGTTGTGTGAATTAAACCTGACCTGCAATTTCACTGGGGACTTCGTCTTCCTTTACTGAGAGCATACTGAATCATGGTTTTGAATTGGATATTTTCGCCGTCTGGCTCCGCCGGAATGTATGCCAACCTCCAAGGGTCCCGGTAATCCAGAAGGAGCACCTTCTCTACTTGGATGGATATATATATATATATATATATATATATATATATATATATATATATATATATATATATATATATATATATATTTCGATGACTGTTTGTTGTTACTGTTTAAAGGTGTTTATCTTTGTAATGATTGGATAACTATAATACAATGAAGTAATAAGTCAACAGTAAGCGTTAGCACGGGGTATAATATTCTGACAGGTGCAAGACAAGTTAGAAGATTGATTACCCAGGATAACACAGTTTTTTCAAACAGGAACACAGAGACTCAAACTCACACACTTAAGTATTTTTAGGGGTAGTAAGTTGGGGGAGTGTGATCTGAGCGGGAGAGTATGAGGCGGTAAAACCGTACTGGCCTGGCTGCAAAGGCAGGGATGATAAACTTTTTCTCAGTTCATTTATCACTTTTTAATTTGTTTAATGATTGTAAACAAATTATAAACAAACGATCTACCCATGTGCTGCAAACAATGGGTGCGTCTGCCTTTTATTGTGTACGTTTGTCTTGATTATTCAGTAGAAGTTTTGAGGTTTAGTTGTGTTTTATTGAAGTCATGGTAAATTTTCACACTAGACAATAGACTGATAAAAGCGCCTTGAGACCCTCACGGGTGAGTAGCGCGCTTTACAATCCCCTGATTGATTGATAAAACACGTTTGGTTGATTACTGTGTCTTCTTTACTTGCTTAATACTGAATAATGATATCAGCCAATTTTTTATGATTTAATAGTTGTACCTAATATGCCCCAACCCAATGGTACTTATAGTTTTTACGTTACTTTCTTATAAGAATGCAACTTAGATGTTTTAATTTTGAAAAAAGAGCGTCTTAATGTTGCTGCTATATTAAAACTGGGGTCTGTAAGGAACACAGGCATCCCTGCACCAAGTCCTCAACCCACCAGGTTACCTTTCTAAGACAACCAAAAAAGGCCTTAGCATCCATTAAATATTAACTACTAGTTTTAAATGTGCACAACCTTACTTGGAAATTAAGTCAGCAGCATGCAAAGAACTCTAATCGTTCGATCTTGAGCACATCTTGTCCTTGTAACGCTTAAATTGACAGTGTTTAGTAGTAAGATGGCTGCCCATGTAATCCTCTGTATCAAAATGTACACATGTACATGGGTAGCTCTAAAAGGACACTATTGCGCTTTAGTAATTTCGCAAATACTCGTAGTAATAATGTTGTTTTCAGCATAATTGCTACTTTAATATAACTTTATTTGCATTTACACTCCACTATCATCAAGAGAGCAGCATTGCCATGATTCTGGCTGACCAGGAATGGCTTTTGGTGGATTAAATTTGTGTTTCCACGATGTCTGTTCTTGTGGGATTAGACTGGCATTTTTTAAAATTCTCCAGACCTGGGGGGGCTGCTTCGGCAGCTGCAGTTCTTTTAACAGCTGCAGACAGTTGCCATTGTTTCGGGGTTTCCTTTGAAGGAGGCACAAGATGTCACTTCTGTCCCAGTGCCAGGCTCTGACAGTCCCTGTGAAGGGAACGTCTGTGGAGAATGACAGCTGGAGGTGGGAGGCCGTCAAGGACCCATACGGCACACATACCACACAAGGAGTGCACAGGCGGGGCTGATGCTCAAAGCCCTTAAGGGAGACTGTGCGTGCTATCTCAGCTTGAATGCAAATGAGGGAGTCGGGCCTGGAATCGTCTGCAATGAGATCACATGGGCCTCTTATCGGGGCAGGGCTCCTGGCTGCCTTCCTTCCTTCTCGTAATAAATGATGGCTTGAGCTCCATAAGGAAGGAGTAGAGGGCAGTGCTGGAAGGGTAGTAAAGACCATTGATGTTTAAGATGTATGTGTCTGGTGCAGGTGTACGTGTAGACTTTATATTTGCGCACTGTCCCAGAGAGCAAGACCTGCATCTGCAACTCACCCTCTGCCTCTCTCCACTTAGGTGGGCGATCCAGCATCTTTAAGTCACACTATAACTTATTTGCAAAAATCTGTTGCAAATAGGTTCTCATCTCCAGAGATAGCTTGTCTTTCCAGCTGGGGCACTTGATGAGTAACGACGGACTGAGAGTTCGTCTGGCAGATATATCCCTTCCGCTGATGACGAATGCTGCCCCAGTGTGTCACTGGCAGCAGTGTAATGCAGGCCCCTAAAGCCCCTGAAGTGCAGGGGCACCCTAAACATTCAGAGGCCCCCCTCAGCGCTCAAGGGAATCCCCATTGACTCCCAAGGTCAATGAGTATCATGATGGAGTTCCTCCACACATTCTGCAGGGGGCTCCCATCATGTTGTTTTATGCCACCTGTCACCGGCAAACGCCGATGACAGGTGGCAGGTGCCAGTGTTGCCAATTCCACTTGGGACTTTCCGTTGATAGAATTTCTGCAAACGTGTGCTGCATTAGTACCTCTAATAGGTGTGCTTTCACCTTTGGATTTCCCCTCCTGCGGATCTTGTGTTGAAGTGTTTCTGCATCTTAGAGAACTCAAAGAGATGGCATTGGTATCGCCAGTGAGAGGAATACTAATGTATTGTTCGAGGCATATGAGCTGCAGATCACACACTAAGGATAAGATCGCCATCTGGTGTTGGGCTCGGATGATTGCAGGTTGTTGTTGTCTTCGGAAGTCGTCTTTGGTCACGAGATTGGTGACTCCTCCCCTGGACAACAGTGCGCATGGGCATCCACTCCATCCTCATAGTTTTTTTCCGCCATTGGGTTCGGATGAACTTTTTTCCGCTCCAGCAGAAAACTTATAGCAATCACTACAACTTCAAAACTCGACGTCGAAAACCATTTCGGACCGACCCCGGACGCGGCTGATGGAAAGGACACCTTTTAAAAACTGCCCCCAATGTGGAGCAAAGTTCCCTCATAGCGATCACCACGAGGTCTGTAATTTGTGCCTTTCACCAGACCACAACGAATCCAGCGGTCCAGCCTGCGCCGCATTCCGTTCGAAGAAAACCATCCGGGACCGAAGAGCTCGACGCCGTATCATGGCCAAGCCGGTTCCGGAACCAGAAGACATCTTTGCACAGGACGTCCCTGACGATGACTCCGAAGATCTTCAAATCTTGTCCGAGGCCGACGATTCAGATCCGGGGCAGCCTTTGGGACCGAAATCTCCATCGGGCCCGAAACGTCACTCGGTCCCGACATCTCCACTGGCACCGAAACGTTCTTCGGTGCCGAGGTCTCCACCGACACCAAAAGGACTCATCGGCATCGAAAGGCTCATCGGCACCGAAAAGCTCATCGGCACCGAAAGGTTCTTCGGCACCGAAAAATCCACCGGAACCGAAAAGTTCTTCGGCACCCAAAACATCTTCGGTGCTAAAACACGTCCATAAAGACCCAAAAAAGTCGGCGCCACAGCCGCCTTCGGACACTGAGGAACTCTTTCGACCTGATCCTAAGCAAAAACGGATTTACATAAATCCGAAAACTGGACATGTCACAGCGGTGCCCTACAAGAAAAGGAAGCTGGACTCACCACCTCCTCCAGCACCTCCAAAGAAGGACTGTGCCACTTCACCCATACGTCCTTACTCTCCTACATTACTTCCTATTCCATCCCCCCAACCCCCGCCGCCTGCACCTCTACCATCTCCTTCTCATACACCACCTCCACAGGATGATGATGATTTTGGGGGAGGGGGAGACCCAGATTTCTTTACTTATCCCACTGATCCTACTAATCCCTTTACACTCCCGGACACAGCACCAGTAGATGACTGGACTTACCCATACCCCTCAAAACCCTCCCCTCCTGATGACCATTTAGGGTTCGGTCAGCTTATTAACAGAGCAGCATCGTTTCATGGTGTCACCATGCACACCGACACTCCTGAGGAGGACTTTCTACTCGACACTTTTGAGCAGTCCAAGAAAACAGTCCACATTCTACCCATGATTAAGGGAGTGATAAAGCATGCCACTGAGGTTTTTAAAGACCCTGTCAGGGTCAGGGTTCTCAACCCCAGAATAGAAAAAAAGTACAGACCAGCGCCACAAGATCCTGCGTCCATCAAGGCGCAACTCCCCCTAGACTCACTAGTCGTCTCCAATGCCAGAAAAAGGGCCAACTCCCAAACAACCGGAGACACGCCGCCCCCAGACAAGGAGTCTAAACTCCTGGAGGCTTCCGGCAAAAGGGTTGCCGCTCAAGCAGCTAACCACTGGCGTATCGCAAATACACAAGCCCTATTGGCTCGTTATGATAGAGCCCATTATGATCAACTGGAGGATCTCTTGCAACACCTGCCTCAACCTTTCAAAACACAGGCCACTGACCTCATACAAGAGGGCAAACTAATATCCAATGCCTCCATTAAATGTGCATTAGACGCAGCGGACACCGCCTCTAGGGCAGTCAACACATGCGTATTGCTTAGACGCCACGCATGGCTGCGCATCTCCGGCTTCAAGCCGGAAGTATAAACCTCCATTCCTGCTCAACCCTTTAATCAGGAGCAACTATTCGGCCCTGCAGTAGACACTGCCCTAGAAAAAATGAAGAAAGATAATGAAACTGTAAAATCTATGGGAGCATTGCAGTCTACTCAACCCAGAGGCTCCTTTCGTCGCTCCTTTTATAGAGGAGCTTCCAAAAATGTGGTAACAGACAACTCTTCCACCTTCAAAGCATCAGGTCAAACATCCCCTAACAAAGGATATTTTAGAGGAGGGTATCGGGGAAACAATAATAAAGGCCGGGGACGGGGCAACAACAACCACACCCGCTCCTCTACAGCCACCAAACAGTGACTTGCCACCACTCCCCCCAGACCATTCCACTCCGGTCGGGGGCAGGCTTCAACAGTTCCTACCTGTCTGGAATACCATCACTACAGACAGGTGGGTAAGACAAATTATCCAATATGGCTACTGCCTCGAACTCATAAACCCGCCCCCAAACATACCACCCAGACACCGTCCCATGACGTCTCACCACCTCACGCTCCTCAAACAGGAAATACAGTCTTTGCTTCAGAAAAACGCAATAGAACCTGTTCCACTACAACATCAGGGCACAGGAGTATATTCTCTATACTTCCTCATTCCCAAAAAGGACAAAACCTTAAGACCCATACTGGACCTCAGACTACTGAACCAGTACATACAATCAGATCATTTCCACATGATCACTCTCCAACAGGTCCTTCCATTACTTCAACAAGGAGACTTCCTTGCCACATTCGACCTCAAGGACGCATATTTTCACATACCTATGCATCCCGCTCACAGGAAGTATCTACGATTCGTGGTAGACGGTCAGCACTATCAGTTTACAGTTCTCCCATTCGGAGTAACAACTGCACCAAGGGTGTTCACCAAGTGCTTGGCAGTTGTGGCAGCATATCTCAGGAGACAACAAATCCATGTCTTCCCCTATCTGGACGACTGGCTCATAAAAGCCAATACTCTAGACAAATGCGTTCACCACACCCACCGCACTATTCAAACCCTGCACAACTTGGGATTTACCATCAACTATCCCAAATCTCAACTACAACCCTCCCAAGTACAACAATACCTGGGAGCCACCATAGACACAGCCAAAGCCGTAGCTTATCCCAGCATAGCCAGGATAGCCAACATACAAAGTCTGATCAAAACATTTCAAACACAACACTCTCTCCCCGCAAGAGTGTTCATGCAACTCTTAGGCATGATGGCGTCATGCATCTCCATAGTACCCTACGCACGCCTTCAAATGCGTCCCTTACAGGAATGTCTAGCACAACAGTGGAATCAGGCCCACGGACAACTTACCGATCTGGTGTTGGTGGACAGCTGCTCACTTCCCTCACTGAAGTGGTGGAACACCATCAACCTGTCCAAAGGGCGGCCGTTCTTGGAGCCCCTTCCACAAGTTGTGCTGACCACCGACGCATCTCTCACAGGGTGGGGAGCCCACCTCCTTCAACACACCACTCGGGGACGGTGGACCACTTAACAAAAACAGTTCCACATCAATCACCTAGAACTTCTAGCGGTGTTCCTAGCACTGAAATCCTTCCAAGTGCATCTCCAAAACAAAACTGTCCTCATCCGCACGGACAACATGACCACAATGTATTACATACAGAAACAAGGAGGGACACTTTCTCTACAACTGTCCCAACTGGCGCAACAAATTTGGAGATGGGCAATTCCCCGGAACATCTACCTGCTAGCAGAACACCTCCCAGGGGTTCAGAACCAGGTGGCCGACCTCTTAAGTCGCCACACACAGCAGATACACGAATGGGAACTACACCCCAAAGTCTTACTCCCATTCTTCCAAAAGTGGGGACAACCAGACATAGACCTGTTCGCCACACCAGAAAACGCAAAATGCCCAACCTTCGCCACCAGGTTCCCACACCCACGATCAAAGGGCAATGCAATATGGATGAACTGGTCAGGCAGATTTGCGTACGCTTTTCCGCCTCTCCCCTCATTCCATTTGTGGTACGCAAACTGAAACAACAGTCGCTGACACTCATCCTAGTGGCTCCCACTTGGGCACGTCAACCCTGGTTCACCACACTTTTGGAACTATCGCTAGTTCCACATCGAAAACTGCATCTCTCCCCGGATCTCTTAACCCAGAACCATGGAGAAATCAGACACCCAGATCCTCAAACACTGAACTTGGCAATCTGGCCCCTGAAGTCTTAGAGTTCGGGTACCTCAACCTTCCTCCAGACTGTATGAATATCATTAAAGAAGCCAGGAGACCTAATACTAGGGCATGCTATGCTGCAAAATGGAAACTATTTGCCATTTACTGCGCTAACAATGACATACAACCACTGGATGCTTCCATCCAGAACATCATTTGCTATTTATTGCACTTGCAAAGATGCAATTTAGCGTATTCCTCTATATGTCTAAATCTAGCGGCATTAGCAGCCTATTTGCAAAATAGACAACACCTGTCCCTCTTTAAAGCATTTATGGAGGATCTTAAAAGAATCATTCCTCCAAGGTTACCGCCTTCCCTGGTGTGGAACCTTAATATTGTTCTAACAAGGCTCATGGGTCCACCATTTGAACCAATGCACAAATGCGAACTGCAGGTTCGAGGCATATGAGCTGCAGATTGTACACTTAGCATAGATCGCCATCTGGTGTTGGGCCCGGATGTTTGCAGTTTGTTTTTCTTCTTGGACAGTCTTTGGAAGTCACGAGTTTGGTGACTCCTCCTTCGGTCCGTACTGCGTATGGGCTTCGGCTCCATCCTCAGATTGTTTTTTTCCGCCATCGGGCTCGGATGTGATACTTCGTGCTCCGGCTTCGAACTTCTACGGTTCCAGCCTCGACGGAAAATCCTCGTCTCTTCGAGTTTCTTCATCATCATCTTCATCTCTCGAAGCGGCACTTTTCTCCATCCCGTACATCGGCACCGGCCTTCGGGCCCTCCTCGACTCCGGTCCCGGCCGATGGAAAGGACTCCGTTCAAAAAGTGCCCAAAATGTGGGTCTAAATTTCCCCACACCGACCTCCATCAGGTGTGTAATCTTTGCCTCTCTCCAGAACACGAGGCCAGAGACTGCCCCGCCTGTAAGTCTTTTCGATCGAAGAAAACCATCCGGGATCGAAAAGCTCGACGCACCATGGCGCACTCATCGTCTGCAGCTCCACCGCACATCTTCGGAGACGGCGCCGAAGCTTCGGGGCAAACACACACCGAGCAGGAAGAAGACGTC
This sequence comes from Triturus cristatus, assembly GCF_964204655.1. Classification (NCBI taxonomy): domain Eukaryota; kingdom Metazoa; phylum Chordata; class Amphibia; order Caudata; family Salamandridae; genus Triturus; species Triturus cristatus. The sequence goes on along the minus strand of NC_140583.1, from coordinate 993,495,418 downwards.
GTCAGCGCTTCCGAGGCAGACGACTCCGACGTGGAGGACATCACACCGGCGCAGCGGGCCGTGAGTACTGTGCCCCCTCCCACCCCCGCGCCCAAAACCAAAGAGACTCGGGTTACTCCCTCGCCTGCCGGCCTGGGCAAAACCAAGACCAAAGCTTCGATCACCCCACCTTCGGGCCCGGTGTCGAAGCCTCCAAAGTCTCACGGCAGCTCGGGATCGAGCCAGCCGACGCCCGGTGCCGAAAAACAGCATCCGGCACCGAAGAAAGCAATATCCAGCTCGACTCCGAAGCCACCGGTGCCGAAGCCTGGACTCTCGGTGCCGACCAAACACAAACACAAATCTGTCGGCACCGACGCTCCGGCGCCGAAAACTCCTTCGACGCCGAAAAAAACGGAGGCCCCAAAAAAGCATGGCGCACACAAACCATCGAAGTCCTCGGTTCCGAAATCACCGGTGCCGACGGACGATTCGACGCCATTGGCTCTGTTTACACCAGACCCTTTACAAAACACTCTGTCCAAAGATCCAAAGACTGGACTATTGACTTTAATTATCAAGAAAAGACGCCTTGATACTCCGGCTCCTCCTCCACCACCCAAACGGAAGGACTCTGCTACTTCTCCCCTCAGAGTGCCCTCCCCACTACCACCTCCCCTACCTCCTCCACCCCCTCCCCCTCCCAGGTCTCCGCCACCTTTACCTCACTACTCTCCGGCCCCGTCCCCAGATCCGGACGACGGGGACCCGGACAATTATCCGGCGGACGCCCCAATGGATCCCACTCCACCAGGGACCCCAGACCCGTGGGAGGATTACAATAACCCTGATGTACCCGATATTCCTCAGGACGACCTATACCCATCCAGGCCGTCTCCTCCAGAGGACTCCTTAGGGTTCCATCATTTAGTGCAGAGAGCAGCACACTACCATGGGGTGGACATGCACACTGAACCAGTGGAAGACGACTTCTTACTGGATACATTCGACATACAGGACAAATCCACCTCTATCTTACCCATGCTTAAGGGTGTCACCAAGCATGCCGCAGAGGTGTTCAAAGACCCTGTCAGGGCCAGGGTACTAAACCCTAGAATAGAGAAAAAGTATAAGGCGGCACCCACAGACCCTGCATACATTAAGGGCCCTGCTCCCTTAGATTCCCTAGTTGTCTCTACAGCTAGAAAGCGGGCTAACTCCCAGTCCTCAGGAGAAGCCCCACCGCCAGACAAGGAATCCAAACTCCTAGACGCGTCTGGCAAGCGCACCGCCTCTCAAGCTGCAAACATGTGGCGCATTGCAAACACACAAGCGCTACTTGCGCGCTATCACAGAGCACACTACGACGAACTTGAGGCTCTTATGCAACACCTCCCCGAGAAACACAAGCGTAGGGCTCATGAGCTAATACAGGAGGGTAAACTCATTACAAACACCTCCATTAAGTGTGCCCTCGATGCAGCCGACACTGCTTCTAGAGCCATAAATACCAGTGTCCTGCTTCGTCGCCATGCCTGGCTCAGGATCTCAGGGTTTAAGCCTGAAGTCCAGGCGTCCATACTCAATCACCCCTTTGACCAACAAACTCTCTTTGGGCCCAAGGTAGACGAAGCGTTGGAAAAGATGAAAAAGGACACAGACACAGCAAAGTCTATGGGGGCACTCCAAACACAAGCGTCTAAACGTTCCTTTCGACGCTCCTCCTTTCGTGGCACAGGCAGAGGCTTCTCCACCGATAGCACCTCTACCTCCTACAAATCCCCTCCTCAAAATACCTTCTCAAAGGGCAACCAAAGGGGTGGTTACAGAGGCAACAACAATAAGGGCAGGGGCAAAACTAACACCACCCGTTCTGCCACCCCGCCCACACAATGACTTCCCTCCGCTCCCCCCAGACCATTCCACTCCTGTCGGGGGCAGACTACAAAACTTTATCCACACATGGGAGTCCATAACATCGGACAAATGGGTGACCCAAATCATTCGGTCAGGGTACTGTCTCGAGCTAACATCTACCCCACCCAATATCCCACCAAGGCACCGCCCAATGTCTCAAGAACATTCCACACTGCTCAAACAGGAGGTACTCTCCCTCCTCCAAAAACACGCTATAGAGCAGGTCCCCATCAATCAGCAAAATCTAGGGGTTTACTCCCTATATTTCCTAATACCAAAGAAACACGGGACCCTCAGGCCCATTCTGGACCTCCGGCCTCTAAATGCCTACATACATTCAGACCATTTCCATATGGTCACCCTACAACAAGTCCTCCCGCTCCTCTGTCAGGGAGATTTTCTCACAACCTTGGATCTGAAAGACGCATACTTTCACATTCCGATACACCCCTCTCACAGGAAATACCTCAGGTTCGTGGTGGACGGGCAACATTACCAATTCACGGTTCTCCCCTTCGGGGTCACCACCGCACCACGGGTGTTTACCAAATGCCTAGCGGTAGTAGCAGCACACCTCAGACGTCAACACATTCACGTCTTCCCTTACTTAGACGACTGGCTGATAAAAGCCGCGTCTTACCACCAATGCGTGCAGCATACAAACAGCACCATCCAACTGCTCCACCAGCTAGGCTTCACGGTGAACTACCAAAAGTCCCACCTCATACCATCTCACACAAAGCAATATCTCGGGGCCACTATAGACACCTCCAAAGGTATTGCCTATCCAAACACAGCCAGAATCACAAGCATTCAAGCCTTACGCAAAACATTCCTTCCCCAACACTCTCTTCCAGCAAGAGTGTTCATGAAGCTCATAGGAATGATGGCGTCTTGCATCTTTATAGTGCCCCATGCAAGACTACACATGCGTCCACTTCAAGAGTGCCTAGCACAACAGTGGAACCAGGCCCAGGGTCAGCTGACGGATCTGGTGTTGGTGGACGGCCGCACACATCACTCTCTGCAGTGGTGGAACACCACAAACCTTTCCAAAGGGCGGCCGTTCCTGGACCCGGTTCCTCAGGTGATTCTAACAGCGGACGCATCGCTCTCCGGCTGGGGAGCGCACCTCCTACACCTCACAATGCAAGGTCTATGGACGCCACAGCAAAAATTGCTCCACATCAACCATCTGGAGCTCTTGGCGATCTTTCTAGCCCTAAAATCTTTCCAAAAACAGATTTCGGGCAAAGCAGTCCTCATTCGCACAGACAACATGACTGCAATGTATTATATCCAAAAACAGGGGGGGACACACACTCCTGCTTAGCCCAGAGCATATGGAGATGGGCAATTCCCCAAAACATCTTTCTCCTGGCACAACACGTTCCAGGCGTACAAAACACCATGGCAGATCTGCTCAGCAGACAAACGCAACAACTACACGAATGGGAACTCCATCCGCAAGTTCTTCAGCCATTCTTCCAACAGTGGGGGCATCCTCAGATAGACCTCTTCGCCACCCACGAAAACAAAAAATGCCCAAGCTTCGCCGCCAGATACCCACACCCATTGTCCAAGGGCAATGCGATATGGATGAACTGGTCAGGCAGATTTGCATACGCCTTTCCACCTCTCCCACTAATTCCATTAGTGGTCAGGAAGCTACAACAGCACTCCCTCACACTCATTCTGGTAGCTCCGACGTGGGCCAGGCAGCCGTGGTACACCACACTACTACAACTATCAGTGGTACCACATCAAAAACTGCACCTATCCCCATGCCTCCTAACCCAGAACCATGGAGAAATCAGGCACCCGGACCCAGCTCAGCTCAACCTGGCGATCTGGCTCCTGAAATCCTAGAATTCGGATACCTTAACCTTCCCCCTGATTGCATGAACATCATCATGGAAGCCAGACGTCCTACCACTAGAGCATGTTATGCCGCAAAGTGGAAAAGATTTGTTATTTACTGCCGTAACAATACAATCAACCCTTTAGATGCATCCATACAGCACATTATATGCTATCTGCTCCATCTTAACAGGTGTAACCTGGCATATTCATCCATACGCCTACACCTAGCAGCGATCGCTGCTTATCTACAAAACAGACAGCATTTATCTCTCTTCAGAGTGCCCGCTATTAAAGCCTTCATGGAAGGCCTTAAACGAGTAATTCCTCCCAGGGCACCACCTTCCCCTGTATGGAATCTAAATTTAGTTCTTACACGACTAATGGGTCCGCCCTTCGAACCAATGCATAAATGCGAGCTACAGTTTCTCACCTGGAAAACAGCTTTTCTCGTAGCTATCACTTCCCTTAGAAGGGTTGGTGAAATACAAGCGTTCACTATACAGGAACCCTTCATACAAATACATCACAGCAAGGTCATACTTCGCACAAATCCGAAGTTCCTGCCCAAGGTCATTTCCCCCTTCCATCTCAATCAATCGGTGGAATTACCTGTCTTCTTCTCGCAACCTCAATCTGTTGCAGAAAGAGCCTTACACACACTCGATGTAAAAAGGGCCTTGCTATACTACATACAAAGAACGCAACCCTTCAGGAAGACTAAACAATTGTTCGTCTCCTTCTCTCCACCACATAAAGGCAACCCCATTTCTAAATCAGGGATAGCTAGGTGGATTGTAAAATGCATATAGATTTGCTACCAAAAGGCTAAAAGAACATTATCTGTTCCGCCTAAAGCCCATTCTACAAGAAAGTTAGGGGCTTCTATGGCCTTTCTAGGGAATATACCCTTACATGACATCTGCAAAGCAGCCACATGGTCTACACCGCACACCTTCACAAAACATTACTGTGTAGATGTGCATTCCAAGCAGCAAGCTAGAGTGGGCCAGGGTGTACTAAAGACACTATTTCAAACCACTGCAACGGATACCGGTGGTCGCCGCTAGGGTTTGGTACTGCTATATAATCTATGCTAAGTGTACAATCTGCAGCTCATATGCCTCGAACGGAATATGCTACTTACCAGTATGCATCTGTTCTTGGCATGTAGAGCTGCAGAGTTGTACACGCCCACCCGCCTCCCCGACTACCTGTATCCGTTCCAGTACATCTTATTTAGATACTACACACATGGGTTTCTCACTGTGATTACCAAGCTCCATCATTTCCCTGTTGGCGAAAAACAATCTGAGGATGGAGCCGAAGCCCATGCGCAGTACGGACCGAAGGAGGAGTCACCAAACTCGTGACTTCCAAAGACTGTCCAAGAAGAAAAACAAACTGCAAACATCCGGGCCCAACACCAGATGGCGATCTATGCTAAGTGTACAACTGTGCAGCTCTACATGCCAAGAACAGATGCATACTGGTAAGTAGCATATTCCTTCCTAACATGGAAAGTGGCTTTCCTCATCGCAATCACATCCCTGCGAAGAGTAAGTGAAATACAAGCCTTAACTCTCGAAGAACCCTTCCTACAACTACATCGGAACAAAGTGGTTCTTAGGACGAATCCAAAATTCCTCCCTAAAGTCATTTCCCCTTTCCATCTAAACCAGTCTGTGGAACTGCCAGTCTTCTTCCCTAATCCAGACCCAGTAGCCGAGAGGGCACTTCATACCTTAGATGTTAAAAGAGCCTTGCTCTATTACATCGACAGAACCAAACCTTTTCGGAAAACCAAGCAACTGTTTATTGCTTTCGATCCACCACACAAGGCAACCCCATTTCCAAATCGGGTATCGCCAGATGGATATTTAAATGTATCCAAATATGTTACCAAAAAGCTAAACGTACTCTTACCGTCCCCCCCTAGGGTGCACTCCACGCGTAAAATAGGGGCCTCTATGGCATTCTTAGGGAACATCCCCTTAGAAGACATTTGCAAAGCAGCCACATGGTCTACTACACACACCTTCACTAAGCATTACTGTGTTGATGTGCAATCCAAACAACAAGCTTCAGTAGGCCAAGCTGTCCTAAAAACTCTATTCCAAACTGCTGCAACTGATACAGGTGACCACCGCTAGGGGAGACACTGCTATATAGTCTATCCTTAGTGTGTGATCTGCAGCTCATATGCCTCGAACGGAATATGCTACTTACCAGTATGCATCTGTTCTTGGCATGTAGAGCTGCAGAGCCACACACGCCCACCCACCTCCCCGGGACCTGTATCTGTTCCAGCATTGTCTTAATTAGACACTACACATGGACATCCTTTCTCTTTACTTCTTACACACCATCATTTCCCATTATGGCGAAAAACAATCTGAGGATGGAGTGGATGCCCATGCGCACTGTTGTCCAGGGGAGGAGTCACCAATCTCGTGACCAAAGACTTCTTCCGAAGACAACAACAACCTGCAATCATCCGAGCCCAACACCAGGTGGCGATCTTATCCTTAGTGTGTGGCTCCGCAGCTCTACATGCCAAGAACAGATGCATACTGGTAAGTAGCATATTCCTTCTGTGGCACAATAACAAGGCCAAACAAGCATTGGCATAGCCAATAGGTCTCGCTTTTGGGACCTTATAAGTATTTAGTTATGCAGCACAATAGCCTTGGTGCAACAACATCAACTGTTGCAAGACTAAACACTTATAAGGTCCCAAAGGCGAGACCTATTGGCTATGCCAATGCTTGCCTAAATTCCTCTGATTTGGGAAGAGGGAATGGCCACATACTTGGTTCGAATGCTCGGTTTCACCAACCAATGAACTCACAAGGTCAAACTGCTGTGCCTCGCTTTCTTCTGTGCGGAAGCAACAGGAATTCCAAGGCTCATTTGGGCTTGGAAAAATATCCTAGCAGACATGAAATCTTTGATCAAAGTAATGTCAAAGTTGGTTGAAAATAATAACATTTGCACTAGGATTCAAAACCGTATTAACAGCAAAGCGTTTATTAATCTGTTCCTTCCCCTTTTTCCCCAAGGGCAAGCAAATATCTAATTCTGACAAATAAAATGTAGATTTCCAGAATAACATGAGAGTTTTGCAGCCTTTATTTTTATGAATTTCTTGTGCTGAAAATAAAAGGCCTCGACTGCTTTTCGTTCGGCCTGTCAAGAGAGGGTAGTATAGCATTGTGCACAGTGACATGCTATTTTGCAGAAAGTGCATATAAACTGATTGCTTGCGATTTTCCACGGTGCTAGAATAACAAGAAGAAACCACTTTTATCAACGCTGTGTGCGTGTCTCTGCGCCCAGCCTGTGCTTTGTGAAAGACTGCCTCTGCCTGCTTCTGATATTTGACCCGGTGTGCTTCTCAACACACAGTAGTGCTCTACGTGAGGTCTGCCCTGAAAAAGAAGGGAGTATTGTGCCAATTTCAACGCCGCCGGCCCGGGCGCCGCAAGAACCTTGGGTAAAACTTCACCGCCGCCGGCCCGTGAACAAAGTGGAGCACTGAGGGCTGGTATTGTATCGTCACCAGCTCCCAATCACCCGAAGTGCTGCGTGCAGATTTTAATTTCACCGCCGCCGGCCCTGGAGAGTGAATGCGCCGAGTGGGCTGCCCGGAGGCTTTGTGTCAATTTCGCCGCGCTGAAAAGAGGCCTCGAGCGTCGCCTAGCAACGGGGGAAGAGCCGCGTTGGAATCCCCGAGCCTGAGGAAGCCCCGCAGCTGACTGAAGAATCGCCAGCCGTGCAGGAGAGTAAACAACCCCCCAGGTAACACTCGGGCTGCCATCCCGAGTGCAGCGTGTGTGTTAGTCTGGGGTGGGTTGCAAGTCTGCGAGGAGCTGGCGGCTGGGGGGCCAGAGAGACAGCGTCCTCGTTGTTTGCGTTGCATATGATAAGAGCCATAAAGAGGGGGAAAATGCTACAGCCGGCCACAGCTTGCAGTGCATGTGCGCGAGTGGTGCTCACGTAACAATAATCATGCCATAGGGTGCCTCTGCTAAAGCGCGCGTCCGCGCACATGCACTGCAAGCTGTGGCCGGCGGTAGCATTTTTTGAAGCCCTTACTTAAAGTCTAGCCAGACCAGCGCAAGCGCTCAGTCAGGCGAGACCTAAAAATGTGAGCCCAATTTCTGTCACTAAACTTATTCACATGTACACACAAGCCGTATGAGTGGAAATAGTTGTTGCTAAGATTCTGGCATTTGAAAAATTCCTCCGAAAAATCTTCCATCACGTAGGTGGATTTTCTGCAGTCTGTATGGTAGGTTTACCACAACCTTTTCTTGTAGATTTAACAATGGCCAATGGCAGAGTAAAAAAAAAAAAGGGGGGGGGGGTTTCTATAGTTGTGTGTAACTCTACATCACCCTTTTCAGGTTGCAGCCTACCAGACAGCACAGCTGTCTGTTTTGCTAAAGACATCTTGGGGACATTCAGTTGACCTAGGAATGCATTTCACAGTTGCCCACCATTGGCTTTGTGGTTTGTAATTCATATTTTATGGCTTTATTTGCTTTAGGCTGTCCAGCTCGAGTTAGTCCCTCCCGTTGCCCAAACCTTCTTTAATGTATTCTTTGACAAACTCGCTTTCTGAAAACAGGCCTTTAAATCTTGCTCTTATCTTTCAGTAATGCCAGACCTATTGCATGCTGGTTTTGTTCAGTGAATTGCTAGGGTTTTTTTTTTAAATGTCAAGTAATCAATCAATCAGAATTTGTATCGTGCAACACTGTCACCACAAGAAGTATCGGGGTGCTGAGGCTGCAGTGTCTTTCTGTAGTCCGGCAGGGAAAGTGCCGTTTGGAGGGAGAGTGGGGGCAGCTACGTAGAAGGAGCGTCTACGGCTGTGACGCATGTGAAGGTGAGGGAGGAGGAGTGCAGATGTCTAGAGGTTTCATGGAAGTTTAGTTGATGTAGGATGGTCCTTGATCGTGGAGGGCTTTGTAGGCGTGCGCTAAGATCTTGAATGGCATCTCTTCCGGATAGGGAACCAGTGGAGGTTTCTGAGGTGGGGAGTGAAGTGTGACTGTTTGTGGAGGTCCAGGATGAGTCTGGCTGCTGGTTTCTGTATGGTCTGGAGTCTTCTGAGGAGGTGGGTGGTGATGCCGGCGTAGAGAGGGTTGCCGTATTCGTGGCTGCTTGTGACGAGGGTCTGAGTGACTGTCTTTCTGGTGTTGATTGGGATCCATCTGAAGATTCTGCGGCGCATGCAAAGTGTGTGGAAGCAGGAGGAGGTGACTGAGTTGACTTGTCAGCTGTATAGGATGATCCCTAGGTTGCGCTCAATGTCTGTTGGTGTGGAGATTGGTCCAAGTTCAGCTAGCCACCAGCTGTGGTCCCAGGCGGAGGTGTCGTCCCCAAAGATCAGTACTTCTGTCTTGTCGGAGTTGAGTCTGAGGCAGTTGTCTCTGATCCACTGGGCTACATTGGTCATGGCATTGGTGAAGTTAGTTTTGGCGTTGGCGGGGTCCAATGTGATCGAGAGGATTAGTTGAGTGTCTTCTGTGTAGGAGGTTGTTGAGGCCATTGAGGGGGAGGTTATGTAGGTGTTGAACAGAGTGGGTTTGAGGGATGATCCTTAGGATACGCCGCGTATGCTGTCCTTGGGTGTGGAGTTGAAGGCAGGCAGCCGGATGCTCGGAGGCAATCCACTTGAGGGTGTCTTGCTGTATGCCGATATTGTCAAGTCTGATGAGGGTGTTGTCTGAATCGGTGTTGGATGCCACAGAGAGGTCAAAGAGGATCAGGGCCACTGTTTCTTAGTGGTTGAGGAGTGTTCTGATGCTCTCTGTGGCAGCAATCAGCACTGTCTCAGTGCTGTAGGTAGTAGAAAACGACAGCATAAAAAACCCTTTCAACAATTAGCAACAATGTCTCAACTGGTATTAAAGTGAAGTCAGCCCTGGTGAATGTGGCGCTCAGTGCCAAGCAGGACACCAACCAAAATTCCGAATCGTAGAGTGAATTGAAGCTGAATTACCGATCCGTGTGGGAAAGTGCAAGCATCATCTCGGACTGCCACGTTCGGAATTTTGGTTGGTGTCCTGCTTGGCACTCAGCGCCACGTTCACCAGGGCTGACTTCACTCGGCACAGCCCACCCGATTTCTTCCTTGAGCCCATAACCCTTGTGGTATGCACAGTAGTCTAGGACTCCGACTACTCCACCTTCTTCAACGCTGACCCGCTCCGTCAGTTAGCACCAGTTAATCAGCAACCCGGTCCTGATGATGGTCCTGACTCGATAGGATCAAAACGCCGTCGACCAACTTTCAGCGCAATTCGCGGCACACCTGTTTCTATGGTTCACCAAAACATTTTGAATAATACAATTCAATGCTTGAAACTTTAAAAAAAAGCTGAACCATATTCCTGTATATATTCTTCTTCACTATTGTCACATTGTGCCCTTCGCTGTTCTTTACCACGTGTTCCCTGTGCCGCCACTTTTCATGTCACGAGCACAATGTGCACCTATTGTTTCTTTTGGGTTGCTTTCGCAATTTATGCCCACAGTGCTGATATAACTATATTGTATATATTGCTATAACCAAATATATGATGCCATGAGCACTTCCAAAATCAAATAACTTGAGTCTCCCTTCTTCCTTCCTGTAATGTTTTGTACATACATATAGAATTGCCTTTTCCTTCAATAATACCAGTTGAGTCATCGTTGCTAATTGTTTCAGTACTGTAGGTAGCCTGAAATCCTGATTGTGAGGCGTCCATTAGGTGGTTTTGTTCCAGGGATTTGTTGGCCTGTTGGTTGAAGGCTTTGAGTATTTTGGCTGGGTAGGAAAGCAGGGAGGGATCATTTTTGAGATCGCTGGAGACGGCCGACTCTTTCTTTAGGTCGGGGTCTGACATCAGTGTGTTTCCATCTGTCCGGTCAGGTTGCTCTGGTGATGTAGGTGTTCAGGATGCCTGTGAGTTCTGAGCTGATTGGGTTCGTTCTGAGGTTGAAGAGGTGGTGGAAGCAGGGGTCGTGTGTGCCCCAAAGTGGACAGAAGACATGATGACTGTGGTAGTCAAGGCTGTGAGTGAAGACCAGGTGGTGATCGTTTGGCTGGAGATCGCTGATTGGTTGAGGTGGTTGGGGTTTAGGGTGGTGGGTTGGAGGTCGAAATTGTTGTAGATGGTCACAGTCTTGCTGTGGAAGTGTTCTGAGAGGGTGTCGCAGAATTCTTGGGAGGGGTGGATGATAGTCTCCACGTCTGTCGAGTTGTAGAATTTCTTGACTATTTTAAAGAGTTCCTCCTTGTGGTTGGCCTGTGTCCACTGAGTTTCGTTAACTTTTTCTCCAGCTACAGTGGGAGGGGATTTGATGCTTGGTGAAGGTGTGCTGGGCATCGGAGATAATGAAGTATACGTGGTCAGTTCAGGTGAGTTCTGTGGTGTGGCTGAATTGGATTCTGTTGCTAAAGGTGAAAATGGGGTCAAGTGTGTGTGTGTCCGGCCTTGTGCCTGGGTTTGGTGACCAGTTGGGTGAGGCCAGTGTTAAAGTTCTCGCATATGGAGTTTAAAAAAAAATTACAAAATGTTTAATGCAGATTTATATAGCAGATATATATATATATATATAGCGCGAACTCGACCCGAAGGTATTGGAGAGCTTTACATGAGCACCGGTTACGTTACACAAGGACACATTCAGGCACAGGGAGATTAAGTGATTTGCCCAGAATCACAGGATGTGGACGCGACCCCGAGGCTCGAACCCTCGTTTCCAGCACCAAAGTCGGCAGTCTAGCTGTGAAACCACATCCTCTGAGTTGGTGTCATTGGGATCGTCGCAGTGGAAATTCAGGTCGTTGGGTAGGGCCTAGTGGTGGAGGGTGATGAGGTTGGAGATGGCTTTGTGGAAAGTTGGTCAGGGTCCCGGGGGTCTGTAGGCAAGGGTGCCTCTTATCCTGGTCGAGTAGGTCCGTAGTTGAAAGTTGAGGTGTTCCAGTATAGGTGAGGGGTCGTCGTTGGTGATGGTGCATCTGATGGTTTCCTTGAAGATGATGGCAATGCCTCCGCCTTGTTTGGTCTTGGTGTATCTTGTAGCGTAGGGAGTGGCTGTGTTGATGTCGGGGTTCAAGAAGGTGTTGAGCCATGTTTCAGTGATGAAGGCAAGGTCCATGGAGAGGGTGATGACGGTGTCCCAGATTTCTGTGGCGTGTTTGCAGAGGGAGCAGGTGTTGAACTGGATATGTTGGAGAGGTTCCAGGTTATTCGTGGTCTTCTTGGTGGGTGTGGCCCAGGATCCTTCGTAGGTTGTGTGGCGGAATTGGCAGTGTCGGCAGGTGAAGGGTCCTTTGGTGGGCCGTGGAGAGGTGACGCAGCTGTCGTTTTGGTGTCCGGGGTGCAGGTCTAGGAGGTCCTTGGCTGTGTATTGGGGGATGGCAGGAGGGCAAGGGGTCCTGGCACTGGGTGCAGTCCAGGCACAGACTGGCTTGCCTTCGGCAAGCAGGCAGCGCACCTGCTGCATGCAGCAGCCTCCATTTTGGTTTTTTTTCTATCATTTTTTTTTATTGAATACATAAGTCAATCCATCCAGGTACGCAGTGAACATCAAGCAATCATATATTACATGGCCTCCGTCACGGGCAGAGCAACGATGCACAGATGAGTTGGAGGGCACATGCATCAATCAAGTCAATGCAATGCATAGATCCAACTCTAAAACATTCCCGAACCAATGTACCCACCTCCCGTCCTTGCTAGGATCTATATTTCTCCCATGGACTCCATAACTTTTCCCATTTCTTTGGGCAGCCTCAACTCTTGTAGACAGTCGGCACCAGTTCAAGTCTGAAATCCAGTCCGAGAACTTTGGCGGCTCTCGTGCCCCCCACAGCCATGCAATATTACGCGATGCCACCCTTGAGGCCAGCCGTAGCTATGTTTGAGCGTGTGCTGGCCATCGGTCTTCTCCTGTGATCCCGAGTAGGAGCCAGCGTGCCTCCGGGTGTATATCCATCCCAAGTACCTCTGACATCACTCCCGCCACCCTCGTCCAGAAGCATTGAATTCTGGGGCAGTCCCAGAGAATATGGAAGAAAGTGTTCGAGGCATATGAGCTGCAGATTGTACACTTAGCATAGATCGCCATCTGGTGTTGGGACCGGATGTTTGCAGTTTGTTTTTGTTCTTTGGACAGTCTTTGGAAGTCACGAGTTCGGTGACTCCTCCTTCGGTCCGTACTGCGCATGGGCTTCGGCTCCATCCTCAGATTGTTTTTTTCCGCCATCGGGCTCGGATGTGATACTTCGTGCTCCGGCTTCGAACTTCTGCGGTTCCAGCCTCGACGGAAAATCCTCGTTCTTCGAGTTTCTTCATCATATCTTCATCTCTCGAAGCGGCACTTTTCTCCATTCCGTACATCGGCACTGGCCTTCGGGCCCTCCTCGACTCCGGTCCCGGCCGATGGAAAGGACTCCGTTCAAAAAGTGCCCAAAATGTGGGTCTAAATTTCCCCACACCGACCTCCATCAGGTGTGTAACCTTTGCCTCTCTCCAGAACACGAGGCCAGAGACTGCCCCGCCTGTAAGTCTTTTCGATCAAAAAAGACCATCCGGGATCGAAGAGCTCGACGCACCATGGCGCACTCATCGACCGCAGCTCCACCGGACATCTTCGGAGACGACGCCGAAGCTTCGGGGCAACTACACACCGAGCAGGAGGACGACGTAGTCCGCGCTTCCGAGGCAGACGACTCCGACGTGGAGGACATCACACCGGCGCAGCGGGTCGTGAGTACTGTACCCCCTCCTACCCCCGCGCCCAAAACCAAAGAGACTCAGGTTACACCCTCGCCTGCAGGCCTGGGTAAAACCAAGCACACAGCTTCTATCACCCCACCTTCGGGCCCGGTGTTGAAGCCTCAAAGTCTCACGGCAGCTCGGGCTCGAGCCAGCCGACGCCTGGTGCCGAAAAACACCATCCGGCACCGAAGAAAGTGATACCCAGCTCGACTACGAAACCACCGGTGCCGAAGCCTGGACTCTCGGTGCCGATAAAACACAAACACAAATCTGTCGGCACCGACGCTACGGCGCCGAAAACTCCTTCGACGCCGAAAAAACCGGAGGTACCAAAAAAGCATGGCGCACAGAAACCATCGAAACCCTCGGCTCCGAAAACATCGGCGCCAGCGGACGATTCGGTGCCACCGGACCTCTTTACACCAGACCCTTTGCAAAAGACTCTATTTAAAGATCCAAAGACTGGGCTATTGACTTTAGTTGTCAAGAAAAGGCGTCTTGACACACCGGCTCCTCCTCCACCGCCCAAGCGGAAGGACTCTGCTACTTCTCCCCTCAGAGTGCCCTCCCCACTACCTCCTCCTCTGCCTCCTCCACCCCCTCCCCCTCCCAGGTCTCCGCCACCCTTACCTCATCGCTCCCCGACCCCGTCCCCAGATCCGGATTACGGGGATCCAGATTATGACCCAGCGGACGCCCTAATGGACCCTACTCCACCGGGGACCCCTGACCCATGGGAAGACTACCAAAACCCTGACATACCAGATATGCCTCAGGACGACCTATACCCATCCAGGCCGTCTCCCCCTGAGGACTCCTTAGGGTTTCATCACTTAGTGCAGAGAGCAGCACACTACCATGGGGTGGAAATGCATAGTGAACCAGTGGAAGACGACTTCCTACTGGACACATTTGACATTCAAGACAAGTCCACGTCTATCTTGCCCATGCTTAAAGGTGTCACCAAGCATGCTGCAGAGGTGTTCAAAGATCCTGTCAGGGCCAGGGTGTTGAACCCTAGAATAGAAAAGAAGTACAAGGCGGCACCCACAGACCCTGCATACATTAAGGGCCCTGCTCCCTTAGATTCCCTAGTTGTGTCCACAGCTAGAAAGCGGGCTAACTCCCAGTCCTCAGGAGAAGCCCCACCGCCAGATAAGGAATCCAAACTTCTAGACGCGTCTGGCAAACGCACCGCCTCCCAAGCTGCAAACATGTGGCGCATTGCAAATACACAAGCGCTACTTGCGCGCTATGACAGAGCACACTACGACGAGCTTGAGGCTCTTATGCAGCACCTCCCCGAAAAACACAAACGCAAGGCTCATGACCTGATACTGGAGGGTAAACTAATTACGAACACCTCCATTAAGTGTGCCCTCGATGCAGCCGACACTGCTTCTAGAGCCATAAATACCAGTGTCCTGCTTCGTCGCCATGCCTGGCTCAGGATCTCAGGGTTCAAGCCTCAAGTCCAGGCGTCCATACTAAATCACCCCTTTGACCAACAAACTCTCTTTGGGCCAAAGGTGGACGAAGCATTAGAAAAGATGAAAAAGGACACAGACACAGCAAAGTCTATGGGGGCACTCCAATCACAGGCCCCTAAACGCTCCTTTCGACGCTCATCCTTTCGTAGCACAGGCAGAGGCTACTCCACCGATAGCGCCTCTACCTCCTACAAGTCCCCTCCTCAAAATACCTTTTCAAAGGGCTACCAAAGGGGTGGTTACAGAGGCAACAACAATAAGGGCAGGGGCAAAACTAACACCACCCGTTCTGCCACCCCGCCCGCACAATGACTTCCCTTCACTCCCCCCAGACCATCCCACTCCGGTCGGGGGCAGGCTACAAAACTTTATCCACGCATGGGAATCCATAACATCGGACAAATGGGTAAACCAAATTATTCGGGCAGGGTACTGTCTCGAGCTAAAATCTACCCCACCCAATATCCCACCAAGACACCGTCCAATGTCTCAAGAACATTCCACACTGCTCAAACAGGAGGTGCTCTCCCTCCTCCAAAAACACGCTATAGAGCAGGTCCCCCTCAATCAGCAAAATCTAGGAGTCTACTCCTTGTATTTCCTTATACCAAAGAAAGACGGGACCCTGAGGCCCATTCTGGACCTCCGGCCTCTAAATGCGTACATACATTCAGACCATTTCCACATGGTCACCCTACAACAAGTCCTCCCACTCCTCTGTCAGGGAGACTTTCTCACTACCTTGGATCTGAAGGACGCATACTTTCATATTCCAATACACCCTTCTCACAGGAAGTACCTCAGGTTCGTGGTGGACGGTCAGCATTACCAATTCACGGTTCTCCCCTTCGGGGTCACCACCGCACCACGGGTGTTTACCAAATGCCTAGCAGTTGTAGCAGCACACCTCAGGCGTCAACATATCCACGTCTTCCCCTACCTAGACGACTGGCTCATAAAAGCAACGTCCTACAACCAATGTGTGCGACACACCAACAGCACCATTCAACTACTCCACCGGCTAGTCTTCACGGTGAACTACCAAAAGTCCCACCTCCTACCATCCCACACAAAGCAATATCTCGGGGCAACTATAGACACCTCCAAAGGTATTGCCTATCCAAACTCAGCCAGGATCGCAAGCATACAAGCCTTGCGCAAAACATACCTTCCTCAACACTCTCTTCCAGCAAGAGTGTTTATGAAGCTCATAGGAATGATGGCGTCTTGCATTTTCATAGTGCCCCATGCAAGACTCCACATGCGTCCACTTCAAGAGTGCCTAGCACAACAGTGGAACCAGGCCCAGGGTCAGCTGACGGATCTGGTGTTGGTGGACGGCCGCACCCATCACACTCTGCAGTGGTGGAACACCACAAACCTTTCCAAAGGGCGGCCGTTCCTGGACCCGGTTCCTCAGGTGATTCTAACAGCGGACGCATCGCTCTCCGGCTGGGGAGCGCACCTCTTACACCTCACAATGCAAGGTCTATGGACGCCACAGCAAAAATCGCTCCACATCAACCATCTGGAGCTCTTGGCGATCTTTCTAGCCCTAAAATCTTTCCAAAAACAGATTTCGGGCAAAGCAGTCCTCATTCGCACAGACAACATGACTGCAATGTATTATATCCAAAAACAGGGGGGGGGGGGACACTCTCCCCAGCTCTCCCGCTTAGCCCAGAGCATATGGAGATGGGCAATTCCCCAAAACATCTTTCTCCTGGCACAGCACGTTCCAGGCGTACAAAACACCATGGCAGATCTGCTCAGCAGACAAACGCAACAACTACACGAATGGGAACTGCATCCACAAGTTCTTCACCCATTCTTCCAACAGTGGGGGCAACCTCAGATCGACCTCTTCGCCACCCACGAAAACAAAAAATGCCCAAGCTTCGCCGCCAGATACCCACACCCATTGTCCAAGGGCAATGCGATATGGATGAACTGGTCAGGCAGATTTGCATACGCCTTTCCACCTCTCCCACTAATTCCATTAGTGGTAAGGAAGCTACAACAGCACTCCCTCACACTCATTCTAGTAGCTCCAACATGGGCCAGGCATCCGTGGTACACCACACTACTACAACTATCAGTGGTACCACATCAAAAACTGCACCTGTCCCCATGCCTCCTAACCCAGAACCATGGAGAAATCAGGCCCCCGGACCCAGCTCAGCTCAACCTTGCGATCTGGCTCCTGAAATCTTAGAATTTGGATACCTTAACCTTCCCCTTGATTGCATGAACATCATCATGGAAGCCAGACGTCCTACCACTAGAGCATGCTATGCCGCAAAGTGGAAAAGATTTGTAATTTACTGCCGTAACAATACAATCAACCCTTTAGATGCATCCATACAGCACATCATATGCTATCTGCTCCATCTTCACAGGTGTAACCTGGCATATTCATCCATACGCCTACACCTAGCAGCGATTGCTGCTTATCTACAAAACAGACAGCATTAATCACTGTTCAGAGTGCCCGCTATTAAAGCCTTTATGGAATGCCTTAAACGAGTAATTCCTCCCAGGGCACCACCTTCCCCTGTATGGAATCTAAATGTAGTTCTTACACGACTGATGGGTCCACCCTTCGAACCAATGCATAAATGTGAGCTACAGTTCCTCACCTGGAAAACAGCTTTCCTCGTAGCTATCACTTCCCTTAGAAGGGTTGGGGTGAAATACAAGCGTTCACTATACAGGAACCCTTCCTACAAATACATCACAGCAAGGTCATACTTCGTACAAATCCGAAGTTTCTGCCCAAGGTCATTTCCCCCTTCCATCTCAATCAATCGGTGGAATTACCTGTCTTTTTCTCGCAACCTCAATCTGTTGCAGAAAGGGCCTTACACACACTTGATGTTAAGAGGGCTTTGCTGTACTACATACAAAGAACGCAACCTTTCAGGAAGACTAAACAATTGCTCGTTTCCTTCTCTCCACCACATAAAGGCAACCCCATCTCTAAATCAGGGATAGCTAGGTGGATTGTAAAGTGCATACAAATTTGCTATCAAAAGGCAAAAAGAACATTATCTGTTCCACCTAAAGCCCACTCTACTAGAAAGTTAGGGGCTTCGATGGCTTTTCTAGGGAACATACCCTTAGATGACATCTGCAAAGCAGCCTCATGGTCAACACCGCACACCTTCACAAAACATTACTGTGTAGATGTGCATTCCAAGCAGCAAGCTAGTGTGGGCCAGGCTGTACTAAAGACACTTTTTCAAACCGCTGCAACGGATACCGGTGGTCGCCGCTAAGGTTGGGTACTGCTATATAATCTATGCTAAGTGTACAATCTGCAGCTCATATGCCTCGAACGGAATATGCTACTTACCAGTATGCATCTGTTCTTGGCATGTAGAGCTGCAGAGTTGTACACGCCTCCCCGGCTACCTGTATCCGTTCCAGTCCATCTTATTTAGATACAACACACATGGGTTTCTCACTGTTATTACTACGCTCCATCATTTCCCTGTTGGCGAAAAACAATCTGAGGATGGAGCCGAAGCCCATGCGCAGTACGGACCGAAGGAGGAGTCACCGAACTCGTGACTTCCAAAGACTGTCCAAAGAACAAAAACAAACTGCAAACATCCGGGCCCAACACCAGATGGCGATCTATGCTAAGTGTACAACTCTGCAGCTCTACATGCCAAGAACAGATGCATACTGGTAAGTAGCATATTCCTCCAGGCGCACCACACCCCCTAGCACACTGGTTCGAGGACGCCCTCCCAATCTTGTACTGGAGAGCACAGGGATAGTACTCTCCGTGTAAAATTTTGAGTTGGATTAATTGGAATCTCGCTCGTATGGCGATCTCTCTGGGGCTCCGAGTTGCCTCCTAGCAATCCTAAGTCTGTTTCCCAGGCTGCCCTAAAGGGCCCCAGAGGATCTGGTAGGTTATTAATTAACTCTTTTATATGTAAGAGAAATGACCCTGTCCGGACTAGGGTCCAGTAATAGTCGGTCTTGAGGAGGGGAGTACTCGGGTATGGTATCCCCGTCCAAGACGTGGCACCTCAGGGCATGACTGAACTGTAGGCATCTGTACTGTTCCTTGTCCGTCAACGGTTATTCTGTCTGTAGTGCCTTAAACGTACACATCCTACCCTTACGCCATTTGTCTCTGAGGTTATATATACCTATTAGATTCCAGCTGCAGAATCCCTGTAGGCGGCCCACCTCGCTCAGCGCACCGTTGTGCCACAGTGGGGTTTGCTCGGTCAGCCTATCCTTCCACCCCAGCCCTTTGGTGGCATTGTGCAATGCTGGTATAACCACCTGTGTTTAGGGAGCAATGTCCCCCGGGTCCGTGATACTGCACCTTAAAGTAACCAGTGGTTTCCATAGCCTGCCGGTCCACTCGGTATGCAGGTTTGGTGCGGGGAGCAAAAACCCAGCCATTTATATTAATGAGTTGGGCCGGCAGATAGTATTTCTGGATATCTGGGATAGCAAGCCTGGCTTCGTATACCCCTCGTTAGAGTTTGCGGAGTGCGATTGCCCACAACAAGTTTACGCTGCTCCCCTTCGATGGATCGAAAGAAGGTGTCCGGGATCTTATATGGTGTGTTTTGTAAGGAATAGAGTAGTCGTGGGAGGGCCATCATTTTGAATAATACTGCTCTGCCCATAAGAGTGATAGACAGTTGGCTGTCATTGCGGAGTCTCGTCACCTGCGTATAGACTTTCAGGTTAAGGAAATCCTTGGGAGTGTGTGTTAGCCACATTCCCAGATACTTGAACTTGTCATGCTGTGTTAAGGCTGCGCAATCTGAAGTAAGTGGGGGCAGTGTTTCAGAGAGATAAAAAATGAGGGATTTATCCCAGTTTATCTGGTATCCAGAAAATGTACCGAGGAGTCGGATTATGTTAAGTCTATTGAACGTTTGTCTTGGTCTGCTTGCATACAGAAGTATACAATAATATTTTCTTCCCATTCCACTCCCATGGCGATGCCCCTTACTATGGGATCCCCCCTGATCCATGCCGCCAACGGCTCCAGTGCCAACGCAAACAGCGTGGGGGAAAGGGGACACCTCTGCCATGTGTCTCTGTGGGGTGCAAAAGACCTAGAGAGTGCCCCATTTACCTGGACGCGGGCTCTGGGGTCACAATAAAGGAGGCGTACACGGGCGCAAAAGCGCGCAGGCCCAGGCTGAGCCTGGACAAAACGGCCAAAAGGTAGGGCCATTCGATACGCTGGCAGCAAGACAGGTGGTCTTTTGGTCACAGGTTCTTCAAAGCTGGAGACAGGCCCATAGAGCTTGGGGCCAAGGCAGTCATCATCTTCAGCCTTCCCTGCAGGGGTGTCTTTCTTCTTATGTCATCGCAGATCTTGTTTTCAGTTCTGGGGGAGCCACATAAATACTAAATTTCGGGGCATTTTAGGGGAGTAGCAGGTATGGCCAATGGGCACCTTACCTGGGGTGACTACATCTTCAATTAGGCCCTCCTATGGGAGCGGGCATACACCTAGCCCTGATTGGCGGGGACTGAATGATGTGCTTCACTTAACCTCTCCCACCTTAAGGGTGGAGTTGGCAGAGGTGGGCACACATCCTATTCTTTAGGTTTTCACAGCCAAAATTGGGATGTAAACCGGGGGCTGCCATCTGCTGCTAGCAGCAGAGACTGATTGTCTCATTACAAAGGCGGCAGGCCTTTGAAGCTTTCCCTTAGAGCACTGGCCCGTTCTGGGGGAAAAGGTGTGACACCTCTGCCCAGGATGTGCATTATTTCTGGTCCCGGAGAGCAGAGGCTCTCCACCCAGGAGTCCAAAAACATGTCTTTGTGGCAGGCTGTCTAAAGCCAGTCATTGCCCACACCAGGGTCGGTAGGTTTTCAAGGTGCAGCTCTGAGGTGCCTCTGAGTACATGTTTTACTAAATCTCACACTGGCACCAGCGTGGATTTATTATAAGGAGCTGTTTGGTACCAAACACTCCTGGGTTCAGTGAATCCATCATGGTGCTGGGGAGCTCGAGTTGTCGAGTATCCAGCCCATGTACTCCTTATGGCTTCCCTGGCGCTTCCAATACTCAAGGATGAACTTAAGTACTATAGGGGCAAACCTGCTCATGCAAATATGCCCTCACCTGTGGTATAGTGCACCCTGCCTTAGGGCTGTAAGGCCTGCTAGAGACGTACCTATACCTACAGGCAATGTAGGCTGACCTGGCTGACCTGCCATGTCGACTTTGTTGTTTTTCACCTCACAGGTGCATGTAAGCTGCTAATCCAGTGTCCTGGTCCGAGTAAGGGTGTCCCAAGGTACCCTCTTCAGCTCCCAGCTCTAGGTGTGCAGGGTACCACCTACTAGCTACTTACAGGGGGTAGAAGTACCAATTGGGGATATGTTTTAGGGAAGAAGCAAGGGCACTGTGCACTCCAATCAAAACCACATTAATATCCAGGCTAAAACGTGGGGGCTAACCAGGTCACAAGAGGCACTTTTTCACAAACCCAAAACCTGGTGAGATCAACAAAAGCAAATAAAATAAAATGAAATTAGGCTAAAATTGGGATAGTGAGGCGGCCAAGAGGCGTCAAGGAGCAGAGTTACAAGGCAGAGTGGCAGGAGCGGCTGGAGAATGTCGAACAGGACTAGGAGGTATAAATAAAGATATAAACCTTGGCACTCTAATTCAACTGTTACATCAATTCATATAGTAATTTAGCAAAGATCCATTTAAATTACCAACATTACATCAATTCTGTTCTTGCTGTATTGATTTAATATGAACATGTCACAAAAAATCTTAAATCATAACATTCAAATTTGAAACACAATATCTGTGTGATTGGAAATAGACAGCTTGGTGTGACAATCTTCTTTTTGAGCATTGAACCGGCAGCCGACACGTGTTTCGTTTCTTTTAGAAACTTTTTCAAGGCTGCAAATAGTGTCAGAAAAAAAACAGAATTTTCATTCTTTGTCTACAAGTTATTGAAATTCATAGGAAACAGGAAAAAGCTCCTAATTAAAAAAAAAATGATTTGTGAGTTCTTTAAAGAAACAAAGTTGTGCAGGTAGAACAAAGGTCTCCCATAGTGCCAAATTAATAAAAAAGATATGCCCCTGAAAACCAAAAAAAAAAAGAATATTAAAAAGCTTATTATGAAGCAGGAGGGCCAAGCAAATAGCCAACATAAGGGCTCCCTTGCTATGATTGATAAAAGAGATTGTTTTCTAAATTTATCCTATTCGTAAACTTTTTGACAGAAAGGCATCGCTAAGCTTATCATAACTATTCAAACAAGCGGTATACGGCCGCCGAGCCATGAGATATATTTAGTATTAATGTTAAGTCAAATAGAAGGTACATTATTGCCTCCTATGTATGTTGCTTAAAAATAGGCATATCTGAAAGAAACACGTTAGTTAGATTCCTCACCTTAGAACACCCCCAGGCGTCAGACCGGACCCGGAAGATTCCTCGCCAGCAATACCCCTTGCGCGTCGCCAGGCGTCGTCTGCGGCTCCGCG
This sequence comes from Triturus cristatus, assembly GCF_964204655.1. NCBI lineage: Eukaryota > Metazoa > Chordata > Amphibia > Caudata > Salamandridae > Triturus > Triturus cristatus. Next base: position 993,472,875 of record NC_140583.1, on the reverse strand, counting down.
TCCGTCGTCGGCGTCGTGCGCCGGGATGACGTCGTCGGAGCACCCAGACGCCGCCCTCGCGCGCCGACGTCAGTTCTTCTTTTTTCCGCGCCAGTAAGCGCAGATCCGGGAGAGCTACCCCTTTTAGTCTTTTTTGACTAACTCTTTTTGATCATTTTTGATCCCTGTCTGTCGACATCTGGTGCCGGTAGGATGCCTGGGTTCAAGGCTTGTGAAGACTGTCATCGACTGATGTCGGTGACCGATCACCACCGCCGGTGCCTCTATTGCTTAGGCCTCGACCACGACGCGGAGTCGTGCAACGACTGCCAGGCCCTGACTTCGAAGGCTAGGCGGGAGCGGTCCCGCAAGCTTCTCGAGCTTCGCCACTCGGCTCCGCGTCGTGCGCGATCCCGGTCCAGGAGGAGGTCCAAGGATCGCTCGCGGAGCCCTAGCCGACGCCACCATCGATCGTCGGGCTCCAAGTCGTCGGGTAAGTCCAAACACTCAAAGAAGTCCAAGCGGCGACATCGCTCTTCGGACTCCCCTCGCCGGTCGCGCGACTCGGCCGAGGGTCCAAGTGGTTCCACCCCCGCGGCTCCGGCGGAGCCGCAGGTGCCGCGTCCGCCCCCATACCTTCCGGTCCCTGGGGCTGACGCGGCGCCGGCGGAGATCAGCGCCTTCCTCTCGGCCATGAGGAGCCTGGCCCCGCCGTCGACGCCCGCTGGCGCGCCTTCGGGCCCCGCGGGCTCGACTGGGCGACCTCGCGTGCCGGCGGCTCCGGCCCCGGCGCCGTCGATGACTCCGGTCTCGACGCCGCAGGTCCCCGCGGGGCCCATGCCTGGGCCCCAGTCGACGCCGGTTGACCTTGTCACTCCTCCACCGGCGCCGACGCCTGAACCACCGACGCCGTCACCGGCGCCGCCGACGCCTGTGACGCCGACGCCCCAGTTTAGCCCTCATCCGGACCCGACGCCGGCACGGCGTCCGCCGACGCCGCATCCGACGCCGCTAGAGACCTACCATCTCTACAGTCCGGTTCCGATCATTCCTCCTGTTTATCAGGAATCGGAAGAAGGGGGCGACTGGGAGGGGTTCGAGGACCCTCTGGCTGTTCAGTCACAGCTTTCTCAGGACTGGGCAGATGAACTGGGGGAGGCCAGCGGGCTGGACACCTCGCCAGACGCTGGATTCACTTCTCCTCCGACCGTGGCTTCGGAGGAGGGTGCAGCATTTTCTGTGGTGCTGCGCAAGGCGGCTGAGGCCCTTGGGCTCGAGTTGCCTGCCGTGGCTGTGAGGACCAACATCCTCACTGAGGTGCTTCAAACCTCAGCAAGCTCCACTGAGCCTCTGCTGCCGTTTAACGAGGCCCTCACTGACGTTCTGCAGGGCACCTGGTCCAAGCCCTCCACAGTCCCTCCTGTGGATAGGAACGTTGCCAGGCGCCACCGCCCTGCTCCGGGCGACCCCAGCTTCCTGTCCCAACACCCCACCCCCGAGAGTCTGGTTATCCAGGCCTCTACTTCCCAATCCTCCTTCCCGACCGCTCCGCCGGACCGGGATTCCAAGAGACTCGAGCAGTTTGGCAAGAAACTGTTCTCGTCCCTTAGTTTGGGCCTGCGGTCCTTAAATACCGCCTGTCTCTTGGACCGTTATTCCCATTCCCTGTGGGATACGGTGGAGGACGTGCTGCCCCTGTGTCCGGAGGAGGTCCGGCCACGTCTTTCCCAGGCTCTGGCCGATGGGAGGGATGCAGCACGGCACGCCATAAGATGTGGGCTTGACACCACGGACTCGCTAGGTCGGGCGATTTCCACCACGGTGGCGCTCCGCCGCCACGCCTGGATGCGGTCCACGTCATTTTCCGGGGATGTCCAGAACACCCTCATGGACATGCCCTTTGATGGCACTCGCCTGTTTGGTGAGAAGGCGGACAGTGCGCTGAACCGCTTTAAGGACTCCCGGGCTACGGCCAAGTCCTTGGGCCTCTCGGCTCCGCGGGCGCACACCTCCGCTTTTCGCCCCTTTCGTGGCCAAGGAAGGGGCGCCTCCTCACGTCCGCAGAGCCACCAGCCGCAGAACCAACCTGCGCGCGGTCGCGGACGTGGCTTCCGCCGTGGCGGAAATGGAGGCCGACGTGGTCAGCCCACATCCACCCCGGCAGCATCCGCCTCAAAGCCTTCCTAGTCCGAGCTTTCAGGCCCATACCACGCCAGTGGGCGGCAGAGTTCGCCATCACCTGCTCCACTGGCGGTCCATAACATCGGACAGGTGGGTGCTGCAAATCGTCCGAAGGGGCTACTCCCTCCCCTTCGAGACGACCCCTCCAGCCATGCCACCACAGCACCACCGTATCTCGGGGGATCATTTGGATCTTCTCCGCGAGGAAGTTTCGGCTCTCTTGGCCAAGGGGGCCGTCGAGCGCGTTCCGAGTCCAGAAGTAGGTCGTGGTTGTTATTCCCACTACTTTCTGGTTCCCAAGAAGGGCAAGGGGGGCCTGCGCCCTATCTTGGACCTCCGGAACGTCAATGCCTTCCTCCGAAAGGAAAGGTTCAAGATGCTAACGTTGGCTCAGGTTTTAGCTGCCCTAGACCCTGGAGACTGGATGGTAGCGTTGGACTTGCAGGATGCATATTTCCATATCCCCGTCCTGCCGGCCCACCGGCGTTACCTGCGGTTCACGGTGGGCCAAGAGCACTTTCAGTTTACCGTGCTCCCCTTCGGCCTCACCAGTGCCCCTCGGGTGTTCACGAAAGTGATGGCGGTGGTCGCAGCTCATCTGCGCAGATCAGGGGTCCCAGTCTTCCCCTATCTCGACGACTGGTTGTTGAAGGCGGGCTCGCCCCAGGCAGTCGTCTCCCACCTCCAGACTACGGCGGATCTCCTGCATTTGCTGGGGTTTTCCATCAACGTGCCGAAGTCACACTTGAGTCCCTCTCAGAAGCTCCTCTTCATCGGAGCGGTTCTCGATTCGGCGCAGTTCCGGGTCCATCCACCGGAACAGCGGGTCCGGGATATACAGGCCCTGATTCCCATCTTTCGGCCTCTATCCCGGGTTTCGGTCAGGCTAGTGTTGCGGCTTCTGGGGCTGATGGCCTCCTGCATCCTACTAGTGCATCACGCCAGGCGGCGCATGCGGGCTCTGCAGTGGGACCTGAAGTTTCAGTGGGCCCAGCATCACGGCAACCTGTCCGACCATGTCTTGATCTCGGAGGGCACTGCACAGCAGTTGCAGTGGTGGCTCACGGACCGCGAGTGGGTCAAGGGCAAGAGCCTCTCCCTTCCCCAACCGGAGCATGTCGTAGTGACGGATGCGTCCCTCCTGGGTTGGGGTGGCCATATGGGAGAGGCGGAGATCAGAGGCCTCTGGTCTCCGGCGGAGTCTCGTCTCCACATCAACCTGTTGGAGTTGAGAGCGATCCGGCTTGCACTGAAAGCCTTCCTTCCCTCTGTCAGGGGAAGTGTCGTGCAGGTGTTCACGGACAACACCACCGCCATGTGGTACTGCAACAAACAGGGCGGGGTGGGGTCGTGGACCCTTTGTCAGGAGGCTCTGCGCCTCTGGACATGGCTGGAACACCAGGGCGTCACCCTGGTGGTTCAACATCTGGCGGGCTCTCTGAACGCCAGAGCAGACGAACTCAGCCGCCGGTGCATGATGGATCACGAATGGCGTCTGAACTCCGAAGTGGTGCAAGGCCTCTTTCAGCAGTGGGGAGAGCCTTGGTTAGATCTATTCGCCACCGAAGAGAACGCGCAATGTCAGCAGTTCTGCGCGTTGGAATTTCCAAGGCGGCACTCGCTCGGCGACGCTTTTCGTCACGAGTGGAGTTGCGGTCTGTTGTACGCCTTTCCGCCTATACCACTTCTGCCCAGAGTGCTGAAGAAGATCAGGCGCGACCGGGCCCAAGTCATCTTGGTGGCTCCGGATTGGGCACGAAGATACTGGTATCCCGAGCTACTCAGTCTGTTGACCGATCCCCCGATACGTCTGCCCCTTCGGGAGGATCTTCTGTCGCAGCAGCAGGGGACGGTCCTCCACCCGAACCTGTCCAGCCTCCACCTCCATGCGTGGAGATTGAGCGACGGCAGTTGATGCCATTTGACTTGCCTCCTGAAGTCTGTGATATCATTCTGGCAGCCAGGCGTCCCTCCACAAAGTCGGTATACGCCTGCCGGTGGAACAAATTTGTGGCATGGTGCACAGCAAAGGCTGTGGATCCCCTTTCCGCCCCTCTTTCTGAGGTTCTCCTCTTCCTTCTTTCTCTGGCCCGGCAGGGCTCTGCCCTGGGCACCCTGAAAGGTTATCTTGCTGCCATCTCCGCCTTCTTGCGGCTTCCTGATCAGCCTTCTCTTTTCAAGTCCCCTGTGGTTACACGCTTTCTCAAAGGCATTACACACACGTTCCCTCCTGCCCCTTTTGTACTGCCTCAGTGGGACTTGAATCTGGTTTTGACATTCCTGATGTGCGCTCCCTTCGAGCCTCTTCACAATTGCCCTCTTCGTCTTCTAACTCTAAAGACTGCTTTTCTGGTAGCCATCACCTCGGCTAGACGGGTGAGTGAGCTCCAGGCTTTATCTTCAAAGCCTCCTTTTCTATCTGTTCATCCGGACAAGGTTGTCCTTCGGCCTCGTCCCTCTTTTCTTCCTAAAGTGGTGACTCCATTTCACCTTGGGCAGTCTGTCACCTTGCCCACCTTCTTTCCGCCTCCGCATCCTTCCAAAGAGGAAGAGAGGCTCCACCGTCTGGACCCAAAACGTGCGCTCTCCTTCTATCTGGACCGCACAAAACAGTTCCGGGTGGACGACCAGCTTTTTGTTGGGTACGTGGGCGCTAAGAAGGGGAAAGCTGTGCACAAACGAACCATCTCTCGGTGGGTCGTTTTGTGTATAAAAATCTGCTATTCCTTGGCTAAAAAGGACCCTCCTGTTGGGCTGCGCGCCCATTCTACTCGGGCCACGGCGGCTACTACTGCCTTGGGACGGGGAGTCCCTTTGCAGGACATCTGTCAGGCGGCGACGTGGGCTTCTCTACACACGTTTGCCAGGCATTATTGCCTTGACAGCCAAGTCCGGAGGGATGGCTTCTTTGGCCGTTCTGTCCTCCAGGACTTTCTGGTGTGATCTTGGTTCGCAGACCCACCACCGGGGATGGTATTGCTTGGGTATCTATTCTAAGGTGAGGAATCTAACTAACGTGTTTCTTTCAGATGAACAAGTTACTAACCTTCGGTAACGATGTATCTGTAAGAAACATTAGTTAGTTAGATTCCTCACCGACCCTCCCATCCTCCCCGTTCTGCGAACTGACATCTAGGGTTAAGGTTGTCCTTTCAGGCCCCTAGATTTTATTTTTGGCACCAGTGTCGGTCTTTGCATGGCTCTGCGTTCCTGGCGCGGAAGGCTATGTACAAGAGCTGACGTCGGCGCGCGAGGGCGGCGTCTGGGTGCTCCGACGACGTCATCCCGGCGCACGACGCCGACGACGGACGCGGAGCCGCAGACGACGCCTGGCGACGCGCAAGGGGTATTGCTGGCGAGGAATCTTCCGGGTCCGGTCTGACGCCTGGGGGTGTTCTAAGGTGAGGAATCTAACTAACTAATGTTTCTTACAGATACATCGTTACCGAAGGTTAGTAACTTGTTCGTCGTTCATTATTCGACCCAATAGTGCCGATTCCATAGTAGCCTGAGAGTTCACATCTACTGGTTTCAAAGGTTTATTTAATAAGCGTCCTGGTCCGCATTGCAATACATTAAAGCTAGTCCCCAGATAAATGCAGTCGCAAAAGCACAAAACAAGGGGCCGTCCCACACAACTTACCTTTTGTATTTGGACGTGTCTCACGGCGCAGTCCTTCCGAAATACGACATGTAGTACCGGTAACTATTGCCGGTGCTCATTTTGAAGAGACTACGTCAACGTCACGTATTCACATCATATCACGTGACAGGTGAGTCAATGTTGATTCACCACAATAGAAGGAGGACTGTGGAGTCTAATAGACCTTACTATTAGGTCTAATCCCAAGGCGGCCATATTTATATAGTATGAGAAATGCTGAGAAAACCCAGCGATATGTTGATAAACGTGTACTCAGTGTCTATGTAGTAAATAGAAACTCGGGCAGTGATAAAGGCAATGTATCACAGAGTGTAGTGTCCCATGTTTTGTAGAGTATCTTAGATAGTACCTGTAAATTAAGAAACAAGTTAAGTATTAGTGTGAGAACCAATTGCTTAAAATAGAAAGGTGTAAAGAACAGCTAGTTAGATATTAGTGCGTATGTATTAAATGTACTTCTCTCCTATCATTACTCATGTGGTGGTTAGATGGTGTGTTTTATAGTGTAAAACCCATCCCTCTAAACTAATATCTACAATTGTTGTTTCATATTAATTCTTCAAAACAGAAATGATACATAGCCAAATGATTCTTGATATAGAAGTACTGCTATTTTACAGAAATACATTATAATCAGAGATATAATGCAATTGTATTGGCATGTTATACAATGTACAGATCACTTGCCATATGGCCATCATATCTTCGCTTTGTTTTGTTAAATGATCCATTTGTGGCTATACAGGATCAACAATATGTAAAATATAGGTTACAAAAAAGTTTACTACACATAACCTCTAAAGTGTATGCAGTGGCATGCTAATATCCTATTACAAAGATGTAACAATATTGTCGGATATTATCATTTTTGTTTTTGTACATCTATACATTCTTTTTAATTGCTCAGCTCTTGATTTTTAGGAAGAGACTATTTTTAGTTCTTAAGAAAGACTAATTGCTCCTTATCAATGTTAATACCCCTTTCTACCGCAAGAAGGCGTATAATCTATTGTGCTTCAGCTTTTCTTAGCATTAATGTCTTCTCTCCCCCTCTGGCATCAGTTTTGATTTCAAGTGATGCCATGGAATCTCAGACCTGTCAAAGTTCTATTAGGGTGATCTTTATTGAAATGAACCGCTATGGGATAACTGCAATCATTATTCCTGATAGCCCTTACATGCTCTTGAATTCTTTCTTTCAGGGGTCGGATAGTGCCCCCTATGTAAATTAGGCCACAAATACATCGTAAACAATATACAAACATATCTTGTGATTACATGCAAATTGACACATATTGCAATATGCACATTTGTAGAATCCATCTGGTTTCGTTGATAACCAGGTAACATCAGATTGTGTAGGGGGTATATAGCTAGAACATAAAGAGTCCCTTAGTGTTCTGCCTCTTCTGTACACAATGCTGGGATGCTGTGTCACTAACTTGTTCATTGCGCTATCTAGATTTAGTAGATGCCTATGTTTCTTAAAGATTTTATAAATATGATGGCTGTGCATATTATAGTTATTGATCAAGCTGATCTTATCCCTGCTTTTTTTCTTTTTTCGTGTAGCATTGGATCTATGTAAAATAGAATTTCTTTTTTTTTTTGTAGAATCCTCTTTCTTGATTTGTCTAGGATATCCGAATAGTACCCTCGACTGCGAAAGCGCATTTCAAGATTCGTCAGTTCCTGTCGAAATATGTTTTCCTCACTACAATTCCTCTTGAGTCTAGTCATTTCTCCAAAAGGGATTGAGTAGGGTGGCCACTAGTCGTATGTAAAAGGGAATTGCAGGCCATGGGCTTTCTATAGAGACGGGACATGATTCTATTATCTTTGGCATAAATCTTAATGTCCAAAAAATCAATTTCTGTTCTGTCGAATCTAGAGGTAAAGCTTAGATTGAAAGTGTTGTTGTTAAGATATTTTGTCAGTTCTTCAAATTGAGTCTTAGTACCTGCCCAGATGATAAAAATATCGTCTATATATCTAGTCCAATATACTATAGATCCTGTTAGTTCTGGAGGTCCATGGAGCCATAGGTGTTGTGCCTCAAACCTTCCCATGTACAGATTCGCGTACGATGGGGAAAATTTAGAACCCATAGCCACACCCATGGATTGTTTATACCAAGAACCCTGATGTAGGAAAACATTGTTATTCAGAACTATTTCTGTGAACTCTAGTAGCATCTCTGTATGGTCGAGCAGGGTAGCATCTCTCAGATATAGAGTATCTTTAAGAGCTCTTAATCCTAAGTCTTGAGGAATGCTAGTATACAAAGAACAAACATCAAGAGTGGCAAAGGAAAGTTCCTCAGTCCACTCCATGTCCTCCAGTTTATTTAACAGGTCCCCTGTATCTTTGAGATGCAATGGCGAATTTTGGACCATTGGTTGTAAGTAAATATCAATGTATTCCAACAATCGTTCTGTAGGAGACCCAATACCAGAGACAATGGGTCTCCCTGGAGGGAAAATGCCAGGTTTGTGAATTTTAGGAAGTATGTAGATACAAGGGGCACGTGGTATAGGAACAAAAATGTATTTGTATTCTATATCTGATATTATTTCCAATTGTCTCCAGTGAGTCAACCTAGTGTGGATGTATTATGTGATTTCTGCCAAAGGATTATTAGCAAGTCTGCTGTTGGCCAAACTATCACCAAGTTGTCTATCTATTTCCTGTATATAGTCATTATATTTCATGATCACTATATTTCCTCCCTTATCTGCCTCTTTAATTACAATTCCTTGATTATTAGCCAATTCCTTCAATGCCTGAGATTCCTTTTTCGTTAGATTATGTCTTTGTTTGAAGGCTGTCTTGGTCAATTTATCCTCCAGATTATATAGATCATGGCTCACTGCTTTGTGGATAGTCAATGAGATTGTCTGCAGGTAACGTCGGTGTGAATCTAGATCTAGGTTTAAGTCCACTGTTTAAGTCTGTGTTCGAAGGGATATCAAATTCTGTTAGTATATCTGTGACAGTGTAAGAGGAATCATCCAAAGACATTAACAAATGAATATCCTGTATATCCCCTATTGTCCTATTACACAAGGGTGTGTTTACAGTACAACCAATTACAGGCACAGGACTCTCCTCAAAAAACTTTTTTAATTTCATTTGATGAACAAACTTGAACACGTCAATATGCAGTTTCACGAAATCAGGCTGTGCTGTAGGACAGAAGTTTAAACCCCTGGTCATGACATTTCTGGCATCAACAGACAATTGTGCAGAGGACAAATTTACAATGCTAATGTCATCAGAAGAATTTGTTTCCGTCATTACATTCGTATTACATTCAATATTTGTAGAAGCACTCAATTCTTCGCACCCCTGGAAGATGATCTGGTGTTCGTTGCCCCCTCCCTCAGGTTTCCTACGGCGTCTCCCCCGCCTGTTTTTTTTTATTGTATTGGCCTTGTTGTGGTTGTCTCTGGTTCCCTTTTGAAAGCGAACCATTTCTTCTAAAAAAGAAGAAGAATTGTGGTTGGGTACAAGAAGTTGTGGGCATATTAGAATCTCCTTCTGTGCTGATACCACTGTGAAGACTAGACAGATCAAATTCACTATTAGAAACTGTAACAGCTAGTGAAGCAGTCGACCCTACCTTCACAAGTTGTGTGATTTTTAGTTTCATCAAATCTTTTTGCAAACGTGAATACCCTACCGGATTTATAGTAATTTTCGTCCCTTTTGAGTTTCCTCATTTATTTGTCCTTAATATAGAGTTGATGACCAGCCAAGACCTCCGTAAGTATATAAAAATTATTTTCGGTCGCTTCAGTTAGATTAAGCGCCTTAATATCATTTTCCAATTTGTCAATATCAGCCAATAGTTTGTTGCGTTTTCTCTCCGCATGGCGGATGAGAATGTCAATCATCCCATAGGATGAGTTGACAATCAATTCCTCCCATTACTTTATTAGATCAGGATCCAAGTCCTCAATGAGGGGAAGATAATGACTTGCAATCCCCGTGGGACCTGTTTGATGTCTAGATATCTCTTGAGGATGGTGGAATCCCACCATCGGGATAGTTCCTGTTTCCTCAGACGTTTAATAAACTTTTGTTTAAGTCCTTCCTGAACATTGCTAACTTTGGGATGTGTTGTGTTATCAGAAGTCCCTGAGATAAGTTCCTGTAGCAGTCTATCACTCTCATCATCATGAGAAGTCATTTGGGCCATGCAACAGCCCCCATTTGTAGACCTGAGAGATGGGTATCGGGTAAAACGGCAGGGCAGTGACTACAGTGAGTACCCAGTGTCCCAACCATCAACCCTAACCCAACCCACTAAATTAACCCTAAGCCCAGTAAACTCAACAAAAGCAAAATAAAGTGAAATAATGAGGCTAAAAATTAGATAGTGAGGCAGGCATGGAGCGTTGGCAGTCACCTGGGACCTACCCGACGTCCTCAAGGCTGGGGTGCGAGGAGCAGACTCACGAGGCAGAGCTGCAGGAGTGGCTGGAGAGCTGTGCACAGGACCAGGAGGTCTGAGGAGGTGATTATTTTATTACCATATGTAAAGTCAACCCACCACACATGTACGGCCGAAGGCCAGGCCCTGCAGCAAACCCCCCACAGAGCCTTATGTTTTTTTTAAAGGGGAAGGGTGACCAAGTGGCCCCTCTTCCCAAGCCTTATTAAGCCCATTTGGCCCCAGGGACCTCAGGGCCTTTTGTTTTTTTAAAGGAGAGGGAGAGCCAAGTGGCCCCCTCCCTGAGCCTGATTAAGCCGCGAGGACCCCTATGGCTTTATTTTTAACCCCCGTGCCTCATAGGCCTTGAAGGTCCTATCTCCCAGGTCCTTCTGTTTTTTAAAGGGGAAGGAGACAAAGTGACGTCCCCCTCCCCGAGCCTTGAGGCCCTGGGAAACCCCATCCCCCAGGGCTTATTTAAAATATATCAGAAAGTCTCGAATCACTATTCATAGTGCATGGGTGCTCAAAAATCTATATTTTTTAGTCCTCCCATATTTCCAACTCTGGCGCTAGTCATGTTCATCAGGGTTGTAGCTTAACTTGCTGTTCTCTATTACCTCTGTACTTCTAGGCGCCAAACAAATCAACAATGCTGTTTCAATACAACATAGTTCTCAGTTATGTGAGTCTCACACCTCATGATATTTTAAATATTTACTCTCCACAGATTTCACTTACCATTACCAGGCCAGACGTAGCGTTCCTCCTGCGGCAGCGCTAAATCAGCACGTCAACCTTAATGTGATAATTCTTCTGTTCATGTAAATTAGCCGCCAATATACTGGAAAGTTGATTGGTGGTGCTGGAGATCATGTCCATGCAGCTTAAATGCTGCTGGCTCCTTTACCAATTGCATCAATTACAACAGCGAGCTTCGCCTGCAGCCTCAGGTGCCCTCCGACGCCCGGCCACGGGAAGCCTGCAGTGCTTATCGATAACAGCTCGGGGAACTCAGTGGTGCATAATTTCATATAATCCTTACTTTTTTGCAGCAACTGTGCTCCTGAACGAGGGGCATGTCGGGCTCAAATGCTAACAACTCAAAAACACATTCCAACCATAACCTGTTTATGGAGAATAAAACAGGCTCCTACATTGCACAGGATGCAGTTTTAAACCACTCTGTCTTTATTCCAGTAAAACAGCCAATGGGACGCGTTTCGGCCGAGGCACCAGCCTTTCTCAAACATAGTGATCGCCATACTTTTCACCATTTAAGCAGTTAAACAGTGCACGTGATGCATAGAAATAAAAGAACACTGCTAATGCGCTATCCTCTGTTCTAATATCAAAATATTAAACATGTCTAAGCAGACCCTTTAAGTATTATCTTTTTATAACCGTTACATCATACAAGTGCAGTTATTCATATATATTATTATTAAAGTGTACTCAACTTATCCAGTATAACATGTTCCAGTCTTCAGGAGGTGGACATGTTGTAAAGGGAACTTGAACATATTGAAACTGTGATCATGGCGTAACTGGAGCTTCTAATAAATTCTGGCCTACCACTGGCTGCTGCAAGCAAATTTGACTAAGATAGCTTTGTCCCCAAAGAACTTATTACATTAGTGATACACATGGGGGAGGAATCATTGGGGGGTTTAATACTGTCCTCAATATTAGTATATGAAGTTATAGGATGCAAAATTTAGGGTATGTTTGGGAACGGTTGGCAGTTTGATGGAACAACAAAGTTTGCAAATGTATCAGATACTCCTAAAGTGACACTTAATGAATTGCTTCCTGAAAAAATTCGGGATGTGCAGAAGATCAAATGTTTACTCTTTTCTTTGATAATGTAATGATAAATTTCAAAAGGAAGAGTCGGTAATGGCGGAAACTGTACCTCTTGTGCCTTCATGTTTCTTGCTTTCCTCATCAAGACTTTAAAAATTGAAAGATATTTACTGAACCTTTTACAAAAGCACGAATAGAGAGGCCTTAAGCAGTAAAATCTCTGTTGGAGTCCTTCTTAAAACACAGATGAAAATGTAATACTGGATATTAACTTTGCCCTTGCATCTGTTGAACATTGAAGAATGTGTCCAGCTAACTGCACCTTTATCGATTTTTATTTTTTATTTACCACTTTCAGTGAAAGAATAGTTTTGTTACCTTCTTTATTTAAGTTAGTTTCTTTAACATTGGACCCTTCATAGATCCACTTGCTGGGTTTGTCCCCCGTCACACTTGGAATCCCGAGTACTTTTAAAAAGGCCATAAACAACGCTGAAATATTATAGGTAAAGAGAGTTTAGTAGCACATCCACCTCATTTGAAACAATCCAAACTTCAGACAGTGGATATGGGTGTGCAGTGTTCTCCTTTTCTCAGAGGCAGCTGTATCTCCTATGTTCATACAATGTGTGTCTGCTCTTACCTGTGAACCACTCCAACCGGGGCAGGGCCGGGAAGACCATGGAGTGCAGCCTAGACTGAAGCGGCCTCGCGCTGGCAGGAGCATCGTCTTTCCTGGCTGTTCCCGGCTGGAACAATCAAAAGCAAAAATTCCTAGGCAGTCCAAAAGGTGCAACTAATTCAGACACTCATTATACCAAACAACATGATTAGAGAGAACTCAGTGTGGGTAGAGTGTAAACTACAGTTAAAACATGATAGAAATATATTTTATTTATTTATGATAAAAAAGTTTAGGTTCAAATGAAATTGTAAACAATACATGATTTTAATGCAACAATTTCAATAAAATACAGAATAGAATGGATATCACAAAACCAAGGATTGGTATGAGATACACAATATCTTAACATATATTTATACAATCAATAGGAAAACAATATAGAAAGAGGAAAACTTAGGACAAAAGATGTAATGTGGATAACAGATGGTTCTTCTCAACGCGTGTTTCGGCACTAGAAGCGCCTTCATCAGGAGAGCCACAAGTCCTTCCTGTGGAGGATTAAAAGTTCAGTAAAACACAGTTCTTAAAACATACTGAGTTCAAAATCTCTAATGTTAAATTTTTACTAGAAGTTGCCAAACACAAGATAGCACGAAGGGTTGGAGTAGATTAAATAGACTCAACTAAGAGTGTGAACTTTGAATATACCAACATAAAAGATGTAGACGAGACAGTGTGGAACACCCGTAGTGAAGATGTGGTGAAAGAATAGTATATGCCAGTGTGTAAAACTGAACACAAACATCAAAACAAGCATTGGCATCGCTCATAGGTCTCGCCTTTGGGACCTTATAAGTGTTTAGCCATGCAACAGTTGATGTTGTTGCACCAAGGATATTGTGCTGCATAACTAAATATTTATAAGGTCCCAAATGCGAGACCTATTGGCTATGCCAATGCTTGTTGTATAAGCATTTCCTAACGTGCACACTGTGGCCTGAAGTCCCCACTGGACCAGTTGGGATTTCAGAAGCTGTACCTTTGTTTCCGCGTGCGTGACCTGCTAGTACAGTACACAGTTGTGTGGGTGGTTCGCCCTGCAAGCTGCACCCTGGTTTCTGTTCCTCCCAAAAACACGTGAAAACAGCACCGTTTATTGTGGGAACCATCCTGCTCGTCCGTGAAGTGAAGTGAGCGCCGCGACCAAATAAGGGATGCTCGGCTGGCTCACAAGAGGCTGCAACCTGCTTCGTGGCGCTGCGAAGCGTCACTATTGCTAATTAAAACCACTAATATCCTTATATAAATAAATATTTCAGGAGTAATGTCCAAGTCGGTGGCAGCACCCTCCTACTACACCCGGGTGCCTTGTCTGTTCACGTAACCATCCATCAATGAAGATGCATACCCAGAATAATTGTTTTTAGTATACCGCTTCATTTCACGGTTTTGCGGCTTTTTAGCACTGCTAAAAATGTGTAATTTTCCTCCAACTAAATGGGACTCGTTGCACCAATCAAATTAGAAATAAATGCACAGTTGGGATCTCTGGAAATCAAGCTAGGAAGCTGCAAGCCTATTTCTGCAGTAGTCGCATTGACCTATCAAGCTATTTTACCTGCAACAATTGGGGGTATCTGCAGTTCAGGAAAAATGTGAAAATGACCTGTTCAGATCAACTTTTTACATGCAATATAGGGGTATATTATTCTAATAATACATAGCCCAAAACACGTCAGCACCCTCTCCAAAAGCCTTGGCACATTATCCCTTCTTATGAAACGCAGCTTCTGGATATAGGTATTAAAATTAATGTGAAATTTATGCTGTTAACTATGAAGGCAGCAATATGCAGTTTGCAATTATTTTTGCAAACATATATGTCTTTGGGTTGCGCAGACTGTGGGTTGCGCAGACTGTGGGTTGCGCAGACTGTGGGTTGCGCAGACTGTGGGTTGCGCAGACTGTGGGTTGCGCAGACTGTGGGTTGCGCAGACTGTGGGTTGCGCAGACTGTGGGTTGCGCAGACTGTGTTCTGCGCAGAGTTTTCGGGGGCATAGCGGGGCAGAGCGTGGCGTGCATTAGTGTGTTTTTTGGGAGCTGTGCATGCCGTGCAGCAGTGCATGGCGTGTAGTATTGTTTGGCGCGCAGCAGTGCGTAGCGTGCACCTGTGTGTGGCGTGCCTCAGTGCGTTGCTGTCAGTGTTACATATACAATACCTTATAGCATATAGGTCCAAAAAAGGACAGACTGCAGTAGTTTATTTTGGGCCTTTGCATGTTGTAGTGTGTGTGCTGCATTTCCCACGTGTTGTAATGCACTTTGGTGCTTTGAAAGGATAGATTGTAATATTTTTTTCTGACTAAACTTAGTTGTGAGCAAGGTGTCTGGGCAAATCTGGAGATGTTGTAGAAAGCCATATTGTGTAAGTGTCTGCTGTAGGCCCAGTGTGACATATGCATGTGTGCAAAATCATTAATCGTGCTGGATGCCTCTGGTTTTGTCCGAATATTGCCTCATATGTACTTACCTTGTAACTCTCTCGAATGTTCCATTGGCAATGTGAAGTGACTGTGGCAATATAGGCAATTTTATTTTAACGTTTATTGTTTTCACGTTGGAAGTAACTTACTCCACATGTGCTGTAAAAATCAGACTGCAGTAGGGGGTTTGGGGGTTTTGAATGTCGCAGGAAACCTCAAGGATGGAGGCGGTGTCTATGTGCGTTAGTGTTTCCCTCTTGCCTGTGGCTTTATTCCCGCTAACACGTCCGAAATGCAAATAGATTAATCATGCAGGATGCCTAGTTTCCCCCGAGTGGCGCCTCATGTCTGCCCCCCCTGTAACGCTATAGACTGTTCCGTTACTGCTGCAAAGGATTGTGAGTTAATATGCTCATGTTTAGAGGCAGGAGAAGTTACCTAGTAGTGTAGGTAACAATGAAATTCCCAAAAAGAATGGGCAATGTATGTGTTGTTAACAGACTAGCCCTGTGGTAGGGGAGGGACAGTTGTGAGAGGCGCCATGAGGAAACAATCTCTCGGCATGCTGTGGTGGGGGCAGGGAAGCGCATTCCAGGCGGGGAGCGGACCCTTCGTAGTATGAGGCTGTGGCTACACGTGCATGCGCCAATGGGCTGAAGCGCTTCCCCAAATGGATTGCATGGCGGCACGATGCACGTGATTGTGTGCGTGCTCGCCATGCAATCCACTTTCGGGAGCACTTTGGAATGCCCCTCTTACTAGAGTCTCGAATAGCGATTGCGTAAACGCAATAGCTAGGCGAGACCTAAAAATGAAAGCTTAAGTGACTTTCGTAAAACAATAAAGTGAATATAGTGGTGGAAAGGTAGCTATGTAACCAAGATGCTGGATGATATAGATAAGAGTAGAAATAATTAACAAGGCTTACTGGTTTACAAGCATTATCAGCTTAGAATTCTGGTCAAGAGATGTGTAGATCACAACCGGCCTATTTATTAATATGCCAAGAGTATACACCTGGGTATAGGGATACAAGAGATGAATATGTGTAAAAAGCACTAGTACTTATTAACCGCATGATCTATGTATTGCTATCTGAACAATTTACTATATGATATTTGTTCTTCATGGATGTATACCAATGATACGCGATAAACTTAACTAGAGAAGGAGCCCTGAATGATGATATTGTGCTTCAATGGAGTTGAGCTAATCTTTATATTATGGGATGTAAATCAACAGTCCAAACCTATGAAAGGTCTGCGATATGAGGATATCCGTTACCAAAAGATAAGGCACTGCTCCATTATTTGGATTAATAAGTTTACGGTTCACTCAAAGGTGGCCATATGTAGAGTGAGATGGTAAAGCTAGACTCATCAATTTCTCAATATAGATTGTAATGTCACCATTAAAAATGTGACTAGAAATGAGTCATATCAAGAATAGGTAATCTGGGTATAAGCTGCTAGGCTTTGCTGTGTAGGGAAATTACCCCAACGAGTGTGGTAGCGTTTATTTTGTTATGACATGGTGGGGATAGGGGTAGTGTATGTTTTATTATTGAAGGATAAAGAGGTTAGAAAAATCATTACTGTCATGTGGATTAACAGTACCTCAATTACCTGGTTTCGTGGCACAGGGGCCACTCGGGGAATCGATGGGAAACAATTAAATCGCTAGAGAGATGCTGTCCGCGGTTAATGCAGGTAGGTGAATTGAATTTCTTAAGAGAGCAAGATAGCGGGAAAATAACAGCACCACTCTGAGAACAAAACAGGGTTTGGGTAAGACTACTAGCGGTCGGAAATCGTAAGCCATCTTGTTAGATTTATCGATCAAAAATTGAAGAAGTATGTGTACCTTAATTAGATGATAAAAGACACTGTAGAATTATGGCCTCAAAATGGTGAGGGCAATCGTGATACGGGGCGGTTAACTCTTGGAAAACTCAACCCTAGAGTGACTGCCGTGTCTGTAGCATTCTAAACGGGAAGTAAATAGAATTAGATAAGGATAAATTTACCCAAAGCTCATACTTTTGTAGAGCGATCAAAGAAGTTGTCGACTTTAAAGTTCGACAATAAGTGTGAGCACTAAACATAGAAAGTTCTTACCTGATACAGTCAAAGACGGCAAGGGTGCGGATACGCCGAGGTTGAAGGTTATGTGTGTCCCGAAGGGGTCTTTTAAAACGCCGTCTGGGGATCATGTGATCTCTTAGTTGCGTCGCCTGATGGAAGATGTACAAAGAGGACTGTTGCCTAATGCTGAACTTGCTAGATCAAAGTGGGGGAAGTCTTCCTGTCCCAACTGTGTCTGCGCTCAATGGCGGGGAGGCGAAGCGAGTGGGGCCCTGGCAGGTGAGAGGCGCAGAGCGGTTGCAGGAGTGGGGACGGGTCCTTCCCAGCCGTGAGACCTGTGATGACATGGTAGTGAGTGGCTCCGCTGTGGGGCCTGTCTGACCCTGTGTACCCCAGTCTCTTTGGTTGAGTTCCTGCTGATGAGCATGTCGCCCCCTCTTGAGTCTGTACAAGATTTTGTGGGCCACTAAAAATAGCTTCCTACTTTGACAGACACTCATTGCAGACCCTCTGTGGCTGCCCTGCTGAACTCGTCCTTTGAAGCTTGAGGTACAGAATGATTAAGCTTGTGGTGGGTGTGTGATCAACCTACTCCGCCCTCTCATGGAATTCGGCGAAGTTTTTCTGTAACTTCATGGAATACCGCAAAGTTAAACTCTGCGAGCTCCGCCCACCCCTGGCCTGCACCCCTTGTAAGGCATTTCACTGCAGGTAGACTCTTCTGTACCGGATGGAGTAGCAATAGCGTTACCCACCCTTCTTCAGGGAAGATTCTCACTAGTCCATCTCACAGTAGCACCCATTCACACCCTTGCAGATCCTCAAAAAGACTAACTTTTCAGAAAAACTCTCCTTTGAGTCTTCCCCTCCTCTTCCACTAAAGAAGGCCAGGGCCAGGGCTTCACATGTCCACAACCCCTACTCCCTGCACCCAGGGTTCCTACACCACTCCCTCATACACCTCCACAACCAGAATCTCCCCCATGTTTGTCAGTGCCCACTGACTCTGACTAGGAAGACCCGTACCACCCCAGGGACCCATTATATGAGCCTTTATCACCTTGGAATGGAGACAACCCCTAGGAGGACCCTCCACATGATCCAGAGCTGGATCCATACCCCATTAAAGCTTCCTCACTGGACAGCACTACAAAGGGCTGCATAGTACCACAATCTGTGTGATGCAGGAGGAGGACGAAGACTTCCACAACAAAACTCTCTCCAAAACCAAGAGGTCTATGTACTACCTTCCACTGCTTCAGGGAATGCTGAAGACTGCCTCAGAAAAGTCTATGGGGAATGAAGAGGTCGGGCAGAGGTTACTCCAACAGCGATGACTTTGCCTGAAAATGTATCACAATTGAACAGTATCCCAGAATAAACATGCACCATTTCCAAGAGTGTCTAGCAAGGCAGTGGTCACAGGAGGAGGGTCATTGACAAAATCGATTGTTGGTAAATGCCAAAACGCATAACCCTGTCCTCTAGTGGAAAAGCAACAACTTGTTGAAAAGAATCACCTTCCGGCTCCTCACCCACGCACACAAAGCCCTACACAACCAAGGCCCGACCTACCTCAACAGCCGCCTCAACTTCTACGCTCCCAAACGCCACCTCCGCTCGACCAGTCTCGCCCTCGCAGCCGTCCCCCGCATCCACAGAGCGACTACAGGAGGTAGATCCTTCTCCCACCTGGCCGCCAAGACTTGGAACGCCCTCCCCACCGAACTACGCCTGACCCAAGACCACCTCTCCTTCAGGAAGAAGCTCAAGACCTGGCTGTTCGAGCAGTAGCGGACCCCCCCCCCCCAGCGCCTTGAGACCCTCCGGGTGAGTAGTGCGCTTTATAAATGCCTTTGATTGATTGATTGATTGAAAAGCCATTCCTTGACCCATTTCCACAGGTGACCGTTATCTCAGACCCTTAACTCCTGGGTTGGGAAGCACATCCCAACCACATATCTAGTCAAGGTTCCTCGACCTCACAAAGGGGTTGCCACCACAATTACATAGGACTCATGGCAGTCCAACTGGAGCTCAGGGCTTTTTACAATCCTGTTCAAGGCCAAACAGTCCTCATAAAGCCGAACAACATGGCAAGTACATACTACATCCAGAAATGGGGAGAAACGCACACTTTCCAGCTTCTCTGCATTTACTCGGGAGATATGGCATTAGGCATTGGACAACCAGATTCTATTTCTAGCAGAACACCTCTTTGAACAACAACTTTGCAGGAACGTTGGTGGGAAATGAATCTCCAAGTCCTCCAAAAGTACTTTCAAAAGTGGGTCACTCCCACCATAGATCTGCAGCAGCAAGAAATGCAGACTGCCAAAGCGTCACCTCCAAGTATCCACCCACATAGTCCATGGTCAGTCCACTATGGATGAACTAGTTTACTTTTCCTCCCCTTTTCCCTGATTCCCATGTGTTCTCGGGAAAATAAGGGAAGTGTCAGTGGCCATTGTCCTGTAGGCAACCTTGATATCCTTTGCTTCTAGAGATGTGAGTGCATTGGCACAAAAAGCTTCCACTGTGGCTGGCTCTCTTATCTCAACATCATGGTCACTTCAGGCACCAGCAGATAACTTAATCTAGCTATTTGCAACCTGAGACGCATAAACCCACCAAGAAATGGCAAGAAAGTCTTGAAGTCAGTCCCGATTCTGGATTACACCTGGAGAGCTAGCTAAACCTGAGGATGCTCCCTTCCATGGTTGAGGCTGTCTGGAGAAAATACAGAGCACCAGATTTAGCACTGGCATGGCTTACTGGTCATCCTTATCTGGATTCCATAATTATAACAGCAGCTCAAAGGAGAACCAAAAATTCTGCCACAACTTCATCACTGCCTCAGACAAGGATGAACAACACCTAGATAACATTGCCCTTGCCAATGCCCCTCGGATCCGCAAGACCAGCACCGGAAGAAGATCCTTTCCCACCTTGCTGCCAAAACCTGGAATACCCTGCCTCTCCCCTCAGGCAGTCCCCTTCGCTGGCCCAATTCAGGAAAGATCTCAAGACATGGCTCTTTGACTGAACCTCAGTGCCCAGTAGGACCTGCAAACTGCAAAACTGGACAAAGACTACAAACTTCCACTGACTCAATACAATCTCATTCATAACATACATGACCAGCACAGGTCTCCATCAATTATGATGTCTGTGGAGAAAAGTGGACCTGCTGACTGGATATTTGGTATACTTCCTGTTCTGATTCAAGCATGTGAATCTATGAAAGATACAGCGCTGGAGACAAAATGAGTTACTTGCCTGTAATTTTAAATTTGAGGCATATGAGCTGCAGATTATACACTTTTGCATAGATCGCCATCTGGTGTTGGGCCCGGATGTTTGCAGTTTGTTTTTCTTCTTGGACAGTCTTTGGAAGTCACGAGTTCGGTGACTCCTCCTTCGGTCCGTACTGCGCATGGGCTTCGGCTCCATCCTCAGATTGTTTTTTTCCGCCATCGGGCTCGGATGTAATACTTCGTGCTCCGGCTTCGAACCTTCCAGTTCGACCTTCGACGAATAATCCTCGTCCATCGAGATTCTTTAGACAGAATCGACTTCTTCATCTCTCTCTTCGGCACTTCCTCGATTCCAGACATCGGCAGCGGCCTTCGGGCCTACTTCGACTCCGGTCTCGGCCGATGGAAAGGACTCCCTTCAAGAAGTGCCCAAAATGTGGGTCTAAATTTCCCCACACCGACCTCCATCAGGTGTGCAACCTCTGCCTCTCTCCCGAACACGAGGCCCGAGACTGCCCCGCCTGCAAGTCTTTTCGATCGAAAAAGACTATTCGGGATCGACGAGCTCGACGCACCATGGCGCACTCATCGACCTCGGCTCCACCTGACATCTTCGGAGAAGACACCGGAGCTTCGGGACAGCAGCACACCGAACGGGAGGAAGATGTCGTCAGCGCTTCCGAGGCCGACGACTCCGACGTGGAGGAGTACTCTACCCCCTCCCCCTCCCGCGCCCTTACCGAAAGATTCCGGTTACCCCTTCGCCTCCGGCCCTAGGGAAAACCAAGCATACTGCTTCCATCACCCCACCTTCGGGCCCGGTGAAAAAGCATCACAAGTCTCCTGGCGGCTCGAGCCAGCCTCCTAGCGGCGCCGACAAACATTCTTCGGCGCCGAAGAAAACAAGTTCCGTTCCGAAGCCATCGGTGTCGAAACCTGGCCTCTCGGCGCCGACCAAACACAAATCCCTCGGCACCGACGCTTCCGTGTCGAAGCCTGCCTCGGCGCCGACCAAAAGATCGGACACCCCGAGAAAGCACGGCGCTGATAAACAGACTAAGCCTTCGGTTCCGAAAACATCGGCACCGAGGGAGGAATCGGTGCCGGAGGAGCTTTTCACACCGGATCCTCTTCAAAAGACTTTAACTAAGGATCCCAGGACTGGACATTTAACTTTGTCTTCCAAGAAAAGACTTTTGGACAAGCCAACTCCTCCTCCACCACCAAAACGGAAGGACTCTGCCACATCCCCCTTCAGAGTACCCTCCCCTCCCCACCGCCTCCAACTCCTCCTCTTCCTCCTCCACCTCCTCCCCCTCCTCCACCCCCTCCGCCCCCACCTTCTCCACCTTTGCCTCATCGGTCCCCAACACCGTCTCCGGACCCTGATGACCACGGAGATCCATTCTATGACCCCACAGATGCCCCGCAGGACCCCACTCCTCCGGGAACACCTGACCCATGGGAGGATTACCACAATCCAGATATCCCAGATGTGCCTCAGGATGATCTCTATCCATCCAGGCCATCTCCACCAGAGGACTCCCTGGGGTTCCACCACCTCTTACAACGGGCGGCACATTACCATGGGGTGGAATTACACAGTGATCCAGTTGAGGAAGACTTCCTACTTGACACATTTGACATAGCAGATAAATCCACCGCTATATTACCCATGCTTAAAGGGGTGACCAAGCATGCCACAGAGGTTTTCAAAGACCCCGTCAGAGCTATGGTCTTGAACCCCAGAATAGAAAAAAAGTACAAGGCAGCCCCTACCGATCCTGTCTATATTAAAGGACCTGCGCCCCTAGACTCACTAGTGGTTTCCACAGCTAGGAAGCGCTCCAACTCTGTCATCTGGTGAGGCTCCACCACCTGATAAGGAGTCCAAGCTTTTAGATGCGTCAGGCAAACGCACTGCCTCGCAGGCTGCCAATATGTGGCGCATCGCCAACACGCAGGCGCTGCTAGCAAGGTACGATAGAGCGCACTATGATGAGCTGGAGGCTCTCATGCAGCATCTCCCGGAGAAATATAAGAATAAAGCTCATGAGCTGATACAAGAGGGAAAGATTATTACCAACACCTCTATTAAATGTGCACTTGACGCAGCAGACACGGCGTCCAGGGCTATAAACACCAGTGTCCTGCTTCGCCGTCACGCCTGGCTCAGAATTTCAGGCTTTAAACCAGAGGTCCAAGCATCTATCTTAAACCACCCTTTTGACCAACAACACTTATTTGGCCCAAAAGTAGACGAAGCCCTGGAAAAAATGAAGAAGGATACAGACACGGCGAAGTCTATGGGAGCCCTGCAATCACAAACCCCTAGACGTTCCTTTCGCCGTTCCTCCTTTCGAGGCTCTGGCAGAGGTTACTCTTCCGATAGCGCCTCCACTTCCTACAAGTCCCCTCCTCAAAATACCTTCTCAAAGGGCTACCAAAGAGGTGGATATCGAGGAAACAATAATAAAGGCAGGGGCAAAACCAACACCGCCCGTTCTGCCACACCGCCCACACAATGACTTTCCCCCGCTCCCCCCAGACCATTCCACTCCGGTCGGGGGCAGACTACAAGACTTCCTTCAAACCTGGGAGGCCATAACATCAGACAAATGGGTAACCCAAATTATTCGGTCAGGGTACTGTCTCGAACTAACTTCTACCCCCCCAAATATTCCATCCAGACACCGTGCGATGTCACAAGAACATACCACACTTCTGAAACAAGAGGTACTCTCCCTCCTGCAAAAACACGCGATAGAGCAGGTACCCGTCGATCAGCAAAATCTAGGGGTCTACTTACTATACTTTCTCATACCGAAGAAAGACGAGACCCTACGGCCCATTCTAGACCTCCGGCCTCTAAATGGATATATCCATTCAGACCATTTTCATATGGTAACTCTTCAGCAAGTTCTCCCACTCCTCCGTCAGGGCGACTTTCTCACTACACTGGACCTGAAAGACGCATACTTTCATATCCCAATACACCCTGCTCACAGAAAGTACCTCCGATTTGTGGTAGACGGCCAACATTATCAGTTCATGGTTCTCCCCTTCGGGGTCACAACCGCACCACGGGTGTTTACCAAATGCCTGGCAGTAGTGGCAGCACACCTCCGAAGACGAAACATTCACGTCTTCCCCTACCTGGACGACTGGCTCATAAACGCCGCGTCCTACCACCAGTGTGTACAAAATACAAACACTACCATACAACTACTCCACCAGCTAGGCTTTACGGTGAATCACCAAAAGTCCCACTTGATACCGTCTCACACAAAGTAATACCTCGGTGCCACTATAGACACCTCAAAAGCTATAGCCTATCCCAACTCAGTCAGGATCGCAAGCATGCAAGCCCTGCGCCAAAAGTTCCTTCGTCAGCACTCTCTACCAGCAAGAGTGTTCATGAAACTAATAGGGATGATGGCGTCTTGCATTTTCATAGTGCCTCATGCAAGACTTCACATGCGTCCACTCCAAGAGTGCTTGGCACGCCAGTGGAACCAGGCCCAGTGTCAGCTGACGGATCTGGTGTTGGTGGACGTCCGCACTCATCGATCTCTGCAGTGGTGGAACACCACAAACCTTTCCAAAGGGCAACCGTTCCTGGACCCGGTTCCTCAGGTGATTCTAACGACGGACGCATCGCTCTCCGGCTGGGGAGCGCATCTATTACACCTCACAGTGCAAGGGCTATGGACGCCACAACAGAGGTTACTCCACATCAACCATCTGGAGTTATTGGCGATCTTTCTAGCCCTGAAATCGTTTCAGAAACAAATTTCAGCAAAAGCAGTCCTAATTCGCACAGACAATATGACTGCAATGTATTATATTCAAAAACAGGGGGGGGGGGGGGGGGACGGGACACTCTCCCCAGCTCTCCCGCTTAGCACAGAGCATATGGAGATGGGCAATTCCACAAAAAATATTTCTCCTGGCACAACACGTCCCAGGCATACAAAACACCATGGCAGATCTGCTCAGCAGACAAACGCAGCAAATGCACGAATGGGAACTGCATCCACAAGTTCTTCACCCATTCTTCCACAAGTGGGGACATCCTCAGATAGACCTCTTCGCCACCCACGAAAACAAAAAATGCCCAAGCTTCGCCGCCAGATACCCACACCCATTGTCCAAAGGCAATGCGATATGGATGAACTGGTCAGGCAAATTTGCATACGCCTTTCCACCTCTCCCGCTAATTCCATTAGTGGTAAGGAAGCTACAACAGCACTCCCTCACACTCATTCTGGTAGCTCCGACATGGGCCAGGCAGCCGTGGTACACCACACTACTACAGCTATCGGTGGTACCACATCAAAAACTGCACCTGTCCCCATGCCTCCTAACCCAGAACCATGGAGAAATCAGGCACCCGGACCCAGCTCAGCTCAACCTTGCGATCTGGCTCCTGAAATCTTAGAATTTGGATACCTTAATCTTCCCCCTGATTGCATGAACATTATCAAGGAAGCCAGACGTCCTACCACTCGAGCATGCTATGCCGCAAAGTGGAAGAGATTTGTTGTTTACTGCCATAACAATACAATCAACCCTTTAGATGCATCCATACAGCACATCATATGCTATCTGCTCCATCGTCAAAGGTGTAACCTGGCATATTCATCCATACGTCTACACCTAGCAGCAATTGCTGCTTACCTACAAAACAGACAGCATTTATCACTGTTCAGAGTGCCTGCTATTAAAGCCTTTATGGAAGGCCTTAAACGAGTAATTCCACCCAGGGCACCACCTTCCCCTGTATGGAATCTAAACGTAGTTCTTACAAGGCTAATGGGTCCGCCTTTCGAACCAATGCATAAATGTGAGCTACAATTCCTCACTTGGAAAACAGCTTTCCTCGTAGCTATCACTTCCCTTAAAAGGGTTAGTGAGATACAAGCGTTCACTATACAAGAACCCTTTTTACAGATACATCACAGCAAGGTGATACTTCGCACAAATCCAAAATTTCTGCCTAAGGTCATTTCCCCCTTCCATCTTAATCAATCGGTAGAATTACCGTTTTTTTCTCGCAACCTCAATCTGTTGCGGAAAGGGCTCTACATACACTTGATGTTAAAAGGGCTTTACTGTACTACATACAAAGAACGCAACCTTTCAGAAAGACTAAACAGTTGTTTGTCTCCTTCTCTCCACCGCATAAAGGCAACCCCATCTCTAAATCAGGGATAGCTAGGTGGATTGTAAAGTGCATGCAAATTTGCTATCACAAAGCAAAAAGAACATTATCTGTTCCACCTAAAGCCCACTCTACAAGAAAGTTAGGGGCTTCTATGGCTTTTCTAGGGAACATACCCTTAGATGACATCTGCAACGCAGCCACATGGTCAACACCGCACACCTTTACAAAACATTACTGTGTAGACGTGCACTCCAAACAACAAGCTAGTGTGGGCCAGGCTGTACTAAAGACACTATTTCAAACCACTGCAACGGATACCGGTGGTCGCTGCTAGGGCTGGGTACTGCTATATAATCTATGCAAAAGTGTATAATCTGCAGCTCATATGCCTCGAACGGAATATGCTACTTACCAGTATGCATCTGTTCTTGGCATGTAGAGCTGCAGATCTATACACGCCCACCCGCCTCCTGGCTACCTGTATCCGTTCCAGTCTATCTTATTTAGATACAACACACATGGGTTTCTTACTATTATCACTACGCTCCATCTTTCCCCTGCTGGCGAAAAACAATCTGAGGATGGAGCCGAAGCCCATGCGCAGTACGGACCGAAGGAGGAGTCACCGAACTCGTGACTTCCAAAGACTGTCCAAGAAGAAAAACAAACTGCAAACATCCGGGCCCAACACCAGATGGCGATCTATGCAAAAGTGTATAGATCTGCAGCTCTACATGCCAAGAACAGATGCATACTGGTAAGTAGCATATTCCTTCTTTAGCATTGGTATCTTTCATAGAAACGCATCTCCTCCACCGGGCCCCTATTTCCCACTCATTATCTATTCCTAGTTCTTTCACAATTGTGCTATGAAATCTAGGCTATGGTTGCCATTAAGCGGAATAGAGCGCTCCACAAATTCACTTCACTGGGTTGATGTGCCACTAAATAAAGTAACTATGTCGAGCCACTGGCCATTTGAACATTATGTATTGTTATTTTGAAAGCATAGGGTCTTCCCAGTCTGACCCCCACGGAATAATTCAAGCATGTCACTACTGGTGAACTGGAGTTATAGGTAAATAAGTAATTTCCTATTCAAGTCTTATCACTATGTATGATCTAAAATGAGGATTCTGTGCATATCCACACTGAGTTATGTGTCGCTGCTTCTGCACATACTCACAGATTCTCCTTTTTTCCAGTAGGTCGAAATAACATCACCTGAAATCCAAGATCGGAGGCGGTTGATCCCCATCAGCATTCTGAAAAATAAAATCTACTTTTGTTCCCCACAAAGATATGTCTTGGTTTCCCATAACCGCTTTGCTCTCATCTAGAACTCTTGTATTCGATGCAGCGGATGGCCTGTTCGTTTTTTGGTCATTCTTTGCAGCTATAAATATTATGACTGATGGTTGGCCTGTGAAGAATGGACATCGAGAGGAGAACCTGTTTTTACCATAGATGAACTTATGCAGAATGCACAATCAAGTGGACGTGTATGAACTGTGAGCTCCAACTTTGCTGCTTAGAGGGGGATATTTTGATCTGTTCCCCATAGCAGCAATCCTCAAGCCCATATTATTCTTTGCCGTATTTTTATGCCTTTTTTTCTCTTATGCCTCACAACATGTATTGTCACGCTGAACAGGCACAAAAAAAAGTACTTTTTAAAATGTCCCTACTTGCAAACAATTTAACTTTCTCATTATATCTTAAGTTTAAGACAGAAAGGTCAACCAGAAAATATATGGTCTCGGGCAAAAGCGTTTATCCTTTGCTTTCACTCTTGGCTATATAATTGTGAATGCGGTTGCATTCAAACATTTAACTATAAACCATTTAAGTGAAAAAAAAGCAGTATTCACCTTGGTTATCTACTATTTTTTTTGTGATGGACACGCTTCTTTCCTACGGAAGGTTATATGATGTGTGCAAAATTCAGCACCGCTTTATCGAATGAGGAGCCTCTGATAGAGGCAATATTGTTTTTTTCATGTATCAGTGTTGCTGCTCAGGAATTCTGCACTATTGGCGGTCAATAAAGGGAGGCTTTCTAAATTTGTACTAGTCTTCTTCATGCTCTGTTTTATTAAAGAAATCTGTTCATAAATGAAAATACTCTAAAATTATTAATGTCGGAGAGCCTATTGCTTCACCTTTCATTGAGACAATAATGTGAATGTAAAAAAGTATTATTTACCTGTGTGATCAGACTAATCCTAATACAGTGTGCTATATGCATGAGGAATATTTGTAAGATGAGGGCCTGTAGTGTGTTGTAGGCATGGTGTGGACTGACTGTGACCAGGCTGTGAACTGGAACATAGTGCCTTGAGATAGCGGCTGTTTATCTTTACAAATGTCTTGGAACTGAGAAACATTCAAATCATAAACTATAAAAAGATATTGACTCCGTATAATCTTTTTTCTTGCCTGGGTGCTGGGAAATTGGAAAAGAACATTGTGTACTTTACTTTTCAGAGAGGAACTGCCATTCTTCTAAAATTGGGACCATGTCTGGTAGAGATCTGCTGAATTTCATGATCAATGTACTGGACTTGAATGGATAGATTTCCTGGATGATTTAAACTGTTAGGGGTTTCTTTTAGTTTGGGCCTGGTCAGGCCTTTTTAACCCGATGGCTTTACAGCGTAAGCACTGTAAAGATAAACCTGTTTGTAAAAGAGAACAAGTATTTGCAATGCAATAGGCTTTGCAGTTGTGAGATTTTGAGCTATTGACATAAATGACAATACCTTTTATTTATGTGTTTAAAAAAGCTGCAATAATAAAGGCATTCTCTTTTACAATACCAATAGGTCAAAGTTTCTAAAATGCTAGACCTATTGTATTGCAAATGCTTATTGTTTACAAGCACCCCATGCTATGCTTTCACATTATTAGAAGCCATGTCACTTTTTTAGACAAGCCGTGTCTAAAGAAAGGTCTGCGGCCGCTATTAGTGAAAACGCGGTATGAGGCACTTTTACCAAAAAAAGCATTTTTGTCAAGTTGACAAAAAAATGTTTGTTTGTTTTTTTGTAAAAGTGCCCTATGAAAGCGGGCATGGCGCACTGAAAGTTACGAAAGCATGTAGTGCCTGCAAAAGGAGAAACGCATTAAAGAGAATAGTGCTTACAGACTAAATAAGACTATTGTGTAACAACCAAAGTAAAAGGAGCAGTCCTCATGGGAGGTTACTAATGAAGACAAGGCGGTACTAAGGAGGGACGAACAAGCCTATTAACGAATCAGAAGCCAGCATTTACGAAGGACGATGACATGCCAATGAAAAATATGGGCGGAGAGTGGGCGGGGCTTCAAGTCCATACTCCAATACAGCATGCCTCGCAGGGCAGCGCATGCGCTACCAAGGCTCAACCTAAAAGCAGGCAGTATAATGTGGTTCTAACTTGCACTGCATACAGTAAAATTTACATGCAAGTAATAATAAAAAGACACTGTGTATCCATTTTGAAAGTGAGTTTACAAATGGCCGTTGCTGCTTTGCCTCACAAGGATCTCAGCTGGAGCTGATTGACGCTGCATGCATCATCATTTTATAGATCTTCCTATGTGCCAGGTCTTTAGTTCTGCTTTTGACACTACTTCCCGTTGAACGGTATCAGAGCAATAGCCTTAACACTTAAAATGAGCTAGACCCAGGGGCCTGGGCATGGCTGGCCTTGCTTGCTATCCGATTTGCATAGTCTTACTGTTACCTTAGTCGTTTTTCTCTACTGATTTGTGTTAATCGTTTGCATCTTTCCTGGAGAGTTGGACTAGTTCGACAATGTGATTTCACTTAAAGAATTCTGATTGAGTTACTTATCTATAGGATTTCTCTACTTTCGGCTCCTTTCTAATGGAGATCTTGTGCCTGTAAAAGCATTTTTTATAAAGTGCAACTGCAGTAGTGTGTATTTCTTGAAAGGCAGGTGGACTTTCCCGGAGGCACATACAATGTCATATCTGTCGCGCTGTAAATGCTGGTGGTTGCAGGTAACCTTTTCATATTGGGCAAAAATATTTAACATTCAGCCGTCCAAAGAGGTGTTGAATATTACCATACGTCAAATAAGCCATTTTTTTTCCTTAAACCGATCTTTCCAGGCTCTATTCATTTTCCCTTTCCTACTTGATTGAGTCCGAGGGTTTACAAGTACACCTGCTGTCAAGTCCACTATCAGGGCTTATTGTGAAGCAGCCTCATGCACCACAAGGCCGTAAAGGAACGGAAAGCAATGTTGTCTATCAGGTGATGCCGGGTTAGGCACTATTTGTGTTCCAGATCTGAAAGAAACACGTTAGTTAGATTCCTCACCTTAAAATATCCCCAGGCGTCCGGCTGGATCCGGAAAGATTTTTCGTCAGCAATACCCTTGCGCGTCGCTAGGCGTCGTCTGCGGTTCTGTGTCAGTCATCGGCGTTGTGCGCCGGGATGACGTCGTCAGAGTACTTAGACGCCGCCCTCGCACGCTGACGTCAGTTCTTCTTTTTTCCGCGGCAGTAAGCGTCGATCTGGGAAGAGCATACCCTTTTAGTCATTTTTTG
This sequence comes from Triturus cristatus, assembly GCF_964204655.1. Classification (NCBI taxonomy): domain Eukaryota; kingdom Metazoa; phylum Chordata; class Amphibia; order Caudata; family Salamandridae; genus Triturus; species Triturus cristatus. Next base: position 993,442,634 of record NC_140583.1, on the reverse strand, counting down.
ACTAAACTTTTTCGAACTCTTTTGGTTCTATTCTTGTTAACATCGACTCTGGTGCCGGTAGGGATGCCTGGTTTTTAGGTCTGTGACTCCTGTCACCGACTGATATCGGTCACGGACCACCACCGCCGGTGCCTCTATTGCCTTGGAGCCGACCACGACGCCGAGGCGTGCCTCGACTGCCGGGTCTTGACTTCGAAAGCTAGGCGGGAGCGGTCCCACAAGCTACTCGAGTACCGGCAGCCGGCAAAGCGCCGCTCCAGGTCCCGGTCGAGGAGGAGGTCGAGGGACCGGTCGCGGAGCCACAGCCACCAGCGCTCGTCGGGGTCGAAGTCTTCGAAATCGGGTAAGTCGAAGCACAGCAAGAAGTCGAAGAAGTGACATCACTCTTCTGACTCCCCTCACCGGTCGCGCGACTCGGCTGAGGGTTCGGGTGGCACCACTCACGCGGCTCCGACGGAGCCGCAGAGGTCCCGTCCGTCCCCATACCCTCCTTCCCCTGGGACTGACGCGACTCCGGTGGAGGTCAGTGCATTTCTCATGGCCATGAGAAACCTGGCTGCGCCGTCGATGCCTGCCGGCACGCTTTCGGGCCCCGCAGGCTCGACTGGGAGGCCTAGCGAGCCGGCGGCTCCGGCACCGTTGTCGAATCCGGTCCCGGCGCCGCAGGTGTCAGGGGGATCCAGGCCTGGTCCCCAGTCGGCGCCGGTCTACCTCACGAACCCTCCGCCGACTCCTCCGATGCCACCCCCGGCACTGTCCCCGGACGGCGCCGTTCCCCAGTTTAGTCCCGGTCCGGGCCCGGCGTTGGAGCGGCGCCCGCCGGAGCCGCACCCGACGCCAATGGGTGGCAATGTCATCTTCCGCCTGGCTCCAATCATTCCACCTGTATACCAGGAATCGGATGACGGTGACGACTGGGAGGGGTTTGAGGACCCTCTGGCCTGGCAGGGCCAGTTATCTCAGGACTGGGCAGATGAGCTGGGGGATGCCAGTGGTCTTGACACCTCCCCTGAAACTGGCTTCATCTCTCCTCCGACCGTGGCTTTGGAGGATGGTGCTGCATTTTCTGTGGTCCTGCGCAGGGCGGCCGAAGCCCTGGGGCTGGAGCTACCTGCTGTGGCCGTGAGGACTAACCTCCTCACTGAAGTGCTCCAACCGTCAGCAAGCTCCTCGGAGCCTCTGCTGCATTTTAATGAAGCACTGGTTGACGTTCTGAAGGGCACCTGGTCCAAGCCCTCCACAGTACCTCCTGTGGACCAGAACGTGGCTCGGCGCCACCGCCCTGCACTGAGCGACCCCAGTTTTCTGTCCATGCACCCCACCCCGAGAGCCTGGTTATCCAGGCCTCTACTTCCCAGACCTCCTTCCCGTCTGCTCTCCCGGATCGGGAATCCAAGAGACTAGAACAGTCTGGTAAGAAGCTGTTCTCCTCCCTTAGTTTGGGATTGTGGTCTATTAATCCTGCTTGTCTTTTGGACCTTTACTCCCACTCCCTGTGGGATACGGTGGAGGACGTGCTGCCCCAGTGCCCGGAGGAGGCCCGGACACGGCTCACCCAGGCTCTTGCCGAGGGGCGGGATGCAGCGCGGCATGCAATGCGATGTGGACTGGACACTACGGACTCGCTGGGTAGGGCAATGTATACCACTGTGGCGCTTCGTCGCCACGCCTGGCTGCGGTCCACGAGTTTTTCTGGGGATGCCCAGAGCACCCTCATGGACATGCCCTTCGATGGCAGTCGCCTTTTTGGCGACAAAGCGGATAGTGCGCTAGAGCGCTTTAAGGACTCCAGGGCTACGGCCAAGTCCTTGGGCCTCTCGGCACGTGCCCGCAAACTTATGCTTTTCGTCCCTTCCCTTTCGTGGCCAAGGAAGGGGCGTCCCCTCACGTCTGACTAGCCACAGGCCGCAGAACCAACCTCCGCGCGGTCGTGGGCGTGGATTCCGCCGAGGCGGTACTGGGGGACAACTTGCCAGTCCGTCCACATCTACCTCTGCAGCGTCTGCCTCAAAGCCCTCCTAGTCAGATCTTTCAAGCCCATTCCACGCCAGTGTGAGGCAGAGTTCGCCATCACCTGCTCCACTGGCACACCATCACATCGGACAGGTGGGTTCTGCAAATCGTCCGAAGGGGCTACTCCCTCCCCTTCGAGGCGACCCCTCCAGCCATGCCACCGCAGTGCCACTGAATTTCGGGGGATCACTTGCAACTTCTGCGGGAAGAAGTTACGGCCCTCTTGGCCAAGGGGGCCATCGAGCGCGTTCCTGGGCCAGAAGTAGGTCGTGGTTGTTGTTCCCACTACTTTCTGGTCCCCAAGAAGGGCAAAGGGGGCCTACGCCCTATCTTGGACCTCAGGAGCGTAACACCTTCCTCGGGTAGGAGAAGTTCAAGATGCTCACTGTAGCTCAGGTTCTGGCTGCCCTAGACCCTGGAGACTGGATGGTAGCTTTGGACTTGCAGGACGCTTATTTCCACATCCCCGTCCTGCCGACCCACCGGCGTTACCTGCAATTCACGGTGGGCCAGGAGCATTTTCAGTTTCCCGTGCTCCCCTTCGGCCTCACCAGTGCCCCTCGGGTGTTCACAAAAGTGATGGCAGTGGTCGCAGCTCATCTGCGCAGATCAGGGGTTTCAGTCTTCCCCCTATCTCGACGACTGGTTGTTGAAGGCGGGCTCGCCCCAGGCAGTCGTCTCCCACCTCCAGACTACGGCAGACCTCTTGCATTCGCTGGGGTTCTCCATCAACGTGCCAAAGTCGCATCGGAGTCCCTCCCAGCAGCTCTTCTTCATTGGAGTGGTTCTGGACTCGGCGCAGTTCCGGGCCTATCCTCCGGAACAGCGGGTCCGGGATATTCAGGCTCTGATTCCCATCTTTAGGCCTCTATCCCGGGTTTCGTCGGGTTGGTGCTGCGGCTTCTCGGTCTGATGGCCTCATGCAGCCTGTTGGTGCATCACGCCAGATGGCGAATGCGGGCTCTGCAGTGCGACCTGAAGTTTCAGTGGGCCCAGCATCGGGGCAACCTGTCTGACCACGTCCTGATCTGCGAAACAGTTGCAGTGGTGGTTCACGGATCGCTATTGTGTCAGTGGCAGATCCCTCTCCCTACCCCAACCGGAGCACGTAGTGGTGACAGATGCGTCTCTCCTAGGATGGGGGGGGGGGCACATGGGAGAGGCGGAGATCAGAGGCCTCTGGTCTCTGGCGGAGTTCCGGCTCCATATCAGCCTTCTGGAGCTGAGAGCGATCCGGCTTGTACTGAAGGCATTCCTTCCGTCTGTCCAGGGAAGTGTGGTGCAGGTGTTCACGGACAACACCACCGCCATGTGGTACTGCAACAAACAGGGCGGGGTGGGGTCGTGGACCCTTTGTCAGGAGGCTCTGTGCCTCTGGACATGGCTGGAACATCAGGGCATCACCCTGGTGGTTCAACATCTGGCGGGCTCTCTGAACGCCAGAGCAGACGAACTCAGCCGCCGTTGCATGATGGATCACGAATGGCGTCAAAACTCGGACGTGGTGCAAGGCCTCTTTCTGCAGTGAGGAGAGCCTTGGTTAGATCTATTTGCCACCGAAGAGAACGCGCAATGTCAGCAGTTCTGCGCGTTGGAGTTTCCAAGGCGGCACTCGCTCGGGGACGCCTTTCGTCGCGAGTGCAGTTGCGGTCTGTTGTACGCCTTTCCGCCTATACCACTTCTGCCCAGAGTGCTGAAGATCAAGCGCGACCGGGCCCAAGTCATCTTGGTGGCTCCGGATTGGGCACGAAGGTACTGGTATCCCGAGCTACTCAGTCTGTCGATCGATCCCCCGATACGACTGCCTCTTCGGGAGGACCTTCTGTCTCAGCAGCAGGGGACGGTCCTCCACCCGAACCTGTCCAGTCTCCACCTCCATGCGTGGAGATTGAGCGGCGACAGTTGATGCCATTTGACTTGCCTCCTGAAGTCTGCGATGTGATTCTGGCAGCCAGGCGTCCCTCCACAAAATCGGTATACGCCTGCCGGTGGAACAAATTTGTGGCATGGTGCACAGCAAAGGCTGTGGATCCCCTTTCCACCCCTCTTCCTGAGGTTCTCTTCTTCCTTCTTTCCATGGCCTAGCAGGGCTCTGCTCTGGGCACCCTAAAAGGTTATCTTTCTGCTATCGCTGCCTTCTTACGGCTTCCTGATCATCCTTCTCTTTTCAAATTCCCTGTTGTCTCTCGTTTCTTCAAGGGCATTACTCACACGTAATGCCTCAGTGGGATATGAATCTGGTCTTGACTTTTCTGATGTGCGCTCCTTTTGAGCGTCTTCGTCTTCTGACTCTTAAGACTGCCTTCCTGGTAGCCATCACCTCGGCTAGACGGGTGAGTGAGCTCCAGGCTCTATCGTCTAAGCCCCTTTTTCTTTCTGTTCATCCGGACAAGGTTGTCCTCCGGACTCGTCCTTCCTTTCTTCCGAAAGTGGTGACTCCCTTTCACATCGGGCAAACTGTCACGTTGCCCACCTTCTTTCCGCCTCCGCATCCTTTGAAAGAGGAAGAGAGACTCCACCGTCTGGACCCAAAACGGGGCTGTCCTTTTACCTGGACCGCACAAAGCAGTTCCGGGTTGATGATCAACTTTTTGTTGGATACGTGGGTGCTAAGAAGGGTAGGGCTGTGCACAAGCGGACCATCTCGCGGTGGGTCGTATTGTGTATAAAAGCTTGTTACTCCTTGGCGAAAAAGGATCCTCCTGTAGGGCTGAGGGCCCATTCCACTCGGGCCACAGCGGCAACTACTGCCCTGGGACGGAGAGTCCCCTTGCAGGACATCTGTCAGGCAGCAACGTGGGCCTCGCTGCACACGTTTGCCAAACATTATTGCCTGGACAGCCAAGTCCGGAGAGATGGCTTCTTTGGCCGCTCTGTTCTCCAGGACTTTCTGGTGTGTTCTTGTTTCGCAGACCCACCACCGGGGTTGGTATTGTTGGGGTATCTATTCTAAGGTGAGGAATCTAACGTGTTTCTTTCAGATGAACAAGTTACTTACCTTTGGTAACGATGTATCTGTAAAACATTAGTTAGATTCCTCACCTACCCACCCATCCTCCCCGCTCTGCGAACTGACATCTAGGGTTAAGGTTATCCTTTTCAGGGCCCTAGACGTTTTTGGCACCAGTGTCGGTCGCTTGCACGGCTGTGCGTTCCTGGCGCGGAAAGCTATGTACAGGAACTGACGTCGGCGCGCGAGGGCGGCATCTAAGTACTCCGTCATCCCAGCGCACGACGACTGACACAGAGCCGCAGACGACACCTAGCGACGCGCAAGGGGTATTGCTGACGAAAAATCTTTCCGGATCCAGCCTGACGCCTGGGGATATTCTAAGGTGAGGAATCTAACTAACTAATGTTTCTTACAGATACATCGTTACCGAAGGTAAGTAACTTGTTCATTCGGTCATCCAACATCAAAGAATCAAAAATGGGTGCAGCCTGTGGAACAGACCACCCTCAGTAGGTATTATATATTACTCCTGAAACAATGGTTAACAACATTTGTTTTCACCATGATTATCTTAAAAAATAAATAATGGCAGGAGTAATGGACCACTTTCCTACTCACCAAGTAAAATTTGTACTATGGTAGTGAATGGACTTGCTTCCGTATGATAATTAGAGGTGTAGCAGATGTGTAAGGGGATTCGGATTAACTCAATACACTTGGATGTTGTAAGTTTTCCCACAATTCCGGTATCTAAAACGACAGTATTAAACAATCACTAGTACCCATCAATTGGGTTAGCATTCTGCCCATGGCTGGTGAGAGGGAGACTGTGTGGGGCAGACACCTTACCTAATACTGGAGCAGGGTTCAATGACTTTCGATTCAGCTCCCGAGAGAAAATGCTCTAACTTGAGCACATCCATTTCCTGCTTCTAAAAGTGGAAATGGATGACGACTGGCTGGTGTATTCCGCGCATTCGCAAGAAGATGCCTGAGTGTGGTGCATATTGGCGGTCATTACTGAGCGATAATTACTTGTAGTTGTGTACTAAACCTGGCAGCCGCTGGTGTCCAGATGAATTTGCTAACTCTTGATAACATGCCAACGGATAATAGAGAAGGCGGGATAGTGGAAATAGTTAGTAATTAGTCAAGAAAAAGGCATCTATTATAATTTGGAGGCGCCGTCCGCACTGTGATCGCGCATGCGCATTGGCATCATGGGGTCAGTGTCTACTAGGCGACCATTTCTGAATGCTAGCTTCATGTTAGTGGTGTTTCAGATTTGGCCAGAGATACAACCAAAGGAGTTACCCCAGTGTGTATTAAACTTGGTAGAGGTACAAAAACACTGTCGCACTTGTGCATAGGGTTCAAGCAATTTGTTTATATAAGGCGGCCATATGAATATCTTTTGTGTTACTGGTATCAATTTTCGCAACCAATGGTATCAATATGCATTGCAATACAATAATCTTTCGACAGGGTACACTACCGTAAAGCTGAATTGCGGCACAAATTGGACGTCAATGAACAAAAAACTGATTATTAATGAACAACTACTCGTTTTGTGCCAACGTTATAAACCTATTTCGTAAATGGAATGATAGTCTCCCAAAATTGACATCATAGTTACATACATGAGGACAATATTGCTTATGTGTACAGCATATATGTAAGGACACATACAACACTTATAGAGGACTGTTTTCATTATTTATTGACCGTAGTTATTTGCGAGTTTTATAGAGCCTTGTCAGGCCAGTCCTCTAATATTGTCGTAATGTTTACCGCATACAGTGATCATATTAACAGTTGTATCTTCATGTTTGCTGGCCATAGACGTATTTATATGGGATGTATAGAAGACACATATACGACATATAATAAGAGACCGTGTACAAGAGGGTAAACCATATATTTGAGATGTAAGACATGAAGAGACTGCAATCGTTGATGCAACTTAATACTGAGTATGTCGGCAAGACTGGTATAAAGCTCAGGACACATCTTTCGGAAAAAGGCCAACGTTCATTTAAGGTGGTGAAGGACAAGGAGAACTATTAGGGAACTCAGAAATAGGATTAGCATCAGTTCTACAGACACTATGTAATTAGTGCGCTATACACTCATCAGTTCAGACTAATGAACTTACGCCACTCCTCCAGCCCATGCCTTATTGAGTTGCATTTGTCAATCCATTTACATTCTAAGCACTGGAGAATGAGTGAGATGTTACCTCCTCTTGGAGGAACTCTTGCTTTTTCAATGACCTGCCAGCGTATCTCATCTGCTGAGTAGAGGTTATCTTTATAGTGCTGGACCAATGGTGCATTTTCTACCAGACAGCGTATCCTGCTTGTATGCTGGCCAATCCGTGTTGTGACCGGTTGGAATGTCTGCCCTATGTATATTAGGTTAAACGGGCACCATATGCAGTAAATGACATTAGGAGCAGCACAGTTGATATGGTCATGTAATGTTATTGTAATTTCTCCATGTACAAATTGTTTAGTGTTAGAAGCATACTGGCAAGCTATGCAACTACCACATTTGAAATGGCCTTTTATGGGTGGTAGTTAACAGATGTTTTGAATGGAACTTTATTGTTTGGAAATACTGGCATCAGAATGTACAAGGTGATTTCTTATATTCTTTCCTTTCCTATATGAGAACATGGGTAACTCTTTACATGTAGCCAGGGTGCTGAGGGTGGGCCAATGTCTCTTGATGCTTTTCACAGTTTGTATGCTGTGTGGCCAGAATGTGGTAACGTCGATGTTTTTTTAAAATGAAGTCTTATGTTTACACTTAAGTATTTCCTCTCACAGGCTGTACCGGGCTCTTTTCATTTATGCTTTTATTAGTCTCTTGGGTTATCCTCTTTCTCGTAGTTTGGTTCTCGATATATCTCCTTCCCGACAGAAAACTCCTTTCTCAGTACAGTTTCTCCGCAATCTTAAAAACTGACCATAGGGAAGTCCATCTTTTAGGGAGCGGGGATGAAAGCTTCTGTTCTGTAGTAGCGTGTTACGCTCTGTTGGTTTTCTGTAAAGGCTTACAATCAATTGATTGTTTTTATTCTGTATTTCTAGATCGATGAACAGAATCTTATGCTTGGCCACATTGTAAGTGAAAGTGAGGGAAGACTGACATTGATGGAGATAAGTCATGAACAGTTTCAAACTTTCTTCCGTGCCTTCCCATATCATGAAAATGTTGTGGATACATTGTTTCCAACATTTGAGTTTATCATCTAAAGGATTGTCTGGTGCAGTGATGTATTTGGTTTCCAGATTACCTACGTACAGATTCGCTAGATTGGGAAAAGTTGTCCCCAATGATGTTCCTGAGCACTGCTGATAGTATGTAGAGTTAAACATGAAGTAATTGGTTGTTAAGGCAATCTCCAATAGATCAGTGATAAATGTAGACGGGACAGCCACCGGCGATGGGCGTGAATCCAGAACTTCCTTGATAACATTAATGCTTTCTCTTTGCGGAATGTTTGTATATAAGGATTCCTGTCCAGTGTCACTAGCATTTCTTCCATGGGGTTATATTCCATGCCTCCAATGAGATTAACCATGTATGTACTGTCTCATACATACGCATCCAGGACTGGGACAAATTCCTTAATAAAGCTGTTTATATATTCTCCCAATGGCTCCAGGACCGGTCCACAGCCAGACAAAATAGGTCTACCCAGTGGATTGGTTGCATTTTTGTGAATTTTGGGTAAGGTGTGTGTGAGAAGTTGGCCTGGTATATGATGTTCACTAGTTAAAGTGACCACCTTGTACCATGCCAAGCAACCCTTATGGTGTGGTTATAAGTCAACCTTTTCGGACTAGCTGCCCTAGTGGTAGCGTAGGCTAAGCAGTCTTTGAGGCTAAACTCGTTAAAGCGTGTTAAGCAGGCTGTTTTACCAAATGCAACCCCCCTTTATACCAATGAAAGGACACCACACAGATATATATTGAAAATATATATGTATTTATTTCTCAAAGTATCCCCTAGACTCTTTACGAGCACAGGAGCACAAATCGTTAAACAAGACAACGTTATAATATACAGAAGTTGCACTTTATATGGATGGGCCCTGGTGGCCACTCAAACCATATACTAAAATAGTGGTATAAGTACCACGAACAGGAAAGGGAAAAGGCCTAGGGCCTCTAGAATCGCTGGGCCTACAAGGAGCTAACTTCAGTTAGTGACCAGGAGGTCCACGGGTCGCGTGTGCAGTGAGTAAAGTTACACGCGGGCTCCCATAGGTTTTCAATGGGTGCGTAAAAGTTTAAAAGTTACTGCAGAAAGGGTCTTCTGGGTGGACTACGATCTTTAGATTCAAAACACAGACACTAGAGATGTTTCTCTACACTTGGGCACCGGAGTGCCAGCTTTACCTCACCCACAGGAAGCGAGTGCATAGGTCTCGAAGTGCGTCGGGTTTCTTCTATCGATTCAATGGAGCCTGATGACAAAGATGCTGCAGGCGGGCGGTCCAGAAGAGCTGCGTTGGATCCAAGGGTGGATCGGAGTTGTAGAAGACTTGAAAGCAGAGGGGACAGTGTTCACAGTCACTAGCCAGTGACCGGCGTGGCACAAGGTAGGTACCAGGCGATGTCGGGTGCAAACAGGCAAAGAGGTGTAGCTTGTCTCCGCACCCACGTGGTCCCTGAAGGTCGACGACATCCAGGAGTCTAGTCACGAGCTGTCCCACGCAGGCTCGCGCTGTCGGCGGTGTCGGCGACTCGAAAGAAGCAAACAAGCCTTAGCAAAGGCAGGAGTCGTGGAAAGAGAGGAAAGCTGATTGTTCTGACCAACAAGGTCAGAGGGGCTGCTCTTTTGGAGAGCAGCTAGGGCCAGTCTGGAGCAACCAGACCAGCGTCGTTGAGTTAAAGTTTCGTCGCCAAAATGGCCACTAGCCAGGGACCGGGCAGGCGCGTCGAGATGCAAAGTGCAGAGGGGCCCCACGCAGATCGTGGAGATGCTGGAGGGCTCACCTTTGGTGCAGATGCTGCTCGGTGGTTGGGCTTCTCAGGACCCAAAGCACAACTCGGAGGGAGCCTCTGTCGCTGCGCTTGCAGCTTGTCGTCGGTCTTTCAAGATGGCTGGCTCCACGTGCCTCGGTGCCTCCACGGGTTCCTTCTTTTCAGGGACTGTGGATCGGGCTGTGAGAGGTCTGGAGATCCAGGTCTTGTCGGGCTCTGGGCTCCGGCAGGAGGCGGCGGCAAAGCAGACGTTCAATAGCTGGTTGGTGCTTGCGTTAGCAAGATGGTCACTCCTTGACCATAGGGGAGATTTCCTTCAGTCCTCTGTGCAGCAGAGCGTCGAAGTTCCCGTCTTCTTCTTGTGGTTAAGTTGATTCCAGGATGTCTGAAGTCTTAGGACACAGCTCCTACCTTTAAGCGGATTCTAGGGGCCGGACTACCTGCTAGGTCCCTCCCTAAGGGTGGGACCAGGAAGGGGGGGTGGTTACACCCCCAATCCTTTGTCCAGCTCGCCCCAGGTCCGGGGCTGGTGTGCCCCAGGACCGGTTTGAACTGGCATATGCACCGAGGCTCCTTGTGAGCCTCAGGCATGTCTGGTTTCTTTCAAGTCCTACCTGACCAATACACAAAATCCTGTCTGGGGTGGTGCTCGCACCTCCCCTGGCAGGAAACCCTTTGTCCACACCTCCCAAGCTGGAAGGACTTCCAGCAGCAGGAGGGCAGACTTGTGTCTGTGGTGGCAGCATCCATTTTGTGGAGCTGAGGCTATGTCTGATTTTACCCGGGTTTCAGGTACTGTACATGTCGTGTCCCTCTAGAAGGGTGGAATGCTAACCCCGTCGCCAGAATTGGCGAGGGGTTAGTATTCCAATTCGTATGACACCTTACTCGACATGTTTTGCTAAAGCCAAACCAAAGATAGCATTTAACCGCGAGGTTCATAATGCACTTAAGAGTATATGGTATGACGATATCTGGAAACGGTAGAAGGAAGTTGTTCCGACCACTGCAGACAGGCTCAGCTCATGCCAGAGCACCATCTCACATGGAACCAAGCACTCTGCCTTCAGGATTGTCAAGGCCTGCCATAGGAGTGACTTATAGGTTAACGTGTCCCATTTAAGGTTAGGTATAGGTATACTACACCTAAGTAAGAGGTGGTTACACCAACTTACCCCAGCTGAGTGATCATCCAGTTGTGTCAAATTTGTTAGGCCAAGCCTGGGGTGGCATAATACATGCTTTAGCCCCTGGCAGGCCTTAGATACACCAATGCCCTGGGTACCTAGTGTACACTGGTACAGGGGCTCACAGGGTGATCCACTTCCAATTGGTTATGCACCTAGGGTGCATAGTGTCAATTTAGTTAGAGAGAACAGCAGGCTGGGGGTCTGATTAGCAGGCCCACAGCCTCAATATGTCAAAAACCAGTGAAGCAAAAAGCAAAAATTTGGGGTGACCATAGGATAGCAGACCCTACTCTCCTACAGTGTGTAACACCGTAGTCCTGGGGTTCTTTTGATTGAGTAATTCAAATTTCAACTTTGTAAGTAAACCTTCTTCAAGGCCATTTCTAGTCACTTCTTGAATCCGCTGCCTAATCTCTGCCAGTGGTTTTCTGTTGAGTTCTTTATAATGATGGACATTTCCTAGTTGTCTCATTAGCTCTGCTTCATAGCTTGTTCTATCTTGGATAACGATCCCTCCGCCTCTATCTGCAGGTTTTAGGATGATTGACTCCTCTTTTTTTAACTTCAGTAATGATTGTCGTTCCAGTAGTGAGGTTATATGGAGTAAACAACTTCTTGGATTTCATTTTGTTGATGTCTTCTACAACAGTTTCTCAAAAGCCAAAATCTCTGGTGGCATCAAGGCATTTGCTGATATAAAAGTAGATTTAGGTCTTAAGATAGAGTTTTGGACAAGGTGGAACGCTTGGTTGTCCTGAAAGAAAACCCTTAGCCTCAATGCTCTGAAGAATTTATGTAGTTCAGTTTGCAATTTAAAGAAATCCAGTTCTTTCTGTCATTACATATGATAATCCTTTGCTCAAGAGGGATAGTTCACTGCTATTTAGCTGATGAAGAGAGAGATTTAAAATGGGGTTAGTACTCTCTTGATGGTTGATTGAGCCCAGTGTCATGAGTTATAGCCATCCTCTGGTCAGTGCTTGGAGAACAGTTATTTAAACCGTTAGGGTTTTGTTCGTCAGTGTTGGCTACTGCCCCTCCAGACCCCATGTATAGTATTGTTGGCGCGTCTGTCGCTCTGCTGCAAATTGATGCCATGTTCTTTTTTTGGTTCCACTTGGTCCCTCTTCCTCGCTGGGCCTGCCTAAAAAAGGATTTGGCGGCTGATTCCTTTGGCTGAAGCTAGGTCCTTCTTCGGCATCGTCTGAGGATTCCGACCCTGCTGATGAATCTGAGAATCCAATCAGAGTATTGTTCTTGTACCTGCCCCAAGTGACGTTCTTTTTGGCAGGCTGTGGTTGTGAATAGTAATCTTCTTGTAGATAGGGGAACGCTTTTTCCCTGCTGTAAGCTTTGATATCTTTCTGAACTTTGTCAGCTTTTTTCTTCAATTCGAAAGTGTTGAATTCTTGGATTGTTTTATTCAGTTTTTCCAAAGCCAACTTGGATTCTTCCAGGTTGTCACAACCAAATAGTGCCTTTTCTAAACTTACAATTTCGAGTAGCTCCTGTTTGCTATGCTCTAGTGCGGTCTCTATCCCTAGCACCATCCAGTGCCTAGAACAAGTTGTAGAAATGTGAGAAAACCCACCCTTGCATTTTTTGTCCTCTCTGAATATTCCTGGGACGTTTCGTACTATCAAACCTTGTAGTATGATGTTTGCTTTTAAATACTCAGTTAACGTTTGTGCGTGCAGTTCAGTTCGCACATGTTTCCTATTGGCTCGTTCCAGCCGCTCTAAAATGACTAGTCTAGGATTAGTGTTTGCAACTTGATTAGTTGTGGAAAAGAGGGAAGGTCCACTTATTACTTTGGCAATGTATTCTTCTGTGTATAATGGGGCCTCCCTATTTGACATCGTCCATCAGTGTATTTTTTAGACTAATAATGGTTATAGAGAGCTCGGTTCAAACAATGTAATCCCGCAAATCTGTATGATGTAAGACACAAAACAAGGACATTTCAACATATAATTAAAACAAAACCCAACATTGGGTAGAGTGGTTCAGAAGTAAAGCTGTTGCAGTGAGCACTTCACAATTAATTCATCAAAAAACAAGAGCAACCCATATGTCCCTGCGAACTGGGTATAGCTAGTCAGCTTCAGCACAATTGTTCACAAGGAACTCATTTAGATCAAAATTAGTTGTTTTCAGCAAGTACCTGATATCTTGCAGCAATTTAAGCGAAGTTAGCAATTGAAAGTCAATATGTTCAACACTTATAAGTTTCTTTTAAGTTCTATTTAGTTAATGACTTTGGAGAAACACGTATGACTGGAGAGAAAATAACCCAACGGAATTTCTTATTCAACACTCACTTCAGCCGAAGCGAGTGCTTTTTATTTGCAACTACAGTTTATGGGAATAGAAAGCTATGCATAATAAACTTCTACTGTGTATTAACACTATTTACATATTGAGAAAAAATGTGACTTAAGTGACCCCAGTGGAGTGACCATAACCAACAAGTGAATAAACTTAAAGTGGCAGTATCTGAAAGAAACTCGTTAGTGTTAGATTCCTTACCTTAGAATATCCCCAGGCGTCAGACTGAATCCGGAAAGTTTTCGCTAGCAGTACCTCTGCGCGTCAGTAGGTGGCGTCGTGCAGCTCCACGCTTGTCGCTGGCGTCGTATGAGCCGAGATGACGTCACTGACACTACTTAGGCGCCACCCAAGCGCGCTGACGTCAGTTTTCTTTTTCCGCGCCAGTAAGCGCAGCTCTAGTTAGAGCACGTACCTTAGTCACTTTTTGACTATCTTTTTGAGACTTTTGTCTCCTGTAAGTTTGAGTCTACTCTGGTGCACGTAGGGATGGATGACTTGTTTTAAGTCTTGTGAGGCCTGTCGTCGCAATATGCTGGTGGCGGACCCTCACGACATCTGTCTCTACTGCCTGAAGAGCGGCCACGACTCCCGGTCCTGTATGGACTGTCTGGCCATGGCCCCGAAGGCCTTGAGGGAGTGGCGCCGGAAGCTGTTTGAGGTCTGGCACTCGTCCCAGCGCCGTTCATGGTCCAGGGGCCGCTCTTGAGAATGCTTGCGGGGCCACCATCATCGCTCCTCGGGCTCCAAGTCTTCACCCTCTGATTCAGGTAAGAGACGACACAAAAAGAAGTCGAAGAAGCATTGTCGCTCTCTGACGTCCCCCTGTCGGTCCCCGGATGCGGACGAGGGGGACAGGGGTTCTGCCCCAGCGACTCCTTTGGAGCCCTGGAGTCCCGTGGCCTACCCACCTACTCCTGCATAGGTGCAAGAATTTCTTGCTACCATGGACCGCCTGTTTAGGCCATGGGTTCCTGCCGGCGCGCCCTTGGGCCCCGCGGTCCAGTGTCAGGATCCTGTCAAGCCGCCGGCAGCTCCGGCCCAGGCGCGGCAGGATCCTGCGCTGCTGGCTCTGGCCACGGCGCCACAAGGTCCTCCACTGCCGGCTCCGGCCCCAACGCCACCCTCTGCTCCGACTACGGCGCCGCAGTGGGTACCATTTGTTCCGCCCCTGCCCAGGTTCCAGGACCATTTTGTCCCTACCTGGGATCCGCATTGGGACACGGCGCCGGTTCGCCCCCGTCCGGCGCCCCTGGTCCTTGCCCTGCTGCTACAGTCTGTACCACATACGGCGGAGGTAGAGGACGACTGGGAGGGGTCCAAGGACCCTCTTGCTCGTCAGTGTGACTCTGAGCAGGACAGGACGGACGAGTTAGAGTAGGCCGGCGGCCTTGATGCCTCCTCTAACCCGGGGTTTGCCTCTCCTCCGCCTACCATGGAGGAGGGTGCTTCTTACACGGTGGTGCTCCATCGTGCAGCTGAGGTCCTCAACCTTGATCTCCCTATGGTGGCCCTAAAGACTAATCTCCTCACTGAGGTGCTCCAGACGGCGTCCACTTCGCGGAGCCCCTGCTGCCATTTAATGACGCCCTCATTGACGTCTTACTGGGCACCTGGTCGCTGCCAGGGGCTCCTGTGGATAAGAACGTCGCCAGGCGTCATCGGCCGGCTCCGGGTGACCCTGCCTTTCTGACCACTCATCCTACGCCCAAGAGCCTGGTCATCCAAGCTTCGACGTCAGAGTTCCTTTCCCACGGCTCCGCCGGATAAGGACTCTAGAAGCTGAAGCAAGCGGTTGTTCTCTTCGCCCAGCTTAGGGCTGCGATCGGTGAACACCGCCTGCCTGTTGGGCCGCTATTCCCACGCGGTGTGGGATACAGTTGCACAGGTGTTGCCTCAGTGTCCTGAAGAGACCCAAGCTGTGCTGTCCCAAGATGTTGCCGAGGGTAAAGATGGGGCTAAGTTCACCATTCGGTGTGGTTTGAACACCGCGGACTCACTAGGTAGGGCAATTGCTATGACTGTGGCACTTTGTCGCCACGCCTGGTTGAGATCTACCGGGTTCTCACCAGATGTCCAGAGCTCACTCATGGACATGCCCTTTGATGGCACTAACCTGTTTGACGATAAAGCCGTCAGTGCGCTGGAGCGTTTTAAGGACTCGCGGGCCAAGGCCAAGTCCTTAGGTCTTTCCACGAAAAGCCCAGCCACTCCTGGTTTTCGTTCCTTTCGTGGTCCCGGCAGGCGCGCCCAGGCACGTTCCTTCAGCAAGCCTGTGCAGACCCAGCCTCAGCGCGGATGCGGTTTCCGCAGGGCCGGGTCTGGGAATCAGCGTGGGGGTCAGTCCACCTCCACCCCTGCTGCTTCTACCTCCAAACCTTCCTAATCCGAGCTTTGTGGGGTACCCCACGCCAGTGCTTGGCAGGATCCGCTGTCTCCTCCCCCACTGGCACGCTATCACATCAGACAAGTTGGTGTTGCAGATCATCCGCAAGGGTCCACCCCTCCAGCCATGCCACCTCAGTACCACCGCATGTCGGGGGAACACTTGGTACTTCTCTAGCAGGAAGTCACAGCTCTCTTGGCCAAGGGGGACATAGAGTGCTTTCCTAGGCGAGAAGTAGGGAGTGGTTGTTATTCCCACTACTTTCTGGTCCCCAAGAATGACCAAGGGGGTCTGCGTCCCATCTTGGACCTCCGGAACGTCAACCGCTTCCTCCGGAAGGAGAAGTTAAAGATGTTGACTCAGGTCTCGCCTGCTCTCGATCCAGGAGACTGGATGGTAGCGTTGGACTTGAAGGACGCCTATTTTCATGTTCCTGTCCTACCAGCCCACCGGCGTTACCTGTGGTTCATGGTGGGCCATGAGCACTTTCAGTTTACAGTGCTCCCCTTTGGCCTTACCAGTGCCCCTTGGGTGTTCACGAAAGTGATGGCGGTGGTCACAGCTCATCTGCGCAGATCGGGGGTCTCAGTCTTTCTCTATCTAGACGACTGGTTGTTAAAGGCGGGCTCGCCCCAAACGGTCGTCTCCCACCTCCAGACTACGGCCGACCTCCTGCATTAGCTGGGGTTTTCCATCAATGTGCCAAAGTCGCACCTGAGTCTCTCAGAAGCTCCAATTCATCGGAGCGGTTCTGGATTCGGCGCAGTTTCGGGTCTATCCTCCCGAACAGCAGATCCGGGATATTCAGGCTATGATTCCAATCTTTCAGCCTCTATCCCGGGTTTGTCAGGATGACCCTCCGGCTCCTGGACCTTATGGCCTTCTGCATCCTGCTAGTGCAACATGCCAGATGGCATATGCGGGTTCTGCAGTGGGACCTGAAGTTTCAGTGGGCACAGCATCAGGGCAACCTGTCCGATCACGTCCAGATCTCAGAGGGCACTGCACGTCAATTGCAGTGGTGGCTCACGAATCCCGATTGGGTCAATGGCAGATCCCTCTCCCTTCCCCAACCGGAGTTCACAGTGGTGACAGATGCGTCCATCCTGGGATGGAATGGCCACATGGGAGAGGCGGAGATCTGGGCCTCTGGTCTCTGGCGGAGACCCGGCTCCATATCAAGCTTATGGAGCTGCGGGAGATCCAACTTGCTCTGAAAGCCTTCTTTCCCTCTGTCCAGGGACCGGTAGTGTAGGTGTTCACAGACCACACCACCGCCATATGGTATTGCAACAAACAGGGCGGGGTGGGGTTGTGGGCCCTATGTCAGGAGGCACTGCGCCTCTGGACATGGCTGGAACATCGGTGCATGTCTCTGGTGGTTCAACCCCTGGCAGGCTCCCTGAACGCCAGGTCGGACGAATTCAGCCACAGATGCATGTTGGATCACGAATGTCGTCTGACCTCAAACGTGGTGCAAGGTCTCTTTCTGCAGTGGGGAGAGCCTTGGTTAGATCTATTCGCCACCGAAGAGAACGCTCAATGTCAGCAGTTCTGCGCGTTGGAATTTCCAAGGCGGCACTCGCTCGGAGACGCTTTTCGTCGCGAGTGGAGTTGCGGTCTGATGGACGCCTTTCCGCCTATACCACTTCTGCCCAGAGTGCTGAAGAAGATCAGGCGCGACAGTCATTCTTGTGGCTCCGGATTGGGCAAAAAGAGTATGGTATCCTGAGCTACTCAGTCTGGCAATCTGTCCTCCGATCCGACTGCCTCTTCGGGAGGATCTTCTGTCGCAGCAGCAGGGGATGGTCCTTCACCCGAACCTGTCCAGCCTCCACCTCCATGCATAAAGATAGAGGAGTGACAGTTGACAGCTTTTGACCTTCCTGTCGAAGACTTTGATGTTATTTTGGCAGCCAGGCGTCCCTCCACTAAAACGGTGTACACCTGCAGGTGGAATAAATTTGTGGCATGGTGCACAGCGATGGCTGTGGATCCCCTTTCTGCCCCTCTTTCAGGAGTTCTTCTGTTCCTCCTTTCTCTGGCCCAGCAGGGCTCTGCTCTGGGCACTATCAAGGGCTATCTCTCGGCCATTTCGGCCTTTTTAAGGCTTCCAGATCAGGCTTCTCTTTTCAAGTCCCCTGTTAGTCGTTTCTTGAAAGGCATTATGTTGTGCTCTGTACATGAAGACACTGGTAGCCATGTATTAAGTTTCTAAGTCTTCTTTATTGGTTCCAGTTCCAAACAGTATCAGTCTTAGTTCAGCCATGTACCAGCTCCTACACCAGCCCCACCAGGAGCAGCCTGCCTAGCTGCTCAGCCCATCTCCAACTGTCACCACTTATCCACACAGGCACCCAGGCATTCCATTCATCACAGTCACACCAACATTCCATTACCATCTCTCACTCTGGCTGAGCAGCTAGGAGGACCTAGGCTGATTACAATTAAATGTAATACTCCGGATATAACACATTACACACACGTTCCCTCCGGTTCCCTTTATAATGCCTCAGTGGGACTTGAATCTTGTGTTGACTTATTTGATGTGCACTCCCTTTGAGCCGCTTCGCAACTGTCCTTAACGTCTTCTCACCTCAAAGACTGCTTTCCTGGTTGCTATCACCTCTGCCAGAAGAGTGAGTGAGTGAGCTCAAGGCTCTTTCTTCTAAACCTCCTTTCCTTTCTGTCCATCCGGACAAGGTGGTGTTCTTTTCTGCCCAAGGTTGTCACGCCCTTCCACATCGGGCAGACCATCACTTTGCCCACCTTCTTTCCACGTCCGCATCCTTTGAAAGAGGAAGAGAGGCTCCACCGTCTGGACCCAAAACGTGCGCTCTCGTTCTATCTGAAGCGCACACAACAGTTCCGGGTGGATGATCAACTCTTTGTTTGCTACGTGGGCGCCAAGAACGGTCGGGCTGTGCACCAACGTACCATCTCTCGGTGGGCCGTTCTGTGTATTAAAGCATGTTACTCCTTGGCTAAAAAGGAGCCTCCTGTGGGGCTGCGTGCCCATTCTACTTGGGTGACGGCAGCCACTACCGCTCTGGGACGGGGAGTCCCTTTGCAGGATATCTATCAGGCAGCTACGTGGTCCTCGCTGCATACCTTTACCAAGCATTATTGCCTTGACAGCCAAGTCCGGAGAGACGGCTTCTTTGGCCGTTCTGTTCTCCTGGATTTTCTGGTGTGATCTTAGATCTTGGTATTGCTGAGGTATCTAGTCTAAGCCCCGCTCATCCTCCCCGTTCTGCAAACTGATTTCTAGGGTTAAGGTCATCCCTTTTAGGGCCCTAGTTTTATGCACCAGAGGTCAGTGTCTTGCATGGCTCTGCGTTCCTGGCGCGGAAAGTCGTGTACAGAATTATCAGCACGCATGGGTGGTGCCTAAGTAGTCTCTGTGACGTCATCTCGGCGCATACGACGCCAGCGACGGACGCGAGCCGCACAACGCCACCTACTGGCACGCAGAGGTACTGCTAGCGAAAACTTTCCGGATCCAGTCTGACGCCTGGGGATATTCTAAGGTAAGGAATCTAACACTAACCAATGTTTCTTACAGATATATCGTTACCGAAGGTAAGTAACTTGTTCCTAATGAAAACAAGGGGTTGGTTATTGGAGTTAAAAGGATGTCCTTTAAGGTTTCAGAGTAAATCATAGGTCCTAGAATGTGTTCTAGTGTTCTTCGGACTATCCTTTATCAAGTGTCTACGACGTTTCGACCCTCTGTTGTTATCGATGTCTCTTCAGAACGGAGATTCTGGGGACGGTAAGTGTGATAGGGGTTTAGTATTGCTGCAATAATGAGATCTGATAGAGACTACTAGCCGCAGATTACTTAACGTAGAATTATCCCCAGGCGTGAGACTGAAGCCAGAAAACTTCTTGCCCAGCATTTTTGCGCGCCGGTGGCGGCACCTCGCGACTCCACCCCGACGTCCTCCGCGGGTGTGACGTCAGCAAGGTCACATAAGCCCCACCCCTGCACGCTGACGTCAGTTTTCTTCTTAACCGCGCGCAACACGGACCCGGATCGTGTTTCTGGCCTGTTTCAGGTTTTCTTTTACGCTTAGCGTTTTCTTGGGTACAGTGTGCGAATGCCTTCGGGCTTTAAGACGTGCTTGTCTTACGCGCGACGGACCCTCGCCCCATCTGTATGTGGTGTTTGGGGGAGCACCACGACTCAACGGACTGCGAGGCGTGTCAGCAAATGAAGCCAAAGTCCCGGTGGGAGCGCCGGATGAAGCTCCTTTCGGTGCGCATGTCCAGGTCGGTGTCGTCACCGCGTCCATCCCCTGCAGACGGCTTCAAGAACCGCCGCTTCCGGCTCAGACATCGTCCTTCTCCCAGGCCGCAAAGGCGTTGCTCAACTGTTGGTAAGTGTCGCAGTTTGTCCCGGAGGCCCGGTCCCCGGCCTGTTGGGGGCGCGGTTTCTCCTCAGGTGGTGCGGCCCCACGCGTCGCCACACTATCCGCCGTTCACCGGTGCGGGGGCAACCAGAGCACAGATGGAGGCCTATGCGGCGGCCTTGCACGCCTCTTTGGCTCTTCCTTCTTCTCCTTCTCTTCCTGGGACGTCTGCGGATCCCTTGCCGCATGCAGGGACTTCTGCGGCGTCGCCGGCGGCTCCAGCGCCGACCGGTTCGGATCCAGGTTCGGAGGATGTGATGCCGTCGGGGTGCGGCCTCTCGGTGTCCCTCCTTCGGAACACGGTGCCTCTACCTCACTGCAAACCCCCGCGGGGGTCCCTGTGGTGTCGCGGGAGGTTGCTCGGGCGTGTCCTCGAGTCCCCGTCTGTCCTCTGGGCAGGCGGCGGCTTTGTCCGAGGCTGAGGTGATGCCGCTCAGGCGGCTGCTGGCCCAGGGGCCAGCTAGGGGTCGGGGCGTGTCCCCGGGCCCCCCTCGTCCCTCCACTCAGGCGGCTGCCATGTTGGCGGTCAAGTCGATGCCTTTCCGGCGCCGTTCCTTAGCCACCCCGGCTCCGACCCAGCCCCGGTCTACCGCACCGCACGTTGTGGCGGTCGTTCCGGCGTCCCCTTCGGCGCCGGTCTACGTTGACCTGACAGCGGTGGAGGACTCTACGGCGCCGGGCCGACGTCAGGTCGTTGATTTGTCTTCAGACGCCCCCTCTTCCCAAGAGGTTCGGCAGCTGTTTGTTTCAACTTCTCCGGAGACGGATCCCCGCGTCGTGGCTTTTTCCCCGGTGTCTTCTAAGGACGGCTCTTCGCCATCACCGCGCCCGCAGTCTTCGCTGGAGGCGCCTCAGGTTCCCCATTCATCGGTCCACCCTCCCCCCTTTTCGAGCTTGGCCTTTCCTTCCTCCGGTTGGGCTGGGGGACGGCCGCCTTAGCTTGCAGCCGTCACCCACGGAGGAACTGCTTTCCCCGCGTGGGGCCCTACGGAGGCGAGTGCTGCCTTTGCTCAGGCTGTTTCCACAGCTGCAGTAATCTTGCGTATGGGCGATCCAGCTGCCCATTTCCCCACGGATCATCTGCTGGAGGTTCTCCATGAGGGCTCTGGTGGACGGGAGCTGCTTCTTCCCTTCGAAGCTGCGCTCCACAATTCTCTTTTGGGAGCCTGGGGGCGCCCTGCCACTTGCTTGAACTCGACTTTGCCCTCGCTGTGTGGCAAGGTCAAAGCACTATTTTTAATATATGACAGTCACCCCTAATGATGGCCTTCTGAGCCCGGGAGGCAGGGTGCTTTATAGCAAAGGTGAGGACAGTTAAGTGCAAGCTTATATGTTCCTGTTGTAGCCTTTTCTATTAAGGGCTACTATAAGTGATCAGCGGTCCATAGGATAACATGCAAGAGCAACCGGGCACCCCTGAGATTGGCAGCTCCATTATGGCATATGTCATGTCAGGTATCAAACAACTTGCCTCATCATCCCTGATGCGATTCTCATGCCAAGATTGATGTGGTATGCATCCAGGTGGCTAACTTAGAAGTTGCCCACCTGATTGCCCCAGTATTTCCTGTGCTCTGGCTGTCAGCCCACAGCTGCTGCTGCCAAGACAGGAATCTGACCCCCCTTTCAGGAAGTGTAAACACACCCAGGAGTCAGTGAACTTCAAAGCTGACACCCCATGTGATATGCAACCAGGCTGCTTTCAAAAATAGGAAACTGCCCTCACCCTGCCCCCAGGCATATTTGCACTTGGGCAGGCGGGGAAATTATGTAGTCAGGAAGTGTACATCCCCAAAGGGATAGCCACACCTCTGGGGTGGGCTACTGTTTTGTACAGCTAAGAAAGGTTCTTGTCAGTTTTACAAGAGCCAGAATATAGGGTTCTGGGTAGGAAAGGTGACACCCCCGGACGTGGTCACCTCAGGGGTGGACTGGCTGCTGAGGCAAGTAGCCCATTGGCCACTTGCACCAACACCCCTAATTCTAGGATTTAAGGGTTACCTGTGACATAAGAACCTCAGTTCTGACCTGACTTGCAACAAAGGACACAGAAGAGACCTGATTCTGCGACATCAGGAGCTGCACAAACCAAAGGGGTGATACTCTGCACCTGTGGCAACCTTCCTGGAACTGCACAATTGTGACTCGTCCCGGACCAAAGACCGGTTCCCCAGACAGAGAGACCCCTTTAAGAAGCAAAGGAAAAACTCCTGACTCCCTTGGACTAGTGGCACTAGTCCCCTGCAGTCCACAGGTAAAAACAACATACTGGAGCCAAAGAATCTCTGGCCATCGGGCCCTCCAAAGGATCAACCAAAAGTAGATTGTCCAGTGCATTGTGGGAAACTTAGTCCTGAATTAAAAGTTTCAAGCGGCTACTGTTTTCCCCCAGACCTCCATACGTTGAAATAACTTCATGCTGATCTTACTGCTGCCAAGGCTTGCTGGTGGCCACCAGTCGAACAACCACCACCTTTACTCAACACTGCAACACGAGGGAACGCCAAAACACCTTCATCTGACCACAGCAGTGGCCCCATTGTCAACTTTTTGCACCCGTTTCGTCAACAGCACCGTGTAAGCGGGAAAACCACATCCCCTGCGGCTCCTTTGTCAGCACCAAGGACAGCCAGAACAACTGTGCACCCAGGCTTCTCGAGCCAGGTAAAATCAAACTGACCATAGTGGCTTGGTCATGGGATGTACATCACCTTAACTTTCTTTGGGTTCCACGCAACTCTACCTGCAAGTGACTGATTGTCACTAGTGCTTTTTCCCTGTGACCGCAGTGTTAAAGTTTTGCTGTATTAATTCCCACCAATTTAATTTTGGTTCTAAAATACATAACTCTAGTTATACTTGTTCGGTTATCTTTGTTTTGGTGTCTAAAATTATATAAAAATCTGATTTATTTTTGTAAATTTGTGTCAATTACTTATTGTCCATGTTGGTGCTCTAAAATGCTTTACAGGTTCCTCTAGTAAAGCCTGACTGCCCTTTGACACTCTACCAGGACTGAGCTAAGGATTTATTATTGTGAATCCAAGGACCATCTTTTGGGTATCCTGGAAGTATTGCATAGTGAAACCTAATTAGCCTCACTAGATAATACTCCACCATCCTACAGTCACTAACTTAGCTTACTTGGCTAGGACACTTACCACAGTCCCCTGCTTGTATCTATATAACTGGTAGGACTTTAAATGTCATATGATTATGGCGTATGAGGATGCACACTTCAGGGTGCCAAGAGAAGCAATCAAACTATATTTTACTGTGCATACAGGCTCCACAGTTAGAATGGGAAACATTTTAGGTTCTCATTAGCGGCCACTGTATTAAACAACTCTATGGGGTGAAACTAGCTTTAAAAATAGAGCAAATAAACTAGAACGATGACCTTAGCATATTTAGTACATAAACCCCAGTATATGGGAAATGGCTATTACAGTAGATATAATGTGTTTACTACAGAGAATTTCTGCTGAGAGCTCAAGATAGGCAGATTTTTGGCAGGGTTTGTGAAAACTGAGGTAAAGTGTTCTCTGAAAACACACTGACACAAGACCACAATAATCATACATTCACAACAGTAGGTAAATAGTGACTTGACTTATTGGGCACCTCCAGATCCAGGATCTACTAGACCTTTTTGGTATATTGTATCTGTATTGCTCCCTGCATGTTCCTTTTTGCATTTTCTCTGGTATGTATGACCTGAGTGCGCATGGAAGTCCGTTCCTTTCTTTCCACACATTCTGATGTGGATCTGGAGCTCCTTTGAATCTGGTCAGTTTGACAGAATTTTCCCATTTTTTTCTGTGTGCAGTGCTATGTCTCCCCCATAAAACAACAGGGTTTAAGCAGTGTCAGGATTGTCATCCTCAGATGGGGGTCACAAATACCCACAAGTTCGGTCTGTGGTGCCTCGGCTCCACACCCAACTCCATCATGTGACGGGTCCGCAAAGATGAATCACAAGGCTATCCTCGACCATGAGGTCAAAGGTGCCGTCAACAACTCTGTAAGAAATCGAAGAAGACATGGTCGCAGTTGAGGACACGGACTCGCTCGCGAGACCAATCTCAAGACCAAACATCATCGAAGTCATAGCGTTCAGGTGAGTCCAAAAAATCCAAGAAACACAAGAGGTCCATTGCGTGTGTTTCTATCTCCTACGGTTCTGATTTGCACCCCGGGCCTTTGATGCCATAACAGCTTGATGAGCTCATGTTGCCTGTGAACAAGATTTTTGGTACCCCACTGGATTCTTTTGGAGCAGCTTCAGGCTCTATGGATCCACTTGACCTTGCTTTGAGGCGTTGCCCTTAATGTGCTTGGATATCATGCCCTTATGCCCATTTGAATCCGGAAGTATACATATTGCATGATGATGCCCCTTATAATGAGGACAGTATGTTTAAGGACTTACAGGATGCCAGTTGTCTGGATACCGCCTTAGACATTGGCCTTTCCCCTCGCAACCCTCTTGTAGCAACTGAGAAATCTGCCTCCTTCACCACTTTGTACAGGAGAGCAGCAGAAGTACTGGTCCTAACCCTACCAACCACAGAGGTCAAGACCAACTTGTTTCAGCACAAACTAGCAAGAATCTCTACTACCCGTTACTGAGACTCTCACAGGTGTGCTGTGGTGTAGCTGGGCGAAACCAGGATCTTGTCCCCCAAGTAAACAGGCAAGAAGCAAGGCGGCACAGGCCTGCCTCTAGGGTTCCAAATTTCCTGTCACAGCATCCGACTCTGGAAAGCCCAGTGGTGCAAGCATCCACTAGTCACCAACTTCAACATGTTTCTGGTAAACCCGCCAGACAACCAGAACACCTGGAGACATTCACTAAGCATATGTTCTCCGCCAGCAAGGAGAGTGTCTGCTCCCTTAGGATATAGAGGGCCTGGGCAGAAATACCTGAACAATGTATCCTAACTGTGGGCTTTATGCTACTCATTCTCTATTGTACGGTACTGATGTTTATAATGAACAAATCTCAAGAAATAAATTTACCCCCAAAAAGCATATGTTCTCCTCTGTAAGTCTTGCTCTCAAGTCAGACAAAGTCAGCTTCCTCCTGAGGGGGCACTCTGATGTGTTGTGGGACAGAATGGCAGACATCTTGCCAGCTGTCCCAGAGGACAGCTGGCTGACTGTCCAGTAGTTTATTAAAGAAGGCCTCTCTCAGGCTTGGACATTGCTAACTCTGGGCTGACAGTTCAGGACTAGAGTGGTGCTAAAGCGCATGTCTGGATTCACTCCACAGGCTTCTTCAATGACGTACAGCAATCTTTAACGCACATGCTCTTTGATGGCTCTCAGCTCTCTGGAGCGAAGGCGGAGTCGACCTTGGAGAGGTTTAAAAAGAGCAGGGCTACACCATGCTTTTTAGGCCTTGCTCCACCTGTTCGGCAGTTCCCCCAACAATGTAATCCCTTTTGAAGCCTTGGTAGCAGATACCCACAGAGGCAACATCAGAAGGTACCTAAATTACGCAAAAACCAAAGGAAATGATGGACGGAGTGTTGAACATTGCAAGCGCTCACCCCCAGTCAACTGATCTGGGTTTAATCCATCACCATTATTTAGCCCACTCTGCCACCCCAGTTCAGACATGGCCATATGCAAATCAGTCTGACCCTGTGCCTCATGGGAACAGTCCAGTCCGAACTGCCAAGCCATGTCTTCCCTGGACCGGAAACAAGCTTCCTAGGACTGGTTTCTGGCATTTCAGCCGTCTTCAGCCAGGCTTGCTTGAATCCAGTGGCAAAGTGAGCAAGGGACTCACGTCTGAGCATACCCTGCCAACTTATGGCGAACAAAGGAAATAATGGACGGAGTGTTGAACATTGCAAGCACTCACCCCCAGTCAACTGATCTGGGTTTAATCCATCACCGTTCTTTAGCCCACTCTGCCACCTCAGTTAAGACTTGGCCATATGCCAATCAGTCTGACCCTGTGCCTCATGGGAATAGTCCAGCCCGAACTGCCAAGCCATGTCTTCCCTGGACCGGAAACAAGCTTCCTAGGACCGGTTTCTGGCATCCGGTACCTAAATAACAACAAGCCTCTCAGTCCTTTCAAGGTAGACACAGGGAATCAGGCCAACTGCATCCAAGCCCCCATGGCAACGTGCTACCCAAACCCCAGCACCACCTTACCCCTCCCCCATGCAGCTCCTGAAAAACCACTTAGATCCATTCTCGGCGGCTCTCGATTGCCCAGTGGGAAGACATGTCACTTTTCACCTCCCAGGGTGGAGAAGCATTGCATCCAAACAATGGGTGCTCTAGATCGTGGAACATGGGTTCTCCCTGCCCGTCACACCCCCAGATATGCCACCCACACAGCAACACCTCTCGGAGGACCACTTTTCCATACTCCGTGGAGAAGTTCAAGCTTTCAGCCAATGGAGCAATAGAGAGGGTGCTGGCATCAGAGATTGGGACTCCAGGGGGCGTAACACAGGTCCCCGCGGTGCGGGGAAGGCTCCGAGGTGCAGGGGGGCCCCTCAGCACAGTACTCAGGTTTGAGAGCCCCGGATTAAATCCGGAGCGGGGGCCCCTCCGTGTACCTTGCAGGAGGGCCCCCTCAACTTTCGTTACGCCACAGTGGGACTCCCTGTTACTCCTGTTATTTTCTGGTACCAGAGAAGGATGGAGGCCTTTGTCCCATCCTGATTTTCACCCTCTGAAATTATTTCTCCAGAATGACCAGTTCAAAATGCTCACCCTGACAAAAATTGTCTGCCCTGAACCCAGGTGAGTGGACGATGGAGTTGGATTTGCAGGATGCCTGCTTTCATGTTCCTGTCCTGCCAACCCATAGGTGCTACCTAAGGTTTCAGGTAGGCCAAGTCCACTTTCAGTGCTCCTCCTTGGCCTGACAAGTGCACCTCCGGTGTCCACAAAGGTGATAATAGTGGTCGCAGCCCATTTGTGCAGGTAAGGAATTCCAATCTTCCCATATCTTGATGACTGTAGGTTGGTTTTCCTCAAACAGTCAATCATCTCTAGGCAAA
Organism: Triturus cristatus; assembly: GCF_964204655.1. NCBI lineage: Eukaryota > Metazoa > Chordata > Amphibia > Caudata > Salamandridae > Triturus > Triturus cristatus. The sequence continues at coordinate 993,415,321 of NC_140583.1, read as the reverse complement.
CTGTTGACATTGCTGAGCTTTCGGCACATTGATAGGAAGTCGCACCTGACTCCTTCACAACAGCTTCCCTTCATCAGAGCCACCCTGCATACTGTGCTCCTTCCCTCCACCTCAATGAGTCCAGGACATTTGGGCTATGAGCCTAATGTTTCAACACTGGACCTGGGTATTGGTACGAGCAGCTCTGAGGCTTCTGTTCCTCTTGGCTTCCTGCATCCTGCTCTTGGATCACGCCAGGGGGCACCAACAGGTTCTCCAGTGGGATCTGAAGTTTCAGTGGGCTCAGCACCAAGGGAACTTATTCAATTCATTCCGGGTGTCAGATGAGACTGCAAAATACCTGTAGTGGTGGCTGCCTCACCGCCATTGAACCAGCAGTAGACCCTTCTCCCTACCCCACCCAGAGCGAACACTTGTGACTGATGCATTCTTGCTGGGTTGGGAAGGTCATCTGGGAGAGGTGGAGATCAGAATACTGGACTCCGGCAGAATGTCTCTACATAAAGTTGTTGGAGCTGCAACGTTTTGTTTGCCACTTAAGGTGTTCCTCCTGTCTATCAAAGGGGAATAGATGCAGGTTCTCACAAACAACACTGTTGCTCTGTGGGACTGCAAAAACCAGGGCAGTGTAGGGTTGTTGCCCCTGTGACAAGAGACTTTACCTCTCTGAAAGTGGCTGAACACACAGAGCATCTCCTTGGTGGCCCAGCATCTAGCGAGATTATTAAACGCCAGAGCAGACAAACTCAGTTGACATTGCCTTGTGTATCATGAATGGTAGTTACACACTGATTCCTCACTGACAATCCTCCATCCCCGTTCTTTGGAAGGAACTCAGATAGTCCAGCCTTTAAAAGTGCAACCTGGCATGTTCTGATTTCTATGGGCTCCGAGTCTGACTAGAAAGAAATTGACGTCAGCATGTGGAGGTGGTGCAGATATGATGGGCCAGACTTCACATCCAGGGCAAGAAGGATCCAACGGAGACCCGCAAAGTGCCACTTACCGCCGCACAACAGAATTGGTGTAAAAAATTATTTACGAATCCAGTCTTGACCCTGTGCCTCATGGGAACAGTCCAGCCCGAACTGTCAAGCCAGGTCCTCCCTGGACCGGAAACAAGCATCCTAGGACAGGTTTCGGGGTTTCACCTCTCTTCAGCCAGGATAGCTTGATTCCAGCTTGAAACCGGTCCTAGGAAGCTTGTTTCCAGTCCAGGGAGGACCTGGCTTGGCAGTTCGGGCTGGACTGTTCCCATGAGGCGCAGGGCCAAGACTGATTTGCATATGGCTGGGTTCAAACTGGAATGGCATGGTGAGCAAAAAACGATGGATTTAAGCCCAGATCTCTGTACTGGGGTGAATGTATGACATTGTTCTGCATTCTGTCCATCAGCTGTTGTTTTTGCATTTGTCACCCGGAGTGGGACGGGTATGCCCAGATGTGGGTCCCGTGGTCTCCATGCCACTGGAATCAAGCTATCCTGGCTGAAGAGGGGTGAAACTCCGAAACCGGTCCTAGGATGTTTTTTTCCAATCCAGGGAGGACCTGGCTTGCCGGTTTGGGCTGGACTGTTCCCATGAGGCACAAGGTCAAGACTGATTTGCATATGGCTGGGTTCAATCTGGAATGGCATGGTGAGCAAAAAAACTATGGATTTAGGCCCAGATCTCTGTATTGTGGTGATTGTAATACATTGCTCTACATTCTGTCCATCAACTGTTGTTTTTGCATTGATCTAAACCAAAACAGGATCCCACAGGCACAACCTCTTACAGGCTGTTTTTATCTATGCTCTGCACTGACTTTATGATATTGAACAAACTGTAGTCAAGTTTATCCCCTGTATTACCAAAAAGTGATTAAACTGAATCAAATAAGATTGATACCAGTAAGAAATTCTTTGCCAATTATCCGAAGGCATGTAATAACTCATGGACGTCTACATCAACATGTAGAAAACGAGAGGGCGTGGCCAGGCATCATGGTCGACTAGACCCTCTCCAGCCGCGCTCCAGCCAGCAAGACAAAATCCTGTTTCTATCGCTGCCCATCCGGGGCCTCCTGTGCCTTCACTGTACCGGTTTTGCTGCTGACAGTCCCCGAAGAACCTCTGGGCCCATGAAAGTCTTCCAGAAGCCCAGATTGGGTGTTTCTCTCAGGGGAGGTCTTGGGCAACGTCGAGTTGTACTGTGTTACGCCAAGGTCAGTGCTTCGAAGTGTCCCTGCTGAGTTGCTGGCCGCCCATATTAGTCACCACTACCCCTTAAGCGAACGCAGGTCGAGAAGACTACCTGCCTGCACTGCAGGGCCCCTGCATGCCAGATTGCCGTGAGCCCATGCCCATCACCGCTAGTCTCTGCGGCCTTAACATTTGGGGCCTTGGTGGGCCTGGCTCGGCCACAACGTTTACACGGCATCCGTGCTACATGCTGCATCCCTCCACGAAGTAAATGAGCACCTGTGGCCCAGTCGGAATAGTGGGACTCTACTGGCCGCATTCGCCATGTAGTGGGGCCACACTGATCTCTAAGCTGTGGGCATTGTACGCTGGGGAGTACAGGTGGGGATATCGGAGCCTTGTATTTTGAACTAGCCTGTTGGTACCTAATTTGTGGACTAAACCCTCCTGACTTGAGTGAATAGACCGCTAACAACCTTCTAGTAAATACTGCGTTTTCCTGAGAACTGCCAGTGGGCCTTCCCTGGCCCTGGGTATGGCACTGTCGCCTGAGACCTCAGATGCTCTACTGCCTGGGAATCTCACCTGTGAGGACCTCCTGGTCATTAACCGGGTCCCCAGCCCACTGCGGGACCTGCTTTGTGAACCTGGCCTGACTTTATTGCTCTACTGCTCATGCAAGGCCTTCAAACTCACCAAGGCACGCTTTGATGCTTGCGGGACATGGGGGAACACTGTTACGAGATTCCTTGTAGACCCTGTGTCCTGTTCTTCTCAGGTTTTGAGAATGGAGTAGCTATTCCTGACTGTGCCGCTTTTCGTCTTCAGGTCTCTAGAAGAGCACACCATCGTTCTTTGAGCCCTACAATAACCATCTGCCCCATGTGCCTGCGGGGTTCCATGCCCAAGTTTTATTGGAACTGCCCCAAGATGCTTCCATTGTAACAACTGACCATCCACGACCCTCTCTTAACTTCAACATGTATATAAGGTGCTGGGAGCCCCAGCAGTGTACCGTGTTGTGTCACTGCTGAACTCTGTGCTCAAGGGTATTACCACCATCATAGTGCCCATCCCTTACGCTCTGTCTCTCCTGGTACTGACACATACTTCATTTGCATTGTCACAAATGTTGTCTGCTCCCCTCTTTGTGACTGACTGGCCCATCCGAGCAAAGGCTGAGCCTGCGTGTGTTGCAAAGCGGTCTCAGCACTTGCTACTGCCTCTGTCAACTGCATGGAGAAAGACAAAGTCACCAAGCTTGCACATTCCAACAAGATCATGAATTACACTCACACCATGCACCCCAATGGTCCATACAAGGATAAAGTTGTGAAGGGTCTGATAGGCAGTGAAGTAGTGATGACGGATCACCCCCACGTTGGCAGACCTACTGGCAGCAATACAGAATTCCAAGGTGGAACCAGCTACCAAAATTGACTCCGCTGCAATAGATGTCACCCTCCTACATGCTGATCTCCAAAATGTTTCCGATAGTCACCGCTGCGGAGCAAACTGTAGATGTCCTCCAACAGAGAGTCTAGTGACTTAAGGGCATGGTCTCTGCTCTCCAAAAACAAACTGCCCGACATGACAATCAAGTTGAAGACGCAAAGGGCTGATCGCGGAGGAATAAATTAAGATTTGTGGGTTTCCCCTAGAAGGCCAAGTGTCAGTCAGTGGAATTGTTCCTTGAAGACTGGATCACCAACTCTTTCCACCTTAAACAGCTGTTTTGAAAGGGCCTACAGGGCGCTAGCCCACTCCAATGAGACCTGGTGCCCCGCAAAGGGCAATGTTCACCCACCTATTCAATTTTCGGGACCGAGACATCACTCTCCAACATGTCTTCACGCAGGGCCCTCCATTATTTTAGAGGACGCCTATCTCAATATTTCCTGACTATACTCAAAATTTCAGGAGTAATGGAAAACGTTCCAGGCAGTAAAACAGCGTATGAGAGACTTGAACCTAATGTACAGTCTAAACATCCTGTGAAGCTTCGTGCTTTTCATGAAGGGGAGATAGCTTTTTTTTTTAGCCCAGGAGAGGGTTCTGAGTAGTTGGACACCCTAGGCACCACCGAGATACAGACCTCCGGCGGGAGGGACTCAACACAGCCGACCACGCAAAGGAAATCTACCTACCTCTGACACAAAATCAGCCACAGAAGGAGTTTGACCAGATTGCATTCACCAGTGAGAATCGTGGTGTGCCGGGATGGCACCCTGAGATACTCCGATTTGTTCCTGATTCCCGAGACTCATTGTGGAGATGTCGGAGTGATCAAGGCACAGCCAGTGACAGCATGGATCTGGGTACTACATGATTGCTGTCTTCAAAACTGTAAGTACGGTCAGGCCAGTAATGTGATGAGGCATCCTTAAAGGAAAAGATTTCATCCGACTGAGACTATTACTCCATCAGACAAGGCACAAACTCTGTACATCTGGGTCTGGTCAGTGTGAAGAAATTTGGTTGTGGGCTATGTAACAGGACTGACCACAGACCTCCGTGAGTAATACTGTTCCTTTTTCACACTTATGCTGGTGGGTAGCCCCTGCTGGGAGGTACTCGGACACAGTGGAGTGCACCTGCACAGCACCTCCATTGGAGTTCAATCCCTTGCACAGCACACTAACTTTGGTCAATTCTAGAGCTTGTTTTAATTTTGCTTTAAGAGTTTGGGGTATGAGGCGGCGAAAATAGTTTCTTGTCTCTCCAGTTGCCGAAAGTTGCCCAAGGGGAGGGGAAGTTGGGGAAATGTTTGTTATCTATTAAGTTTAAGAGTTTGGGAATCACATGCTCCTGTGTACCATGGTTCACTTTTTTGCATTGAATGGGCCTGGGAGGGTGGTGGGCAATAGATGTTACTCCTTGCTACATAAACCTTTCGATGATCATTGGAAATGGTAGGACAACCAATTATGTTTATGTCATGGAATGTCAGGCGCATAGAGGGGTATGAAAAACATCGTAGAGTGTATGCATAATCTGAAAGAAACACGTTAGTTAGATTCCTCACCTTAGAATATCCCCAGGCGTCAGGCTGGATCCGGAAAGAATTTTCGTAGCAATACCCTTTGCGCGTCGCTAGGCGTCGTCTGCGGCTCCGCATCCGCCGTCGACGTCGTGCGCCGGAATGACGTTGTCGGAGTACTTAGACGCCGCCCTCGCGCGCTGATGTCAGTTCTTTTTTCCAGACAGCACCGATCCGGGAAGAGCTTACCCTTTTAGTCACTTTTTGACTAAACTTTTGGACTCTTTTGTCTACTCTCGTCGACTCGATACTGGTGCCGGTAGGATGCCTGGTTTCAAAGCCTGTGACTCCTGTCACCGACTGTCGGTAACGGACCACCAACGCCGGTGCCTTTACTGCCTTGGGGCCGACCACGATGCGGAGTCGTGCATCGACTGCCAGGCCTTGACCCTTGAAGGCTAGGCGGGAGCGGTCCCACAAGCTTCTCGAGCTCCGGCACTCGGCTCTGCGCTGTTCACGGTCCCGGTCGAGGAGGAGGTCGAGGGACCGGTCGCGGAGCTGCAGCCATCATCACCGCTCGTCTGGTTCCAAGTCTTCGGGTAAGGTGAAGCATAGTAAGAAGTCCAAGAGACGACATTGCTCTTTGGACTCCCCTCGCAAGTCACGCGACTCGGTCAAGGGTCCGGGTGGTACCACCCCCGCGGCTCCATCGGAGCCGCAGGAGCCGCGTCCGTCCCCATACTCGCCGGTCCCTGGGACTGACGCGACTCCGGTGGAGATCAGTGCCTTCCTCTCGGCCATGAGGGTCCTGGCTCCGCTGTCGATGCCTGCCGGCGCACCTTCGGGACCCGCGGGCTCGACTGGGAGGCCTACCGAGCCGTAGGCTCTGGCCCCGGCGCCGTCGTCGACTCCGGTCCCGACGCCGGTGCTGTGCCATCCAGCGCCGCATCCGACGCCGATGGGTGACCATTTCACCTTTCGCCCATCTCCGATCATTCCACCTGGAATCGGATGACGGTGGCGACTGGGAGGGGTCTGATGATCCTCTGACCCGCCAGGGTCAGTTATCACAGGACTGGGCAGATGAGCTGGGTGATGCCAGTGGCCTTGACACCTTCCCTGACACTGGCTTCATCTCTCCTCCGACTGTGGCTTCGGAGGAAGGTGCTACCTTTTCTGTGGCGTTGCGTAAGGCGGCCGAAGCCCTAGGGCTGGAGCTCCCTACTGTGGCTGTGAGGACTAACCTCCTCACTGAAGTGCTCCAACCGTCAGCAAGCTCCTCGGAGCCTCTGCTGCCGTTTAGCGAAGCACTGATGGACGTTCTGAAGGGCACCTGGTCCAAGCCCTCCACAGTACCTCCTGTGGACCGGAACGTGGCCCGGTGCCAACGCCCTGCACCAGGCGACCCCAGCTTCCTGTCCCAACACCCCACGCCTGAGAGCCTGGTTATCCAGGCCTCTACTTCCCAGACCTCCTTCCCGTCCACTCCCCCGGATCGGGAATCCAAGAGACTGGAACAGTTTGGTAAAAATCTGTTCTCCTTCCTTAGTTTAGGGCTGCGGTCTATTAACACCGCTTGTCTCTTGGACCGTTACTCCCACTCTCTGTGGGATACGGTGGAGGACGTGCTGCCCCTGTGTCCGGAGGAGGCCCGGACGCGGCTCGCCCAGGCTCTTGCCGAGGGGCGGGATGCCGCACGGTATGCCATCCGATGTGGTTTGGACACGACAGACTCGCTAGGCAGGGTAATGTCGTCCACAGTGGCGCTTCGTTGTCATGCCTGGCTGCGGTCCACTTCTTTTTCCGGGGATGTCCAGAGCACCCTCATGGACATGCCCTTTGATGGCAGTCGCCTCTTTGGCGACAAAGCGGACAGTGCGCTGGAGCTCTTTAAGGACTCCAGGGCTACGGCCAAGTCCTTGGGTCTCTCGGCCCACGTCCACAAACTTCCACCGTTCGCCCCTTTCGTGGCCAAGGAAGGGGTGCCTCCTCATGTCCACCTAGCCCCAGGCCGCAGAGCCAACCTCCACGCGGTCGCGGACTCCGCCGAGGCAGTACAGGGGAACAACGTGCCGGTCTATCCACATCCACCCCAGCAGCATCCGCCTCAAAGACCTCCTAGTCCACGCTTTCAGGCCCATTCCACGCAGAGTTCGCCATCACCTGCTCCACTGGCGGTCCATCACTTCGGACAGGTGGGTGCTGCAAATCGTCCGAAGGGGCTACTCCCTCCCCTTTGAGACAACCCCTCCAGCCATGCCACCGCGGTACCACCACATGTCGAGGGATCACTTGAATCTTCTACAGGAGGAAATTGCAGCCCTCTTGGCCAAAGGGGCCGTCGAGCGCGTTCCTGGTCCAGAAGTAGGCCGTGGTTGTTATTCCCACTACTTTCTGGTTCCCGAGAAGGGCAAAGGGGGCCTACGCCCTATCTTGGACCTCAGGAGCATCAACGCCTTCCTCCGGAAAGAGAGGTTCAAGATGCTCACCTTAGCTCAGGTTCTGGCTGCCCTAGACCCTGGAGACAGGATGGTAGCGTTGGACTTGCAGGACGCTTATTTCAACATCCCCATCCTGCCGGCCCACCGGCGTTACCTGCGGTTCACGGTGGGTCAAGAGCATTTTCAGTTTACCGTGCTTCACTTCGGACTCACCAGTGCCCCTCGGGTGTTCACGAAAGTGATGGCGGTGGTCGCAGCTCATCTGCGCAGATCAGGGGTTCCAGTCTTCCCCTACCTCGACGACTGGTTGTTGAAGGCGGGCTCGCCCCAGCAAGTCGTCTCCCACCTCCAGACTACGGCCGACCTCCTGCATTTGCTGGGGTTCTCCATCAATGTGCCGAAGTCGCATCTGAGTCCCTCCCAAACGTTCCTCTTTATCGGGGCGGTTCTGGACTCGGCGCAGTTCCGGGCTTATCCTCCGGAACAGCGAGTCCGGGATATTCAGGCTCTGCATCCCATCTTTCGGCCTCTATCCTGGGTTTCGGTCAGGTTGGTGCTGGGGCTGATGGGCTCCTGCATCCTGTTAGTGCATCATGCCAGGTGGCGAATGCGGGCTCTGCAGTGGGACCTAAAGTTTCAGTGGGCCCAGCATCGGGGCAACCTGTCCGACCATGTCTTGATCTCGGAGGGCACTGCAAGACAGGTGCAGTGGTGGCTCACGGACCGCGATTGGGTCAGTGGCAGATCCCTCTCCCTACCCCGACCGGAGCACGTAGTAGTGACGGATGCATCCCTCCTGGGATGGGGGGGCCACATGGGGGAGGCGGAGATCAGAGGACTCCGGCGGAGTCTCTGCTCCATATCAACCTTTTGGAGCTGAGAGCGATCCGACTTACACTGAAGGCATTCCTTCCCGTTGTCCGAGGAAGTGTAGTGCAGGTGTTCACGGACAACACCACCCCCATGTGGTATTGCAACAAAGAAGCCTCTGGACATGGCTGGAACATCAGGGCATTACCCTGGTGGTTCAACATCTGGCAGGCTCTCTGAACGCCAGAGCAGACGAACTCAGCCGCCGGTGCATGATGGATCACGAATGGCGTCTCAACTCGGACGTGGCGCAAGGCCTCTTTCAGCAGTGGGGAGAGCCTTTGTTAGATCTATTCGCCACCGAAGAGAACGCGCAATGTCAGCAGTTCTGCGCGTTGGAGTTTCCAAGGCGGCACTCGCTCGGGTACGCCTTTCGTCGCGAGTGGAGTTGCGGTCTGTTGTACGCCTTTCCGCCTATACCACTTCTGCCCAGAGTGCTGAAGAAGATCAGGCGCGACCGGGCCCAAGTCATCTTGGTGGCTCTGGATTGGGCACGAAGATACTGGTATCCCAAGCTACTCAGTCTGATGATCGATCCCCCGATGCGACTGCCTCTTCGGGAGGACCTTCTGTCGCAGCAGCAGGGGACGGTCCTCCACCCGAACCTGTCAAGTCTTCACCTCCATGCGTGGAGATTGAGCGGCGACAGTTGATGCCCTTTGACTTGCCTCCTGAAGTCTGCAATGTGATTCTGGCAGCCAGGCGTCCCTCCACAAAATCGGTATACGCCTGCAGGTTGAACAAATTTGTGGCATGGTGCACAGCAAAGGCTCTGGATCCCCTTTCCGCCCCTCTTTCTGAGGTTCTCCTCTTTCTTCTTTCCATGGCCCAGCAGGGCTCTGCTCTGGGCACTCTTAAAGGTTATCTTTCAGCTATCTCTGCTTTCTTACGGCTTCCAGATCAGCCTTCTCTTTTCAAATCCCCTGTTGTTTCTCACTCCTTCAAGGGCATTACTCACATGTTTCCTCCAGTCCCTTTCATAATGCCTCAGTGGGATTTGAACCTGGTATTCACATATCTGATGTGCGCTCCCTTTGAGCCACTTCATAATTGTCCCCTTCGTCTTCTCACTCTTAAGACTGCTTTCCTGGTTGCCATCACCTCTGCTAGAAGGGTGAGTGAGCTCCAGGCTCTAACTTCTAAGCCTCCTTTTCTTTCTGTCCATCCGGAAAAAGTTGTTCTCCGGACTAGTCCTTCCTTTCTTCCTAAGGTGGTGACTGCCTTCCACATCGGGCAGTCTGTCACATTGCCCACCTTCTTTCCGCCTCCGCATCCTTCGAAAGAGGAAGAGAGGCTCCACCGTCTGGACCCAAAACGGGCGCTGTCCTTTTATTTGGACCGCACCAAGCAGTTCCGGGTGGAGGACCAGCTCTTTGTGGGCTACGTGGGCGCTAAGAAGGGAAGTGCGGTACACAAGCGAACCATCTCTCGGTGGGTCGTATTGTGTATCAACGCTTGTTATTCCTTGGCAAAAAAGGAACCTCCTGTGGGGCTGAGGGCCCGTTCCACTTGGGCCACGGCGGCGACAACTGCCCTGGGTCGGGGAGTCCCCTTGCAGGACATCTGTCAGGCAGCAACTTGGGCCTCGCTGCACATGCTTGCCAAGCATTATTGCCTGGACAGCCTGTTCCGGAGAGACGGCTTTTTTGGCCGTTCTTTTCTCCAGGACTTTCTGGTGTGATCTTGGTTCACAGACCCACCACTGGGGTTGGTATTGCTGGGGTATCTATTCTAAGGTGAGGAATCTAACTAACGTGTTTCTTTCAGATGAACAAGTTACTTACCTTCTGTAACGATATATCTGTAAGAAACATTAGTTAGATTCCTCACCGACCCACCCATCCTCCCTGTTCTGCGAACCGACATCTAGGGTTAAGGTTATCCTTTTCAGGGCCCTAGACTTTTTTGGCACCAGTGTCTGTCTCTTGCATGGTTCTGCATTCCTGGCGCGGAAAGCTATGTACAAGAACTGAAGTCCGCGCGCGAGGGCGGCGTCTAAGTACTCCGACGACGGTATCACGACACCGACGACGGACGCGGAGCCGCAGACGATGCCTAGTGACGCGCAAAGGGTATTGCTACGAAAAATCTTTCCGGATCCAGCCTGACGCCTGGGGATATTCTAAGGTGAGGAATCTAACTAACTAATGTTTCTTACAGATATATCGTTACCGTAGGTAAGTAACTTGTTCTTTAAGCGGTTGCAAAATCTCCATAGCATTTTTACAGGAGACACTTATATGAGGAGACTGTATTCCTTGCCTCCGCAAAAGATGGAGAGGTCAACTCTACGTCACATCTTATTCTGGATTTGCTAGAGAGGCGTTTATATGGGTAGCCCCGGGAGTCCCCTTCCGACACAGAGCCCATGCCCATGTCCTTGATCCAGAAGGTAGATATGTGGTTCACCATGCTGATTTGGACGGACATAAACTCGGACTCATAAACGTTTATACCCCCAACATTGATTCCCCAGACTTTTTCACATCAGTGACAATAGCTGCTTCACCATACCGGGACACTGATATTCTACTAGCTGGAGACTGTAACTGCATCCTTGATGGTGCCCTTGACTGAGATCCCCCCTAAACACCACACAAAACCCAATATGACTGGCTCACTGCGGGACGTAATGAATAGACTCTATCTCTCAAACATATATCGAGAGTGTCATTGCTTGAGCGAACATACTCCTGCTATACCTGTATGCAGCTACTCATAGCCATATAGACTGCTACCTAATCTCCTCTGGTCTAGCAAGGGAGGTCCAAGATATTTCCTATCTTCCCCGCTATATTTCGGACCGCTCCCCAGTTTTGTTGAGCCTGGCAGGTGGGCGGGGAGGCTCTGTGATACTCCTGTGGAGGCTAAGGGCAGAGTCATTATCAGATCCCTCGTTTGAGTCCACTATACAGGAGTCCTTAACTCATTACTTTGAGAAAAACTGAGCAGTGCCATATCCGGGGCCCTAGATTGGAAGACGATGAAGGTGGTCATCTGTGAGGTTTGTTTAAAAACGACTTATGGGGTGAGACAACAACTAGAAAGGGATATTCAAAAGCAGGAAGGTGACCTCGATATCATCGAGAAAGATTTACACACCCTCCCTGAAATACTAGAGACCTGGAAAGAATACCGTAGATTGCTCCTTGATGATTGGCGACGCCTTGAGAGGTACTCTTATACGGCTCACCGCCAGAGACAACATGCAGAGGGTGACCAGACCGGTGCTATGTTAGCGAGATTGACTCCAGAAGACAGTCAGCCGAGTCTAGTATTGTCTATCCCAACTCTGCAAGGGTCCCAGGCATGCACCTAGCAAGCAATAACCAAGTCTTTAAGCTACACCTTACTGAGACTTATGCCGCAAGAGGGCTCTTTGTCGGAGATCATTTCGAGGGACTTAGCACTACACCCCACACACCCACACTCACTACTCATAGGGTGTTGTAGTGAAGTGCTGTTAAAGCTCCAACTACCACCGGGTCAGAATGGTTAGGAATGCCGGATTTTGACCTTGACTAATTATACAATACAATACAATTTGTAAAGCGCGCTACATACCCGTGAGGATCTCAAGGCGCTGGAGGGGTAGGGGGGGGGGGGGCTGCTACTGGTTGAAGAGCTAGGTCTTGAGGAGACTTCTGAAGGCCAGCAGGTCCTGGGTCTGTCGTAAGTTGGTAGGGAGAGTGTTCCAGGTCTTGGCGGCGAGGTAGGAGAAGGATCTGCCGCCGGTGGTGGTTTTGTCTGGTACGGGGTACTGTGGCGAGGGCGAGGTTGGCAGAGCGGAGGTAGCGGGTGGGGGTGTGGAAGTTGAGTCGGTGGTTGAGGTATACTGGTCCGGCGTTGTGGAGGGCCCTGTGTGCCCAGCTTCAGTGGGTGGCTTGGTGGATATCTAGTACCTCAATTGCAGAGCCAGGATCGCTAGAACTACAGTGGGCGCAGTCAAGATGGTCATTGTAATGTTGGGTATGAGACAGCTGATGAGATCCTTCTGGGGCTCATTCGCACTGCCCACTTCTTTTGGGATAGATGCCTAAAAATGACACAGATGACAGTAACATATGCCCCTCTGCTACTGATATTGTGGAGACATGACTGTGGTTTACAGCAAGGATGTCCCAAATGGGAGTTGCTCAAAAATGGTTAATACAGAAGAGATGAGATCTGTTTATGATGTTTTGGGACATAGGGTGATACATTTGACACAGAACAATGACCTGAGGGATCATGATAACTCTGCTATACTGATCACTTCTTTGCATGCCCAAATGTGACCTACCAGATCTAAGTCATAAAAGGCATTCGACCTAGTTAAGCAACTCTAGTTCTATATCTGTAAGCCTGGAATGAGATTGAGCAACTTGACCCTTGACCTAATGTGCCTGTTGCATAACATGTCACAAATAAATGCTATACTGATCCACTGGCTAATTTCAGATGGCCCGAGACTGATACTAGCACTATTAGGCACATGTTTGTCAAAATGGTGATTAACACGCCTGAAAGTTGTTTGCAAGCTTGAATAGAGTTTAGTTCATATATTAAAGCAGCTGTAAAGAGAAGAACTCTCAACATAGATGACACATTCTTTCAGAGATAATGTGCAAGTTCACAATGTATATTTACAGTGATATGCCAATAAAAACATATTTCTAGAAAGGCCCTGACACCTATGCTGCTTCTTAATTTTATCAATAAGTATACACAGACACGGATGTTTCAGATGGCAACAGTTGGGATAGGAATATCCCTTGCATGATGTACAGTGGTGCCCGAACTGCATAACTCTGATCCTTGTTTTCATAGTGACAAGGGACTACCATCCCTGCCACAGGTTTCATCCATGAAGCGTGGTGGTGGCAGCATAACACTTTATTGAATTATGCAACAGTCCTCTTTTTTATCTGTGAGACATTAATCCAGAATGCAACATCATGTACATTGTTCATGTGCTTGTGCTAGAGATAGGAGTATGCCATGCATAAGTGATACAGGCTTGCAGGTTCCATTTTGGAATCCCATAGCCAGGTTCAGAGTACAGGATGGAGAAAAGGTTACTTCCTTCAAATAGCATATATGTATTGCTGGCATATCATAGATTGGAGTGGTGAGCACCAGATGCTACGAGGAGATAGGCTTTCGTTCGAAGTGCCAGAGCACTTCCTGATACATGGGGCTGTAAATGTGTTATAATCTACTTGTTGGTTAATGCATTCTCCCTGTTCTTGTTCTCTGCTTTGCTGCTCAGCTAATGGTGATGTCATTGGAATGTTTAGAGTGTTTGTGCTTGAGGAGAAATCTGTTGGAGCGGATGGGCTGAGCAGCAGGGAGGTTGCTACTGGTGGGGCATATTATGGATCTTACTATCATCCTGTAACGTATATTTTAACCTGTAACCTGATGAATAAACCAATAACTTGTTTTCTACGAGACATCTTTCAATTTAACACTGGTGACGATTTGAGAAGAACCTGCGTGTGCTACTTCAATGGATAAGGGTTTATGAAGCCTAAAGAAACATCAAGGAAAAGGAATTTACAAGCTGTGTATTTGAGGAAGCTGGAGGTGTGTTCCCCTATTACAGTGTGCTTGTTCTGTTTCATAGGGAGGTGTGTTCCCCTATTACGATGTTCAGTTTCATAGGGAGGTGTATTGCCTACTATGGTGTTTCTTAGGGAGGTGTTTCCCCTATAGGGAGGTGTGTGTTCCCCTATTATAGTGTGCTTGTTCTGTTTCATAGGGAGGTGTGTTTCCCTATTACTGTGTTACTTAGGGAGGTGTTTTCCCTATAGGGAGGTGTGTTCCCCTATTACGGTGTGTGGTTGTGGGAGCTTAGTGCCCTGGTTCTGTTCATAGGTAGATCTGTTCCCCTATTATGGTCATGTTCTGTTTCTTAGGGAGGTGTGTTCCCCTATAGGGAGGTATGTTCCCCTCTTACGGTTGTGCAGTTTCATAGGGAGGATTTTTCCCCTATTAGTACCGTGTTCATGTGTGCATATTTTGAGATGTCATACCATCTTTTCGTGTATATATAATACGTTATATACTGTTTTTGGTTTGTGAATATGCCCTGTTTGTATGTTGTTGTGCCTGGCGAAGTGGTGTTATATACCCACTGTTTTTAAGTATGGAACTTTTGCTTTTGTCTTTCCTTGGTATGTGTGTCTTATCATCTCGTATACATTTGATTTTCTATAATCATTATAAGGTGGGAGATGTGTTATAATCTACTTGTTGGTTAACCCCTTCCCCGCTCATGACGGAACCACTCCGTCATGAGCCACGGTTGCGCTGTGCTCATGACTGAGTGGTTCCGTCATGCTGCGGCCGTTGGCGGCCGCTCCGCCCACGCGGCGCTAATTCCCCACCTATGCGGGCGATTAGCGCAGTGGGCGGAAACGTGACGGAACCACTCCGTCATGAGCACAGCTCAACCGTGACTCGTGACGGCGTGGTTCCGTCACGAGCACAGCGGACCCGCAACTGCCCCCAAACCCCCCCAGCACCACGGCGGAATTCCTGCCGCGGTGAAGGGGTTAATGCATCCTCCCTGTTCTTGTTCTCTGCTTTGCTGCTTAGCTAATGGTGATGTCATTGGAATGTTCAGAGTGTTTGTGCTTGAGGAGAAATCAGTTGGAGCGGATGGGCTGGGCAGCAAGGAGGCTGCTCCTGGTGGGCCATTACATGGATCTTACTATCATCCTGTAACATATTTGAACCTGTAACCTGATGAATAAACCAATGACTTGTTTTCTACACAACTTGTCTACAAGACATCTTTCAATTTAACAAAATGACTCTGACTGCAGGTACTATTAGATAGCTGGGGTGCAGGGTGAGACTTGCAGTATCTATTGCTTTGACCTGCACTACAGATCTCCCGAAGCGCTTACCGGGAGCAACGTTACCTGCCTTCCTTGCATTTTTAATCAGAACTTTGTGTGTCCCTGTGACTGCGCTCTGGACTTTGCGCACTCCTTTGTTTTAAGCCCCCCCTACCTGCACGCGCTCCAGAGCGCCTCTCGCTGATTGCTCTCCTCCTTTGCCGGTCAGGTCAGCGGGGACGGGCGAGGTCGCCATATTGGGCTGCTCTGGGGTTGGCGGTGCAGCCTCTTGGTACCTCCACCCCCTGCCACGCCCATACTGTGTTTCTTGTGTACTCTATTTCATGGCACCACAACCCCGGCAGCGCAGCGGACGTGCGCAGCGGGCGCGACGAAGGCGCGCCGAAGTTGCGCGTAAGTTAAGCCCGTCTGCGCCCGTCCGCGACGGGCCGGGACCAGGGGCCACAGATCCTGTTCCTTTAATGGTCTACTCCTCTGCTCAACTGCTGTCCCACTCAGTTAACCTACCACTTCCCCCTCCCCTGTTGCAGCGCCTTGACTCTCTTGGCATTTCCGCACCTTGTCCTTTTTCCATGTCCCCTGCCTCGTCTACCTTCCCCCCTCCTTCTTTGGGGTCCCTTCCTGCCACTCATCCCCCGTCCTCTCCTTATATTGTCTTTGCCTGCCTCCTCAATACTCGCTCGGCCGGAAAGCATCAACTGGAATTATTTAACCTCTTGAACACCGAGTCCCCTGACTTTCTGTTTCTTACTGAAACTTGGTTTTCGACCGATTCACTTCCTGACGTCCTGGCCATTCTCCCCGATTCCTATTACGCCCTCCGGGCGGATCGCCCTGATGGCAAGGTTGGTGGGGGTGTGGCCATGTTTGTCCGCTCCAGCTTGCAGTTTCAGCTCCTTCCCCATTCCTCCATACCCAGCGTGGACTTTCTGGTGGCCCGCTCAGTTAACCTTTTAGTTCCCCTCACAGTTGTCCTTATGTACCGACCCCCTCAGAACATGCCCCTGTTTGTAGCCACCCTGCAGGAACTTCTAGCCACGCTCGTGGTAAATACCTCCTCGGTCCTCCTGTTGGGAGATTTTAATTTTTGGCCGGGCGATCCTAAGGAAGATATGTCTTCCAAAGATTTTTCGGCCACCCTTCAGTGTCTTAACTTCTCGGCCCACGTTACTGCCCCCACCCACGACCAGGGTCATATACTTGACCAAATTTGGTCATCACGCTGCACGGTTTTTTCCCCCAGCATCCTCCCTTGCACCTGGTCCGACCACTCTCTCATATCCTTTTCTATCAACCTTGGTGCCTCTGATAAACCTCCCTTACCTAAAAACATTGTTGCACGTAGTTGGAACCGGGCTGGTTTGAATTCCCTTTCCCTCTCCCTTGCTTCTTCTATTCCTGACTTCTCTGAGCTTTCTCTTGATTCCCAAGCTGACGCGGTTAGCACCTGGCTGTCCTCCTCCTGCGATCGGGTTGCTCCCCTCAGGAAAATTAAGGCCGTCCGTCCTCATGATGCCCATAAATGGTTCAATACCGAGCTAAAAGCTCTCAAATTGGACCTCAGACGTTCTGAGCGTCACTGGAGACGCAATTATTGCCTTGTCTTCCGGGCCAAATACAAACTCCTCTTAAATGAATATAAGAGAGCCGTTCTCTCGGCCAAAACTAAGTACTTCTCAGAGAAAGTTGCTCTTTCCGCTAATAAATGCAAAGAGATTTTCTCTCTGGTTCATAACTTGGCGATCTCAGATCGCGCCAGTCCTAATCTCATCCCCTCTCAGGCTCTCTGTTCCTTACTTAACGATTATTTCATTGAGAAGATCTTTAAGATCAAATCCAACATCCCTTCTGTATCCCCTTCTTCCTTTTCTCCTGCTCTTCCTGCGCCCTCTTCTTTTCTTGACCTTTTCTCGCCTATTTCTTTGGACTCATTTCTTGCCCTGCTCACTAATATTAAGTCCGGCTCTCCGGCCGACTGTGTCCCGGCACGTATTCTGAGAGTGTTATTCACTAATTGCCCTACTCCTCCCCTTTCCCTTCTCAACGCCTTCCTCTCCCTGGGCTCAGTTCCTTCATCCTTTAAATCCGCGATTGTTTTGCCCATCCTTAAAAAGCCTGGTTTAGATTCCTCCCTTCCTTCAAATTTCAGGCCCATCTCCCTTCTCCCTTACCTGGGAAAGATCCTGGAAAGTCACGTCACCTCCTGCCTGTCCACCTATATCGAGGAGAACCACCTTTTGGCTTCCCATCAAGCGGGCTTTCGCCCGGGCCACTCTACGGAGTCGGTGGTCCTCGCAGTTCTTGATGAGCTTAAATCGAAAGCCGATTCCACCCTTCCTCAAGCTTTGGTGCTCCTCGATCTGTCCGCTGCGTTTGACACGGTTGACCATTCCATCCTTCTCGACCGTGTCAGCGCAGCGGGCATCCGGGGCTCCGCTTTCTCCTGGCTCGCGTCCTTTCTTAAGGGACGTTCTCAAGCGGTTCATCTTTCTGGCTTCACTGCCCCCACCCGTTTGGTTTCCTGTGGGGTCCCTCAAGGTTCTTCTCTATCCCCTCTTCTCTTCAATCTTTATATCTATCCTCTTATCATTTCTCTTCTCGATCTGGGGGTCTCTGTGTATAATTACGCAGATGACCTCCAGCTCGTCTTTGATCTTTCCTCCTCTTCTTTGTCCCTCTCAAAGTTTCACTCCACCCTGGTCTTCATTTCTGAGTGGATGAGTTTAAATCATCTTAAACTCAACCCGGACAAGACTGAGCTGGTCTTGATGGGTGGTTCATCTAGCCCTTGGTCCTCTGCCTTCTGGCCCCCTACCTTTGGTCTCTCTCCTGCACCTGTCTCTTCTGTTAGGACCTTGGGTATTAGGGTTAGCCAGGACCTTTCTATGCACGCCCAAGTTAGTTCCGTCGTATCTTCTTGCTTTTTATCTCTTCGGCTTATCCGAAAAATTTCTCGCTTTTTTTCCTTTGACGCCCTCAAAATCATCAATACGGCCCTGATCACTTCCCGTCTTGATTACTGGAACAGCCTGTATGTGGGCATACCTGCCTATGAAATACGTCGCCTACAAGCTATCCAGAACCAGGCTGCCCGTCTCATCCTTCACCTCCCCAAAACCCATCATATCACCCCTGTACTCAAGTCCCTTCACTGGCTCCCCGTTCATCAGAGATCCCTCTTTAAATTGGGTTGTTTAGTTTTTCGGGCCCATGCCCATTCTGCCCCGGCTTTTATCATTTCTCTCATTTCCTCTCACACCCCCACCCGCACTCTTCGCTCCTCCACTTTGGCCCTCCTCAATGTCCCCCGATTCCGCAAGTCCAGAACGGGAGGTACCAGATTTTCTGTCCTGGCCCCTCGTTTCTGGAACAGCCTTCCCCTGTCTATGCGTTCTATCCCTATCTATTCCCATTTCCGTAAAGCGCTGAAAACCCTTCTGTTCTCTCAGGCGTACTCCTGCTAAATCCCTGGGCTTCTTCTGTGACTGATGGCCAGAGCTCTCAGCGCCAGGAAGCCGCTTGGCCACAGTGCGCTTTACTAAATATTTTTTTCATTCATTCATTCATTGTTAGGGAAAGGAATCCTTTGATGGAGCACAGATTCTTGTCTTTCTTCTTGATCTCTGTGAGAAGGGTTCATAAATAGCTGGGTGTAGTGTGCTCTCACCTCTTTGTGCTTCTGTGGTGGGCATTCCACCTGGAGATTGTCCTGCTAGGCAGAGCATCCTTGCAGACAAAGGCCAGGCCTGGAACGTGGCCTGGACAGGACACATGAACCAAATCAGCTTCAAGAAAGTAGAGGTGGAACACACATCTTCTGTCTGTGAAATTAGTGATCAAGACCCAGCAGTTTTTCATAGTTGTGGTCTCTTCTACAGTGAAAGAAGGAGGTACTCCTCAGAGTACTCGGCGACTACTGTTCAGCCAAGAGTTGGTGTCCGCAAAGTCTCCAGGGCCAAGGGAACATTGCCTTGACTCCTATCTGAAGGAGGAATTACTGACTGTCCAGGGTGCCAAGAGATCCTGCATGTGAGCAAGAGAAGTAAGCACCAACCCTCCAGGAGGAGCAGATCGTGGAAGGGACTGTGGTAATTGCTGTGACAGAGACCCACTAAGGAGCAGTGTAAAAGGAATTGAGGTACTACTGGATCAAGCAGTGTGACCTTCGACGACTATCCCAGTTGTAGCCGCCAGTCCCCTGGAGTGATGTGCCCAATTGATGCTGGGATAGGCTCCTGCTTGCGGTGCATGAGCCCCGTAAGTGGGCTGTGTGACTATGGCATTGCCAAGTGTGCCATTGGGTCGAGCCCAGCCCCGAACATTAAGTGATCCATGAGGAACCCTGGGGGGGGGGGGGGGCCTCATGAAGAATAAAGTTCATCACCTTGAGGCATTGTTTGTCAAAGATAGCATCAAGCATCCACCACCCAAAAGACAGTCATCTGTGGATATGTGGCCGGCATGCCCAAGAAGAAAGTGGCAAGTACTAGCCAGAGCACCAGAGAGAGTGGTGATGAGAGTCAAGAACACACCGGAATGCCTCAGCAAGTGCAATCTGCTGCCTAGAAGATGGCCACCGACCAAAGCCTCCGCTCCTTGCATGAGCCCTTCTAGTGACGCACTGACTGCCCGCAGCCCCTTAGAGGACTGTTGTGTACTGCCTGGAGACTCCTGCCTGCCAGTATGAGGATCCTGACACGGTGAGGGGGCCAAACACTCCCCACTGCTACTAAGAGTTTGGTGAGGGACTGAAAGGGCCTAGGCCCAGGAGACTGAGTGCTGCAGTTGAACAGGGGGCATGAAAACATCTATAAAAGCCTCTCTTTAAACCCCGAACCTTAGAGGGGAAGGGGCTCACTGGAGACAGGTGAAGGCCTAGTCAGCTTAGGCCCCTGGGAGCACAAAGACTCATATCCTGTGAATCTGGTATTTTGTGAAAGATTGAATGTGTAGTGGAATTCTATGTTTTTTCATTATAAAATACTTGTCCTTTCTACATAGAGAAGCACTGAGCTTTACATTAATCATATCATGCTGCTGGTGGGAGTGGTATTGATTCTTGAGTCTAAGTACCCCCACACTAACCCCCAGGACAGCAGTGCTAAAAGGCCTTTAACCCCACGGTTGTAGCCCAGTAGTCCTTCTCTGTCCTGAGGCGTCCTTATCAGGGTCTGACAATTGGTGGCAAGCAGTGTGAGATCCTACAAAGGCCAACGTCAAGACACTACAGCACTACAAGCCCAACCATAGTACCTTAAAACCTACACAGAAAGAATGTCAGATACTAAGTTGAAGAGAGTAGACCTAGACACCCGGCCCTTGGATCAGTTGAGGGATCTATGTGTGGATACAGGGTGGAGGGCTCAGAGAAGCAAGGATACAAAGGGGTATATGTACCTTAGCGGCACTTTTCCAATGGTTTTGCGGCAAGATTTGTATTCCCTTATGTACAAGCTGCCGCTAATCTCTGTTAGAGGACGTTTTCCTGCGAAAACATCCATTCTAAAGATCGCCACTTCTGTTCGCGATAATGACATGCAAGGGAGGCGTTCCTGTGCAAAAACGGCCGCTAACCCCACTTCGCAATATTTACAAGGGGATTCCTGAACTTTCGAGGACCAAAAAAACTGCTGCTAACTGTAGTTAGAGGCAGTTTTTTAAGACTAGAAAATAGCTGGTCTTAAAAATAGAGCTAACACTTGGGGCCTCTTTTCAGCTGGTTTTGGTGCTGGACAGCGCTGCAAGCAATGTTGCTGCGCTGCCCTGCAACAAAACTACAGGGCAGGAATGCGCACCATCAATAAGATAGTGCGCATTCCTGGGCCTCAGTCATGAAAAGTGTTGCAGCACTACGACAAGACAGCGTTGCAACACTTTTCACTACTCCCTTCTTGCGACACCATGGATGCGCTGCATTCAGTGGACATCGCTCCATGACGCAAGTAATAACAGATACGCCTGTAATTCTGACGTATCTGTCTGCGCTAAAGTCATGCATTACTGCTGTCGTGTCACAACCATGACGCAACTCCAGCAATGCATGGGGCCAGCCTATCCGTGTGGCACTGCATCACCCTTATGCCTGCCATCAGGCAGGGGTAAGGTACTGACGCTGTGCCGTCCTACAATTGTCGCAGTGAAATCTGAGGGATTTCACTGTGCCACTCCTATGAGGCCTTATTACGTGGGAACGCACACCCTGCGTACATCATACCTGATGCAGGTATGATGTGGCAAAGGGCTTCACAAGGTCACACATATGCCTACATGCGTCCCTTTGCAAATACGGTGCAACGTGGTGCTAGTTTTGCCTGGTCCATTCTTGAGGGGTGCCAGGGTGTCGGCGCAGTTAGAGATTCATCGGTGGCGGTTGCGCGCTCCGGTTTCATCGTCTGTAAGCATTGGCGGAGTGGTGGTGCTGAGGGAGTTGACGAGACGTTCTTTGGTGGCCTTGATCCAGTTGCGAGGGGGGCGATGATGGCGGTGGTGTACGGTGGGCATGGTGAAGACATGATGTATACAATGATGGTCGGTCCAGGAGATTCCGGTGGTGTGATTGTAGTTGAAGTTCCCGCTGGCAGAGGAGACTTGTTCAACCGCATGTCCTGCTATGTTGCTTGCTGCCGTGACTAGCTGCTTGAGTCTGATGTTGGGGAGCTTTCCCAGGAGGGGGTGGTGTTCTGGTCACTGCGGTTGTTCAGGTGAAACTTGAGTTCTCAGAGTATGATGTCGGTGGATGGGAGAGCCTGGAGTGCAATGAGGTCTACAATGGTATCAGAGAATGGGGGTCCATGGCCCGGGGGGCCTACAGATGAGGGGCCGCAGAGGATGGGGTTGGGGTTGGTCTGGATCTGAAGTTGAGGTGTTCCATGGTCACCGTTGGGTCATTAGAGTGCGTGGTCAGTCGGAGTGTGCTTCTGTAGTTGATGGCAATACCTCCTCCTGGACGGTCGGGGTGGTCCTTGCTGGTGATTTAGTAGCCGTCAGTGATGGCGATGTCCGGTCCGGAGCAGAGGTTGGTCCTGGCAGGCGATGTGGCATCCAGTGTTGATGGCGAGGAGGGTGC
This sequence comes from Triturus cristatus, assembly GCF_964204655.1. NCBI lineage: Eukaryota > Metazoa > Chordata > Amphibia > Caudata > Salamandridae > Triturus > Triturus cristatus. The sequence goes on along the minus strand of NC_140583.1, from coordinate 993,392,934 downwards.
TGGCGTCGTAGCGGTGGAGTGTCCGAGAGGATTGGTGCTGAGCGTGGTCCAGGGGCAGACGGACGCAGACGGGCTTGCCTATGGCTTGCCTTTGGCACGGGAGACGTCCATTACAATGCAGGTATTACATCGTAATGCCTTTACAATGCAACTCCAACAACGCAGGTGCCTTTTCATCACATTCCATTACAACGCATTTTGAGGTCAGTAATGGGGTATCTGTAAGTTTTGGGTAGGTCTGGGTTTCGAGTGTCGGAAATGAAATTTGGGGTGTATTATGGGTAAAATATGAAATTTGGGGTGTGTTTTGGGGACACTAATGAAATTTAGGGTGTGCATTTGGGTCAAATATGAAAATTGGGGTCTACATTGGGTCAAATATGATTTATAGGGTGTGTTTCGGGGGCTCAAAGATGTATTTTTGGGTTCAGGGTTTGCTTTGGATTGCAAGAGTTAGTTTTGGGGTTGCACTCACAGAAGTGGGAATAGTAATATTTACATCTCCGCTATCCAACACCTTCCCTACTGTTGCAATATGCCTAGTATTAGTATACATTATAATGGAGTGCGATGTAATGGTATGCGTTGTAACGTCATATATACCTTTGGCACACCAGTGGTACGTCCCCTGCTCATGGCCGCACAGCGGCTGCCATTGGGAAGTGCTGCAGGGGGTACTGGACAGCTGGGAGGTGGGAAACGCCGAAAAGGACTCTGGATTGGGCGTGGACGCGGATTTGTGAGCGGGTGTTGTAAATATTTAAATGAGAGAAATCTTACCTCGAGGCCAGGTCCCGTGTCTTCGTTGCTCCTGCTCTCCTGAGTCTGCTTCCAGGAACAGGAATTAGGCAGCCGGGCTCCCTCCCCTAGGCCAATCACAATGCTGCAATACGGCGTTGGGATTAGTCTTTGGCTTCGGGACAAGGCCTTCAGCCAGGGGCTGGAGGGGTGGGCATGTTCTCCATGCAGGCTGTAATGCAGCCTGCATTGCGAACAGAACAGTGTGCATGACTGCTTTGGGTGGCCTTAGTGGGCCAACTAAACAGTCACTGCACACTTGAGTGGGCATGCCACTCCGCCACTGCCCTGCTCCGTGAGTGAAGCAGCCCTAATCACCCTCCCGCCCGCAAAGGAAACATAGCACGATTACATCAGGAAGTTATCATCATGTGATAATTTTCCCTCTTCTTGCACTGCTTGAAACCAGTGGCGTGAGGCTCTTCCGCCATAGTGGATGAGCCGCCACTGGGGGTGCGTCATCTACAGGTGCTGGGCATGGGCGACTTGACCCCCCGGGCCTCCTCCGCTATGCGTCCCACCTTCTCCTTACCTGGACATTGACACTGTGGTGCGATCCACTGCATTCTCTCCAAATCTGTGACTCAGCCAGCAGGAGCCTCAGCCAGGTGGGATTTCACAAGCATGGGTACAGCAGTCGCAGACAAGTCTGCTGGCGAACCTCCCGATGCAGTTGATGCAGCAGGGCCCCCTTAGGCGTGAAGTTGCAGCTCTCCTGCCACACAAGTTTGGCACAGCTCATGGGCCTCACTGTCCACAGTGTCCGGCCAGCGTAACATCATGCAGCCTGTGATGCAGAAAGATGCCGCCCACCATTGGTAATCCCCTCCGTGCACCCCGGTGTAGTGGTGGATCGTAGTATGCGATGCAGACCTCCCTACGTTGGTGCGCAGGAGCGCCTCTACCATTCACAGCTCCAAGGGGCTCAAGGTGGTCTTCTCACACAGGTCAGCAATGTATCTCCATGCGACCTGCCAGACTTCACCACCAGGTATTGGCGATCACCGCCACGCCTCAATGTCTACTGCCACGGCGCATCGACTCCACAGCTCCTCCGCATCCCACTCCAGAGACAGGTCCAGCGAGGCATCCAGGCTCTAGACGTAGGTCCAGCGAGGTATCCAGGCTCCAGACGCAGGTCCAGTGAGGCCTCCAGGCTCCAGGCGCAGGTCCAGCGAGGCATCCAGGCTCCAGGTGCAGGTCGAGCGAGGCATCCAGGCTCCAGACGCAGGTCCAGCGAGACATCTAGGCTCGAGACGCAGGTCCAGCAAGGCATCCAGGCTCCAGGCGCAGGTTCAGCAAGGCATCCAGGCTCCAGGCGCAGGTTCAGCAAGGCATCCAGGCTCCAGGCGCAGGTTCAGCAAGGCATCCAGGCTCCAGACGCAGGTCCAGCGAATCATCCAGCCTCCAGGCGCAGGTCCTGCGAGGCATCCAGGCTCTCATCCTGAATGCTGGGTGGCTTGAGGGGGTTGTTGATTTGTGCTGCACTTTGCCCTGGCTGCTCCATTCTGCATTTCATTGTTTTTTTGCCTAGTTTCTATTGGAGGTCGACTGATAGGCAATTTTTCCAATAGAGGCAAAAAAAACTCACGTTGGGCTGCCTAACGTTTTTTTTTCCGCTAATGGTCCTTTCGTGGTTTTCTCCTGCTAACGCTGGAATTCTTATCGCCATCACACTAATGTTAGAGGTAGTTTCCGCCGCCGATCCCTGAAGCTATTGTCATGTAGTGACATGGCGATAGTTTTCAGCTGTTTACAGCGGTAAGAAAACTGCCACTAACTAGCGTTAGCCATAGTTTTCGCCAGTCCTTGTACATATGGCCCAAAGATCCTTGTCAGTTTTTCTAAAAATGCAGTTACAAAAAACTGAAGGGGAGAAAAGAAAATGTTAATTATGTTGGCTAGCCATTTGTCAGCCAATACTGCAAGTTTCCCATGATCCCTGTCTGCCAGATCTGACTGGTATAATCTAAGTGCAGTAGAGCACTCCTCCAGGAGTTGTGTGTTTTTTGAGTAAGTTAGTACTTGTCTATATGTACAAAGAGAAGCACTCGGCTGGACGTTGATAGTATTGTGCCCCAGTGTGTTTGTGGGGAGGTATTTATTATTGAACCTGTGTATCCTCACACTAACCTCCCTGAGAAGCCTGTAACTACTTTCCTATGCTTCTAATGAGAGTCAATTGTGGAAATGGTTGTACTTGGCACATTTTTCTGAGCCATAGTAGGGATAGCGACGAAAGAGTGTGGTAATGGACAGAAAATCAACCTAAGGTGTTTCTCCTAAATTTCAGACTTGATGCCTGAAAGACCAAATCTACCTGACTTTTAAATAAAACCCTCACTCACCAACATAGTTGGTGACATGCTTCATCATGGGGTTTAGCCAGGGGTGCCTTATGCACCTCTGGTGTGCTTCGACGCTTGTTTTAGAGCGGAGCAACCAACTTTCAGCTAAAGAAGTGAGGTGATTTGGTAAGTGAAAATCAAAAGAAGGGGGTTAAAAGTCCTGTGTCATCTACCAGAACAATTTAATAGTGGCGAGACAAGGACAGATTAAAAAGTGAAGAAGGATAATAACTCCTGGCGTTAAATTGGTCAGGTTTATCCTAAAGATAATTGGGTGGTCGACATGTTTCAGCTTGTCAATGTGTTTTACTAAGCTTTCATCAGGACCTCATTATGAAAAAACACCTTGGCGGTATAAGCACACTAAGGCTTACCCTGACCTCAGGTGTATGGAACCGATACACTCACGGTTTACAGTGGAGGTCTTCAACTGATTCGAAGGAAACCTCGTAATCTGTAAAAGAATATATATGTTCAGATATTAGGCTCAACATACAAGAAATTATCAAGGTGTATGTAACATATGGTAGATCCAGTGTCAAACATGGCACAAGTTGGAATCAGTCTTGTAGTCCCTGTAATTTACATGACTCATGGTAACATACAACAGCTCCCGTATAGTTTAGAAAACTGTGTGGATCAAGTTAAAAAAGGCACTGTTAAACGATTAAAATGGGGCGAGAAATCATCCCAAAAACAAACAAACAATTAGAAAACTTAAAGAAGAGCTTACGTATCTGATGGTAGAAAAATACTCCTTAGGCAAGAAGGCGGCTTGCGGGACTACAGAACAACTGAGGTAGAAAAAGGGACAGAACGGGAAAAAAATTACAACTTCGAACAACCCGTCATCCCATGCTACCTAATCGTACCGCTCAGTAAAAACCACTAGATGTTTGTGTAGGGCGGTACTCACGTCGTCCAAGTCCTCAGCCAGGCTATTTCACCTACATGGGACCGCCGAGCCCGGAGTCAACATGGAGTAAAACCTAAGTGTTTAAATACACAGGGTTGGCGCGGAGAAGCCGGAAGTATTCTCATCTGCCTGAGACGCATGCGCATCATCGACAAAGGCAGGGAGAAAGGACTTACTCGCTGGCCCTTGGGAGAAAAAAAGACTAGAACGTAAAATCCTCCAATCGTAAAAACTTTATTGAAAGTGTGTTGGTTAGCGCAAACATTTAAGCAAAGTTGGTACAAAATTCAGGGCATATTCCAGACAGGGCCCTAAAATGTTTTTGGATGTCCCAGAGTATAGAGATCTTGGGAATCAAAATCGGGGCTTCAGTTTTGAAAGTATAGGTGAAGTCATCGTGATTGGGTACCTGGGGTCAGCGCGGAGGAATCAGAAATGTCCTCGTCTGCTTAATGTGCGTACGCATCGACAGCATGGGCAGAGAGAAAGGACTCAGTCGCTGGCCCATTGGAAACTACGCTGGAATGTCAAATGTGCCACTCGTAAAAACTTTATTGGGAATATATTGCCTGTCACCAACACTCGTACATGATTAGCACAGGATCGAGGCAATATTAAATACCTGTGTCTCATACATAAAGATCTCTGATCTGGCCCTAGTAAATTAATAGACATCCCAAAATATAGGGCTCTTGGGAACCCAAGTCGGAGCTTCCATTTATAGGACCTAACGAGGTGAGAGTACAGGGGACCTGAAGCCTTTATGACGGACAGTTGGAAAAATAAATGTACATATTCAGAGAGTAAGGAATTGGTCAGGAAAAATAACAGCAAATCAGAGAGCCATTAGCTATTGTGTCTCAGAACTGTTCCCCATGGAATATTATCGTTAAGGCCCACCAGATGTGTTGATAGTCGATAGACCCAACGTTGTTCCTTTTCAAACAACAGGGATGGTTTTGCTTGTTCTATTATGGTCCATTGTAAATCATCCACAGTATGGTTGAAGCGTAAGAAATGTTCAGTTAATTTTGTCATGCTTCTTTTACATCGAACGTTACTTCGATGTTCACCAATACGTAACTTGACCTTCCTTGTGGTCATGCCCACATATTTTAGACCACATGGACATGTGATTAAATAGACCACATCAGTCGTGTTACAATTAGTGTGGCTACGTTGAGTCCAGATTTTTCCACTTTCCAAGGCCAAAGTTTTAGTGGGGAAAGTGAGGTGGCATACGCTGCATGACCCACAAGGGAAATGACCCAGAATGGGTGGTAGCCCCCAGGTGTCAAGGACAGATGGTTCAGTGGACTTATTTAAGATCCTCGGTCTCGTATGGACAAGAGAGTCTTTGATACTCATAGCTTTCTTGTATGCAAATAAAGGTTTTTCCCACTTGATGTTATTGCTCTCCAGAATCCTCCAGTGTTTCTTGATGGATTTTGCAATGGCGTTGGAGGCAACGTTATAAGTAGTTACACACGTCAGCGGTATATCTGTGGGATCTCTGGGATAATCCTGCAAAAGGACCTCTCTAGGTTGATTTCTTGCTCTTTTGCAGCTTTTGGATAAGATAGTTTCAGGATAACCCCTCTGTTTGAGTTTATGTGTAAGTTCTTTGGACTGTGTACGAAAATCCTCCACCTTACTACAATTGCGCCTGATGCGCAAGTATTGACCATAGGGGAGGTTTTCCCGTAATGGTCGCGGGTGAAAGCTGGAAAAAGTCAGGAGGTTGTTTTTAGCTGTAGGTTTGTAATATGTTTTAGTCAATAGAGCGCCATCGATCTTAGTGACAACCACATCCAGGAAAATCATCTCATGTTTGTGAAAGGAATGGGTGAAGAGCAAATGAGGGTCACAAGTATTAATCTATGAAAGGAATTCACAAAGGATACTCTCGGGACCCTGCCAGATGATAAAAATATCATCGATGTATCTTTTCCAAAAGGAAAGATATGAAGAAAAAGGGTTGAGTTGGCTCAGGATAAATTTACGTTCAAAGTCAAAAACATAAAGTCCTGCCATACTCTGCGCAAAAGTGCTGCCCATCGAAGTCCCTGTTGACTGGAGGTATAGTGTGCCCTGATATTCAAAAAAATTCTTCTTGAGTGCCAAAGTTGCACACTCAATGATAAAACCTTTCGGTGTTTGAAAAGACCAATTGATAGTCAAGAGCTTCCCCAATGACCTTGATTGTATCGTCCTGGGGAATACTTGTATAAAGACTCTCGATGTCTAGAGAGACAAGGATAGTGTTGTCATGATCTACTTTGAGCTCTTGGAGAGATGCCAAAAAACTTTTTGTATCTTTCAGATATGTGGGGGTATCCTGAATTATTGGTTTCAGAAAAAAATCACAAAAAATAGAAAGAGGCTCTAATAGAGAACCAATTATCGATACTATGGGGAGCGGCCCGGAGGGGGTGACTTATTTTTGTGAATTTTTGGCAAAGTGTAAAAGTAAGGAATTATGCCTTTTCCTTTCGTCAAAAAATCAGCCTCGTGTTTGCTTATGAACCCACTAGTCTCGGCATGTTCGACAAGATTGCAAATCGTAGTTCTCAAAATCGGAGAGGGATCCGAAGTTAAAGGAATGTAATTCTTCAAGTTGTTTAGAAGATGTCTGCATTCAAGATCATAATCTGTGGCATTTTGGATTACGATTCCACCCCCCTTATCAGCAGGTTTTATCACAATGTCAGGATTACTCTTTAGCGATTGAAGAGCCTGAAACTCAAGGGCACTCATATTTTTATAAGTTCCTTGGTCCTGGAAGGCTTCGACATCGTTAAAGACTGCTTGTTCAAAAGCAGTAAGCCCCGCTGGAACCAAATGGAGAGGGGGGTTGAATGTAGATTTCAAACGTAAGGCGGTGTCACTGGGATGATCTACAAGGACATCAGATTTATTTTTCTCAAAGAAAGATTTGAGTTTTAACTTTCTGAAAAAATCTGAAAGTTCGCAATGTAAACGAAAGCGATCCAACCGTGCAGTGGGCACAAAACCTAATCCTCTCTCAAGTACTTTGCTCTCTGTCTGTGTCAATGTGACCGAGGAAAGATTCACCACTAGGCTCTCTGATTGCTGGTTCCCGCCTTGCTGCGTGTATGGTTCCCTATCCCTTCCTCCTGCTCCCAGTGGACCTGATTGTTTCCTCTCCTTCTCCCTCGTCCTCGCCTGCCTCTGTCTAAAAAAGGAGGGCGGAATGTATTGGTTTGGAAGGGAGGTACTGATAAGGCCGATTTCTGCCTCTACCTCGCTGTCTGGATTTTGTACTCTCATTGCTTGAGCCGCTTGAAAAGGAGTCATTGTCATCTGTAATGTCTTCCTGAGCATTGCTATCAGTTGGAGGAACATTCATTCATTTCTTTATTAATGAATGAATATAAGGACACACTGACACAGTCAAAAGCTCAAAAATTTCAAAAGGATCTTAAGCGTTTCTCTTTTAACAAAACTTACCCGTATGCCAACCCAGATTATGTTCCTCCAACTGATAGCAATGCTCAGGAAGACATTACAGATGACAATGACTCCTTTTCAAGCGGCTCAAGCAATGAGAGTACAAAATCCAGACAGCGAGGTAGAGGCAGAAATCGACCTTATCAGTATCAACCAAATTGGCAACCCTTCCCAAACCAAGGGGGTTTAGGTTATCACAATCAGTTTCAACCTCCTCAGTTCCCAATGATTGGCTGGAATCCTGGTTATGTCCAGTTACCTCCCTTCCAAACCAATACATTCCGCCCTCCTTTTTTAGACAGAGGCAGGCGAGGACGAGGGAGAAGGAGAGGAAACAATCAGGTCCACTGGGAGCAGGAGGAAGGGATAGGGAACCATACACGCAGCAAGGCGGGAACCAGCAATCAGAGAGCCTAGTGGTGAATCTTTCCTCGGTCACATTGACACAGACAGAGAGCAAAGTACTTGAGAGAGGATTAGGTTTTGTGCCCACTGCACGGTTGGATCGCTTTCATTTACATTGCAAACTTTCAGATTTTTTCAGAAAGTTAAAACTCAAATCTTTCTTTGAGAAAAATAAATCTGATGTCCTTGTAGATCATCCCAGTGACACCGCCTTACGTTTGAAATCTACATTCACCCCCCCTCTCCATTTGGTTCCAGCGGGGCTTACTGCTTTTGAACAAGCAGTCTTTAACGATGTCGAAGCCTTCCAGGACCAAGGAACTTATAAAAATATGAGTGCCCTTGAGTTTCAGGCTCTTTAATCGCTAAAGAGTAATCCTGACATTGTGATAAAACCTGCTGATAAGGGGGGTGGAATCGTAATCCAAAATGCCACAGATTATGATCTTGAATGCAGACGTCTTCTAAACAACTTGAAGAATTACATTCCTTTAACTTCGGATCCCTCTCCGATTTTGAGAACTACGATATGCAATCTTGTCGAACATGCCGAGACTAGTGGGTTCATAAGCAAACACGAGGCTGATTTTTTGACGAAAGGAAAAGGCATAATTCCTTACTTTTACACTTTGCCAAAAATTCACAAAAATAAGTCACCCCCTCCGGGCCGCCCATAGTATCGGGCATTGGTTCTCTATTAGAGCCTCTTTCTATTTTTTGTGATTTTTTTCTGAAACCAATAATTCAGGATACCCTCACATATCTGAAAGATACAAAAAGTTTTTGGGCATCTCTCCAAGAGCTCAAAGTAGATCATGACAACACTATCCTTGTCTCTCTAGACATCGAGAGTCTTTATACAAGTATTCCCCAGGACGATACAATCAAGGTCATTGGGGAAGCTCTTGACTCTATCAATTGGTCTTTTCAAACACCGAAAGGTTTTATCATTGAGTGTGCAACTTTGGCACTCAAGAAGAATTTTTTTGAATATCAGGACACACTATACCTCCAGTCAACAGGGACTTCGATGGGCAGCACTTTTGCGCCGAGTGTGGCAGGACTTTATGTTTTTGACTTTGAACGTAAATTTATCCTGAGCCAACTCAACCCTTTTTCTTCATATCTTTCCTTTTGGAAAAGATACATCGATGATATTTTTATCATCTGGCAGGGTCCCGAGAGTATCCTTTGTGAATTCCTTTCATGGATTAATACTTGTGACCCTCATTTGCTCTTCACCCATTCCTTTCACAAACATGAGATGATTTTCTTGGATGTGGTTGTCACTAAGATCGATGGCGCTCGATTGACTAAAACATATTACAAACCTACAGCTAAAAACAACCTCCTGACTTTTTCCAGCTTTCACCCGCGACCATTACGGGCAAACCTCCCCTATGGTCAATACTTGCGCATCAGGCGCAATTGTAGTAAGGTGGAGGATTTTCGTACACAGTCCAAAGAACTTACACATAAACTCAAACAGAGGGGTTATCCTGAAACTATCTTATCCAAAAGCTGCAAAAGAGCAAGAAATCAACCTAGAGAGGTCCTTTTGCAGGATTATCCCAGAGATCCCACAGATATACCGCTGACGTGTGTAACTACTTATAACGTTGCCTCCAACACCATTGCAAAATCCATCAAGAAACACTGGAGGATTCTGGAGAGCAATAACATCAAGTGGGAAAAACCTTTATTTGCATACAAGAAAGCTATGAGTATCAAAGACTCTCTTGTCCATACGAGACCGAGGATCTTAAATAAGTCCACTGAACCATCTGTCCTTGACACCTGGGGGCTACCACCCATTCTGGGTCATTTCCCTTGTGGGTCATGCAGCGTATGCCACCTCACTTTCCCCACTAAAACTTTGGCCTTGGAAAGTGGAAAAATCTGGACTCAACGTAGCCACACTAATTGTAACACGACTGATGTGGTCTATTTATTCACATGTCCATATGGTCTAAAATATGTGGGCATGACCACAAGGAAGGTCAAGTTACGTATTGGTGAACATCGAAGTAACGTTCGATGTAAAAGAAGCATGACAAAATTAACTGAACATTTCTTACGCTTCAACCATACTGTGGATGATTTACAATGGACCATCATAGAACAAGCAAAACCATCCCTGTTGTTTGAAAAGGAACAACGTTGGGTCTATCGACTATCAACACATCTGGTGGGCCTTAACGATAATATTCCATGGGGAACAGTTCTGAGACACAATAGCTAATGGCTCTCTGATTTGCTGTTATTTTTCCTGACCAATTCCTTACTCTCTGAATATGTACCTTTATTTTTCCAACTGTCCGTCATAAAGGCTTCAGGTCCCCTGTACTCTCACCTCGTTAGGTCCTATAAATGGAAGCTCCGACTTGGGTTCCCAAGATCCCTATATTTTGGGATGTCTATTAATTTACTAGGGCCAGATCAGAGATCTTTATGTATGAGACACAGGTATTTAATATTGCCTCGATCCTGTGCTAATCATGTACGAGTGTTGGTGACAGGCAATATTTTCCCAATAAAGTTTTTACGAGTGGCACATTTGACATTCCAGCGTAGTTTCCAATGGGCCAGTGACTGAGTCCTTTCTCTCTGCCCATGCTGTCGATGCGTACGCACATTAAGCAGACGAGGACATTTCTGATTCCTCCGCGCTGACCCCAGGTACCCAATCACGATGACTTCACCTATACTTTCAAAACTGAAGCCCCGATTTTGATTCCCAAGATCTCTATACTCTGGGACGTCCAAAAACATTTTAGGGCCCTGTCTGGAATATGCCCTGAATTTTGTACCAACTTTGCTTAAATGTTTGCGCTAACCAACACACTTTAAATAACGTTTTTACGATTGGAGGATTTGACGTTCTAGTCTTTTTTTCTCCCAAGGGCCAGCGAGTAAGTCCTTTCTCCCTGCCTTTGTCGATGATGCGCATGCGTCTCAGGCAGATGAGAATACTTCCGGCTTCTCCGCGCCAACCCTGTGTATTTAAACACTTAGGTTTTACTCCATGTTGACTCCGGGCTCGGCGGTCCCATGTAGGTGAAATAGCCTGGCTGAGGACTTGGACGACGTGAGTACCGCCCTACACAAACATCTAGTGGTTTTTACTGAGCGGTACGATCAGGTAGCATGGGATGACGGGTTGTTCGAAGTTGTAATTTTTTTCCCGTTCTGTCCCTTTTTCTACCTCAGTTGTTCTGTAGTCCCGCAAGCCGCCTTCTTGCCTAAGGAGTATTTTTCTACCATCAGATACGTAAGCTCTTCTTTAAGTTTTCTAATTGTTTGTTTGTTTTTGGGATGATTTCTCGCCCCATTTTAATCGTTTAACAGTGCCTTTTTTAACTTGATCCACACTGACTCAATAATCTCATCCCAAACTTAGACTTTTGATTGAATTTTTCAATTACCAGTTGATTTGAACTTGGGTATGTTTGGGATATAAACCTCACACAGTTTTCTAAACTATACGGGAGCTGTTGTATGTTACCATGAGTCATGTAAATTACAGGGACTACAAGACTGATTCCAACTTGTGCCATGTTTGACACTGGATCTACCATATGTTACATACACCTTGATAATTTCTTGTATGTTGAGCCTAATATCTGTACATATATATTCTTTTACAGATTACGAGGTTTCCTTCGAATCAGTTGAAGACTTCCACTGTAAACCGTGAGTGTATCGGTTCCATACACCTGAGGTCAGGGTAAGCCTTAGTGTGCTTATACCGCCAAGGTGTTTTTTCATAATGAGGTCCTGATGAAAGCTTAGTAAAACACATTGACAAGCGGAAACATGTCGACCACCCGATTATCTTTAGGATAAACCTGACCAATTTAACGCCAGGAGTTATTATCCTTCTTCACTTTTTAATCTGTCCTTGTCTCGCCACTATTAAATTGTTCTGGTAGATGACACATGACTTTTAACCCCCTTCTTTTGATTTTCACTTACCAAATCACCTCACTTCTTTAGCTGAAAGTTGGTTGCTCCGCTCTAAAACAAGCGTCGAAGCACACCAGAGGTGCATAAGGCACCCCTGGCTAAACCCCATGATGAAGCATGTCACCAACTATGTTGGTGAGTGAGGGTTTTATTTAAAAGTCAGGTAGATTTGGTCTTTCTGGCATCAAGTCTGAAATTTAGGAGAATCACCTTAGGTTGATTTTCTGTCCATTATCACACTCTTTTGTTGTTTTTCATTGACCCTGGGGGATTAAGAGTGTAGCTCAACCCTCTCTCTCTTGTTGTTCCTATATATAGTAGGGATAGCAACAGTAAAAGGCCCTAATGTCCATGGTTGTTACCCAGTTGCCCATGGATTTCATTTAGGGGTCTCCAGGGTTCGCAGCTTGTCCCTTGCGACCCCTGGCACTACTTTTGCGACCCAATCCTAAGAGGTGGTAAAATCAGTGCGAAGAACACTGGGGCTGCTCACCCTCCTAGGCCTCTGGCTCCACCCTCCTTTTTGGACGATTTATTATTATTCCAAAAGTGAATATTATTATTGTATTCGCTATTAGCATAATAATAAATGAAGCAGCAGGTTCTGCAATGGGATCATCTGTGGCAGCTTATAAAATTATTTTAAATGCATGTCATGTGCATGTGGGTAAGAGTGTGTTTGTGTGAGAGAAGTATGTGTATGTGCAAGCATGTGTCTGTGGGTGTGAGCTTGTGTCTGTGTACACTTGAAAGTGAGCAAGAAGTAGTGGAAAATGATTGAGATTGAGGAGCAGTTTTATCAAGACTTTCCGCGAGTGCAAAGTCACGTAAAGTGAGGCAATCTGGGTCAACGTCCTGATACACTAGTATTATCCACTGCAAAACTTTTCTTTTACATTGGAAAATAGCCTCAAAGTAACGCAAATAATCGTTTGTGCTGCTTTGCACTACTTTGCCCCATGGGTGCTATATGTACATTCTCACACTACAACCTAGAGTTTGTGAGGCAATCCCTGGCTACTAAAATGTGAAATCCAAAAAGAACAATTTAGGGAAGGAATGCTGAACAATGTCAAACACTCACAGCCAGTCAGAGATTCGGGCCTAAGTCCATCATTTTTTGCTCACATCACCAAACCTGTTTGGATCTAGCCATATGCAAATCAGTCTTGACCCAGATCCCCATGGGAACAGTCCAGCCCGAACTGCCTAGCCAAGTCCTCCCTGGACCGAAAACAAGCATCTTAGGACTGGTTTCGGGGTATCATCCCTCATCAGCCAGGATAGCTTGATTCCAGTGGCATGGCGAGCACAGGATTCTAGGCAAACCTGTCCCACTAGGGGTGACAAATGCAAAAATAACAATTGATAGACGGAACTCTGAACAAAGTCACTCACTCACTGTCAGGGATGCACGGGTAGCCACCATACTTGCAGCTGAGTAGTTGCTCTGGCGGCCTTTTCCTACAAGCTTGCGGTTTACTTGGCGCCTTCTTTGGAATTTCGAGCTTACACCCACATGGCCTTCTGCACACACTTTTAGTTCATCATGGTCTTGGATATGTAGGGCATAGAGCTCAACACCTTAGGTCACCTTTAGGGCAGAACATTAAGGGGGTCAGAATACTGGGGAGTCATCCTCAGTTGGCTAGTCATTCACAACAACATTAAACAGGGGCTGAATACTAGTGAGTCATTCCCAGCTGCCAAGTCTTCCACAACAACAGTATGAGGGTGGGTCATCTTTAGCTGCCAAGTTATCCATAAAAACAACATTGGATGGCCAGCCAAAATCTTGCGAGACCTCAAAGTCTCGGCAGACATTTTATAACTCTGAATAATAAGGTGCCTGACTCCTGAACATTCAGTACTTTGCATCAAGGAATCCAGACTTGATGCGTCCCCTGCCCAGCCTCCGAACTTGGATCATACGTCTCCATCTGGATACAATACGTACTCTATTTTAGAGCTCTCCCGCTTTGATATTAGTCCCGCTGCCGGCTCGCTCATTGGGAGGCATTTGTCACCTTGCTTGGGCCTCTGGCCATGAACCTGGATAAAGAAAAGCTTGGTACCTCTCACCGCTGGCATGTACTCTGAACATTCAAGCTACTGAACATTCTAAAAATAGCTACGCTAGGGTTATTTAGCAGCACAGCTTAGTTTGTTGTTTATTTTGTATATTGTCTTCTCTTTCGACCTCCCAAGGAACTCTTTTTTTTTGTGTGCAACTGGTGTGCTACACTCAACATCGGTATGCTATTTGTCAGAGTACTATTGGAGTTGACAATAGACTTAGACCAGTAACTAAGCAGGTTGATACTCTTCACAAGCTATGTGTTGTGATCAATTTAATGTTGAGCTGTGACAAGTAATGTATGTACACATGTGATATTCTTGTTTTTGTACACCATCTTGAGGTCATAGTGTGATGCCCCTCCTCCAGTGTGCTGCATTAGTAAACGCAGTATCTTGTTTCCTCCCTTTAGAAAATGCTAAGTGCCCTTTAGGTAGCATCTGTCAGTTGCCATTTTCGGTGATATGACTGCCCTTCTAACTGTACTAACATTTTCCTTATGATTACTCATTCTGTGCGAATACTGCAGGATAGTGGATCATCATGTTTGTTATTTTGGTAGATTGTTTTAGCCTTGTTGTTTAGCTTGTTATTTTAGTTTGTTGCTTGTTTCCAAACCCCTTTCCCTTGTGTTCATCCCGACACCAACAAGTTATTTTACCGATGGTGGTGTGGTGGATGCAGGGGAGAGATGGTGCATGTTGATCCAGCAACAGATGGTCTTGGACCTCGTAGATGATGACTTAAAACTGCAATGCACTCTGACACTCACCCCCCATCAGAGATCTAACCCTTAATCCATATTTTTTTGCTCACCACGCCAAACCAATTTGGAACCAGCCATATGCAAATCAGGCTTGACCCTGATCCACATGGGAACAGTCCAGCCTGAACTGCCAGGCCCGGTCCTCCCTAAACCGGAAACAAGCATCGTAGGACTGGTTTCAGGGCATCTCCCCTCATCAGCCAGGATAGCTTGAATTCAGTAGCATGGTGAGAATGAGAACTATGCCTGGGCATCCCCATTCCACTCGAGGTGACAAATACAAAAAGAACATCTGATGGACGGAATGCTGAACAATGTCAAACACTCAACCCCAGTCAGAGATCTGGGCCTTCATCTATCATTTTTTGCTCACCACCCCAAACTAGTTTGGACACAGCAAGTCAGTCTTGAAACTGTGAATCTCTTATATAAGCTCAAATCACAATCAACATGCAGAGAAATCCCTGCCAATGCCAGAGAAATAGAATGTGTTTTTGGGAGTGGCTGTAGATACAGCATTAACTTTGGCCATTACTACGCAAAGGAGAGTGAGGGCATTGCAGACAAATATTCTCCTTTACCAGATGTATCAGTCACTGACAGTGAGGAATATGATGACACTTTTGGGAACGATGGCTTTGTGTATTCAGTTGATTAGGGTAGGGTGAGCTGTTGGTTCCTGTCTGGCAGTGCGGGGCTGCCGCCGTGTCTTACCTGCTCCTAAGGGGATGGGCTTTGCTCCGCTCTTCTGACCGACAACCTGCTCCTTCTGGGGGTCTTAGCACTTTGGTTTGGCCGGCTGGGTCCAGCGACGCCGGACTACAAGACCCAAGATCCTCCGGGGCGGACACCTCATAACAACGCGCCAGGAGCCGCTTAAAACTGGGCTTGTTGCAGAGTCCGGTGGTGAGCTGTTGGTTCCTGTCTGGCAGTGCGGGGCTGCCGCCGTGTCTTACCTGCTCCTAAGGGGATGGGCTTTGCTCCGCTCTTCTGACCGACGACCTGCTCCTTCTGGGGGTCTTAGCACTTTGGTTTGGCCGGCTGGGTCCAGCGACGCCAGACTACAAGAACCAAGATCCTCCGGGGCGGACGCCTCATAACAACGCGCCAGGAGGCGCTTAAAACTGAGCTTGTACCTTCGTCCGCGTGAGGACGCGCGCGGGGCTAAGCCCGGGCAAAGGGCGGGCCGTCTGTGGCCGTCAGGGGCCAGAGGAGGCCGGGCCGAGCCACCCCCCTAACACGAGGATAGTGATGACCACTAGCTGCCCAAGAGCCAAGGTACTGTGTCCCGCCTAAGGAAAATATACGTATTCCCGTGGGGGCTCGTGACTTTGCCAACTATCCACAACTCAGTTCTCGTAACATTGTGTGTTGCCATTCATCTTGTGTCCTTCTCTCTGGGTGTTGGGCTCCCACAATGGGCAAAAGGAAAGCTGCAGAGGGAGGACCGATGGGCAGTAGCAAAAAGGGTAAAAAAGCGAAGAAAACTATTCACGCTGCCATGAATTGTGTCTTGATTAGAATTGAGGAGATTGTTAATGAATGTGAGGATTCACTGGGCGGTGGGCAGGTGGGGGGTAAGACAGTCAATACCGCCCCAAATCATAAGAATACAATTCCATCTATGTTTTCTAGTCAGCGTCTGAACAAACAACAATGTATTATCTCCGCCCCTACCAAAACAATCCCTCAAGTCACCCCTGCACAGATTACGGGCACTATGAATGTTATAGAAGCTGGCCCAGCTATCCTTGATTGTGCCCCTATGTTCTAATAGGTTTGCCCCCCTCGATTCTGATCTATCTTACTCCACTAATTTTGCAGAAAAGCCTAATGTGGATCTTGTGACCTCTATCAGGTCTGATGTCGATACCCTGGTGGCGCTTCAAGATAGAATTAAGAGACTAGAGGAGCTGGTGGCGGATCTTAATAAGAGGGTGGAGAGCCTCGTTGCAAGTCAAGTACCTCCCCCGACACCCCCCGTTCTTGCATCAATTTCTGGGGTCGCCCCTTCTATGAAGAAGTTTGTTCCACCAAAGCTAATCCCCTCAAAAACCATTGGTGATTCCGTATATGGGGGGGGGGGGCTCACGGCGAGGATAATAATATCAGAATAAATGGCCCTATTGAGTCATATGCAGACATGACAAGACGCCCCGAGTCAGCAAGGACCCCAATTATAAATTCTCTCAATAGGCGCCCCTCTAAATTTCTCCCGCCTCTTAGACGGAGTAATAACAATGTATCACATCATACGCCAGTTAACACGCCCATGTCTCATCTTGTCCAGGCTAAGTCCTCTGTTTTCATGACCGATGTACCGAAATTACCATCACGGTGCGGTTTTGAAAACAGTGATTCACTACATAATAAAGCTATTCACTGGCTGAGGCATGTTAGAGGGTGTAGATCGATTATTAGAGAGGACATAATACGGGTAAGAAGGTTATCACGGGCGGATGCTATTACTGATTGTGTAGAGATTGCTTTTAGGGACCCTGCCCTAGCAGAAAATGTTTTACTACTTGAGTACAGGTCATCACCCCCGCTCACTCTTCAATTCAGATTCGCAGGTTTCCTGCTTGGACCCACCTGAGGGAGGGAGAGGACTCTGGTCTAAGACAAGTGGACTGACTATCTAATTTTCGAACAAGACCCCCCTTACATTTACATGTATTTCATACTACGAGGGGCCAGCCCTGAACACCACTTCTTCTCCCAACATGTTTCTAAATGGTCTGGGTGAAATTGTCGAGACTATGGTAGCTGGCGAGGGGTGCCAAGTTAGCATGGTAGTGGATGTGGGGACTCCTTCAATGCCCATTCCCCCGGGAGTCATTAAGTTTTTATCGTGGAATGTTGCGGGGATAAAGAGGAATCTCATAGATCCTGTCTGGAGTGATTTCATCGATAAATTCGATGTCATCCTCTTTCAGGAAACCTGGAGTTTGGTCCCCCTGCATAGATCAGGGTTCACTACCTTCTCTATCCCCGCAATTAGGTCCACACGGGGACGACCCTCGGGGGGCCTTTTAATCTGGGTCAACATCAGCTTGAACTGGGCAGTCAAGAGTCATGTAAGCACATCTTTTGACCTTCTGCATATATCCATCAATGGGGTTGACCATCAATCTCCCCTCGAAATATTTAATATCTATGCTAGAGGGACCCCCGGTGCACAAGCAAGCTCTACTGTATCAGCTCTTGAGTCTGAACTCACAGCCATAACCACTCAGGTGGATGTCATCGTTTCCGGGGATCTCAATTGTACTTTTGAGCCCCTGAGCAGCAATGACATCCTGGGCATTGGAGATGCTGACTCCAAGCAGGGTATACCCCAACTTACTCTCCCGCCAATAAAGAAATGGACTAAGAGAGCTGTGCAACTCAACGGTTTAACCCTGGAGTTTAATCTGAGGGCGTTAAACGGGAGAACTCGTTCAGATAGTTCGGGAGCCCCTACCTTCACGGTAACTGGTGCCTCCTCGCGCATTGATTACATCTTGTTGGACACCGAGTTGTGGCCGGATCTTATCGTCATGGAAGTTATTTCTCGGTGTGAGAGCGACCACAACCCGCTGGCCATGCAACTCAGGCGCGAGCCGGTCACTACTATTATTGAGCCCTCAAATAAGCAGAGGCCTGGGGCAAGAGAGGTTGTCCCGACTAACTGCAATAGGCGCCTCAAGTGGCCTAGGGTAGTAAAGCGAGAGATGGACCTGAGTAAAATTAAAAGGATAGTGAAAGAAGGTACTGTAGCATAGGACATGCCCATGGGCTGTTTGTCACAGGCCCTTTCTTCTAAAGATTTCTCAGAAGCATATCAACAGACTGTGGCAAGGGTGGGGAAGTTCTTTGAGTTGCATGAAAAGGGGGTCCATTAGCTCCCCCCCCCTCCCCCCCCAAGACAGAAAACCCTTGGTTTTCATCTGATTGCAGGGAAAAGAGACATATTTTATCTCGAGCCATAAAATCCAAGAAACAGCCATCCATTGTCAATGCCCGGAAAATCTACTACAAAGCTATAAGGATGGCAAAGCGACTGTGGGATGAAACCCTCTGGCAGGATTTAAAGGCTGCAGTCTTACTGAAAGATTCAACCCCCTTTTGGAACCTTATTAACATCAGTGATAGGGAAGGAGCGGATCCAATCCCGAATCACATTACGGGGAGTCAATGGCATGTACATTTCTCTGATCTCTACTCACATAGGGAAAGAGTGGTTTTAGAAGAGCAGACCCCGGTGGCAGAGTATTCTGTATCTTGGGAGATAGGGGCCCAGTTTGAGCTAACAGAGGTCCTTTCTGCGATCAATATGATTGCTCCGGGGAAGGCTGCTGGACCCGACGGTCTCCCTGGCGACCTTCTGCTCCATGAAAAAGATCTTTGGGCAGAGTTCATCCTTCGGACTCTAAACAAACTAGCTTCAGGATACCCAGTTCCGGATTCATGGAAAGGGGCGGAGGTGGTGCCCATCTACAAGAAAGGTGACAGGGAGGACCCTGCCAACTACAGACCGATTAGTTTAATTGACGTGATACAAAAAGTGGTTGGCAGAGTCCTCCTGACCAGGATCAAGGCTTGGGTAGACGAGGAGGGTATTTTGAGTCACTTTCAAGCAGGATTTAGGGAAGGAGTAGGAACTATTGACCAGGTTTTCAGATTTTGCATAATATACTGGAAATCTGTTACTATTGAAAAAGGCAGCCTTTATCTGGCGTTCATTGATTTAAAAACGGCCTTCGACCTGGTCCCACGATTAAAACTGTGGCAGGTGCTGTGCGATCTGGGCATCCCTCCTCTAATCCTGGACCTCCTCAAACGCCTCCATGAAGGCAATTTCGCAAAAGTTAGGTGGGGACACCAGGGACAGCTCACAGAGAGGATAGCTGTTGAGAAAGGGGTCCGCCAGGGTTGTGTGTTAGCCCCGACCCTGTTCTCTCTTTTCATAAATGGGGTGGCAGACCATTTGAGAGACGACATGGCCGATGCCCCAACCCTGTGCGGGGAAAAACACCTACCCTGCTCTTTGCTGATGACACTCTGTTGATATCAAAAAGCCCTACGGGCTTACAAAAATTGTTGTCCCGTTTCTCCCAGTTTTTTGACATCAGGGGCTTGAAAATAAATACAACAAAAACCAAGCTGATGACGCTGTCCCCCTCAAAAAGCTTTAGGAATAACATCAAGTTAAATAACACTACACTGGAGCTAGTGGAGGCTTTTGATTACCTAGGAGTGAGGGTCAATAATAAGCTTAAATGGGCCCCCCATTTGTCCAAAATGCTCCTTATCCACAAAAGAGTCTCAGGGGCAATAGCGAAACATCAGAGGCTTTCATATAGTAGGCCAATAGCTGCGGCAGTCGAGGCCTATGAGAGGAAGGCCATGTCAGCGGCCCTCTACGGGGCAGAACTGTGGGGATTTGATAACCTAACAGAGTTGCTTAAATCCGAGAATAAGTTCTTTAGGGACATAGTCTCGCTTCCTCTCTCCACCCCGCTAGTTCCGCTTCGCAGTGATCTCGGTAGACATAACATCAGCAACGTGGCTAGGCTGCGCCCTATATTATATTGGACAAGGCTTAGAAGGTCTTCTGAACTTTACCATTATGCTTCTGCCCTGGACGAGCTATTAAAACTTGGAGCTGAGCACAAGATCCCCAGGGTATCTAATCTGAAAAAACAGCTGCAGAAGATAGGCCTGGAAGAGGCTTGGGAGAGTCCGCTTCCCCCACCCAAATCCACGATAAAAAAGATCTATTGGGAATGGGTCACGATCGACACTCTAAGAAATCAGAAGGGTGTCCTAACTGGGAATTTTCTAGACGTGAAACCCGCTCCCAGTATGGAACCCCTTATGGACATGATCGAATCCCCTGGAGATAGGTTATTATACCTAAAAATGAGATATGGTACCCTCCCACTTCATGAGTTTCAATCTGGCTGGAGTAAGGTAATTGAGAGCCCTAAAGGCTGCCCAGGCTGTGCTTCGCCCACAGAGTCTATTGGCCGTTTTATGTTTGCTTGTCAGGCGTAGAGGCAGCCAAGATTAAGATGGCTGAAACCGGTTTGTAATAATCTGGGCACTAGGTCGTCCAGGGTGGCGCTGCGCATCCTGACCTATGAAACATCAGTCCCCAGCGTTATCTGTGGGACTGCCAAATACCTGGGCTGGGCCTGGAGGATAAGACGTAAGCTCCTTAAGGCGTACCAACCATAAGTGTAACCATCTACCCTCCTGACCCTGCACGAACACTATTGTCTATTTACATCATGCAACGGGGGAGTGGGAAAATGCTGTATATATATATATATATATATATATATATATATATATATATATATATATATATATATATATATATATTTTTTTTTTTCTTTTCTTTTTTTTTATCTGTATAAAGAACGAAGCCATTGTTGTAGTGGGTTTTAAACTGTTTTATATGCACTGTATTATACTTTTATGATATTTTTTTTATATCGAATAAAGTTACTACAACAACAGTTGATTACAAATGCAAGATTCAACGTGAGCTCAGTAAATTAATGTATTTGCAGTGAATGTTCAGAGATGAATGGGAATTGTGAGGATCCAGTAGTTGTATGCGAAGAATTGTGAACAAACAGCAATACATTAAAGGGTAGACACTTCATACCACCAGTCCCAAACACCTAAATGATTACTGAAAGCCATGATTTTTGGCACTAAAATTTCTCCAAAGCCACATCTAAGGGAAATGATACAATGTTGATAAATAATACAACAACAATGTTTTATCTAAATAAGCAAAAAAAGGACGCTGCAACATCTATTGCCAAAAGCATGTAATATGTAAGTGGGCCATCCCAAGAAACATAGCTGATTGCATGCCAACGTACCATGAGAGGAAAACAAACATGCAGAATTCATGATCAGACAAACATGAATGTTAAATAAGAGTTAAATCAATCAGTGGTAGATATGATGTTTAAAATGTGGTGAAATTCCGCCTTCCATCTGTGTGTAAAACAACAATACAGAAAATGTCAAACCTTTGCATCCATACATTGATATTCACAATAATGGCGAGAATGACTGTTGCTGAATTGGTACAATATATTTGTTTACACATTTCCATCAATGACATTGATCTGAATAGTGAGACACAAATTCAATATGACAAAAATGAAGATGATACCAGTAGCAGCGAGTGGGCATGCCAAACATGGTACTTGCTTCTTCATCTTTCACCATTCAGAACTTGGCGGCCAGAACCACTCTCAACCTCCCAAGTCGCACTCACATCACATCACACCACACCACACCTGAAGGAGCTCTACTGACTCTCCATTCACAAACGAGCACAATTCAAACTTCTTACCCACGCTTTTAAGGCACCACATAGCACTAGCCCAGCATACCTCAACAATCACAACTGCTTTCACAAACCTTCCAGACACCTCTGCTTGACCAGTCTTCTACTTGCACAAATCCCGCGCATATGGAAAGCAAGATCTGGGGGTCAAGCCTTCTCCTACATCTCTCCTAAAGCTTGGAACGACCTTACACTACACACAAGAGCCTCCTCCTCACTTCTTCAATTCTTTAAAATCTGAAGACCTGGCTTTTCGAGTAGTCCCACTAGGCCCTAGGTATGGCTAGACACACAACTTCTCAGCACGAGGGTACGCCCTCGGGTGATAGTGTGCTCCACAAACCTGCACAACATAACATTCACAGTTCACAAGAATCAAAATACTATTACGTAGGGACCTCCTGACAATACAAAAGGGGGAAATTGTATGTCAAGACTGGAGTCTCCTATCATGCTGTCGTTCCAGCTTTTTTGTTGTATAGTAGGTAGAAAATACTGCAT
The DNA here is from genome assembly GCF_964204655.1 of Triturus cristatus. Classification (NCBI taxonomy): domain Eukaryota; kingdom Metazoa; phylum Chordata; class Amphibia; order Caudata; family Salamandridae; genus Triturus; species Triturus cristatus. Next base: position 993,370,329 of record NC_140583.1, on the reverse strand, counting down.
TAATACTGCATTAATACTGTCAAAAATTACGATACCTTTGTGCTGAACTACTGCTGTATAATACATGGATGCACAATCTGTAAATTTCAAACAGCCCACCCCTTGTCCAGCTCTTTCTTTTTAGGTCCCCCACAGGCGGTGCATGCGCTGTTTCTTTGAGGCATGCTGTATTCGCTCTGAGGACTTCCAGCTCGCCCATCGCTTTTAATTTGTTTATCAGACTGTCATTCACAAAGGCTTGCCTCCAGGTGGTTAATCTTCGATATATGTCTTTCCTTCTCGTATCTTGCTTCCTCCCATGGAGCATTGGCCTATCACTTGTATCCTTTCACTTTAGTGTATTCAGCTTTGTGTATGTGCACTATTTTATTTGTTGCAGAGGAAGGTTCCGTTTTCTTATGTCATGTTGTTGCTAAAGCTTGTGGAAGATGCGTTCTAAGCAGTTTAAAAAAAATAAGTGGGCTTTATTTGTTTAGCATGGCTTTCCCATGCTGACGGTGTTTTTGTAATTTATGTGCTTTTTTGTGCTATTCTACATAGTGTGAACTTCTCCTGCAGGTATCAGAGTGCTTTACACGAGCACCAGTTGCGTTAGACACAGGGACACATTCGAATGCACAGAGAATTAACGGGCACGGAGCGATTAAGTGATTTACCCAGAAACACAGGATGTTGAGCCTCCCGCCGAGACTCGAACTGCTCTAGCCCTAGCTGCAAGGTTGGCTGCTGTAGCCCTTACGTCACATCCTCTCCCTTCGAGATCAGCATATAAGATGGCTGGCACTCCTTTGGAACACACAATTATAATAGCATTGCCATTATGCGTTCCAAAGCAGCACCAGTCAACTTGTTTTCTGCACAATGTATTTCATTGCAGAGTGCTGTGTTGTAGGAAGGTTCCGTTTTCTTATGTCATGTTGTTGCTAAAGCTTGTGGAAGATGTGCTTTATTTGTTTAGCAAGGCTTTTCTGTGTTGACGATGTTTTTGTAATTTATTTTACTATTTAACATAGCACAAACTCCACACGAAGGTATCGGAGCACTTTACACAAGCACCAGTTGCATTAAGCACAAAGACACATTCACAAGTACAGAGAATTAACAGGCACAGAGAAATTGAGTGATTTACCCTGAATAACAGGATGTTGAGCCTCCCACTGAGACTCAAACAGCCCTAGCAGCAGGTCGGCCGCTCTAGCCCCTACGCTACATCCTCTCTCCTTGAGATCAGCTTATAAGATTGGCTGGCACTCCTTTGGAATGCACAATTATAATGCATTGCCATTATGCGTTCCAAAGCTACACCGGCCATCTTGTTTTCTACTGCTGTAGCCGAGTTAAAAAGTGTGTGTGTGTTTGTTCTGAGCAGAAACCTATGTACTCCAAAGGGGGAACAGCTTGCAATGGGATAGGTCAAGAAAACAAACAGTAACAATGCCAACATTTTCACTCTTTTTTCTAGACGAGTCAACCCAGGCATTCCACTAGCTCTACATCCTAGTGATTGTCATGTGCAATCGAAATTAAACAATGGTCTTTACGGACCAAGGCCCATATTCTGTAACCTGTCAGATAACATAGCTCAGCCCCCCAAAGAGGCTGTGCTGCGTTGCGTAACGGGCAGAGCAGGATTGAGCCATATTTACAGAGTTATGGCACTCTCCCTAGCGCTGGTGCTGATTTCAGCTGCTGTGCGTCATAGTGCTATGGTGCGTGCCTGAGTCTACCATGAGTTTTGTACAGAAAGGGTAACCTTCCTGTACAAAAGGCTATGACTAGACACACCTTAAAGCTTTTCCTACTTTGTTTGTGTGCTTCACAGTGCAGCACACATGCAAAGTTGGAAAAAAAAGAGAAATTAAAACTTTTCCCCTTTTAGCACCTGTTTCACAGCGGCATACATTTTTGCCGCTATACCATGTCTACTAATGTTAATAGATAGGGTTTAGCATGAAAAAGTATGGGTGGTTGCATGGGAACGCCCATGTAATGTCCACTTGATGCAAAGTAAGGCAAAGCAGCATTTCGGGCTGCTTTGCGTTACTTTCTCTTACAAACCAATGCTAATACCAATTAGTGTTGATTTGTTAATCCCCAAATAGTTTAGCGTTACAAAAGTAATGCTAACCTGGCTCTAAACCTTTGTGAATCTGGGCCCAGAGGTTACTGGGAAAATGGTAGACCTTTCCACATGACAAGCAATTTAAAGCTATGCAAGTAGATCAATGAGTCTAGTTATGGGCTAAAGTGCAACCGGAGCCTAGAACCAGAGACTGCCTGTGTCACAAACTGCGCTGTCAACTAAAGACAGACCTGCGACCTGACTGTTGCACTAGTCTCTCACGTACCCTGATTGTATGCACTCTGCTGTAATCATAACCTGTAAAAGTTTGAAAACAACACTTTTCGACTGAAGTGCATCTCCCGCCATTTACTTGTTTTATTGCATCCATTAGCATCACCCTGTTAACCGGACAGCATAATATTGCTGTAGTGTGTCTTCTAGCTTTAGCTAACACCTCTGTCCCGAAATCCAATAAAATGTAATGTTTTATCTTTTCACAGGCAGAAACGTTCCATACAATGTTTGTTCTCACTCACAACACCTTTTGAAAACACTCAGTTTATTCAGTGGGGCCAAAGAAATCTGGCATTGCTTTGACCCCTCTTGCAATCCATGTGCCATTTCGGATTACCTTTATTGATTGTCCATGTGCTGGTCACACACATCTCTTTGCGGCTGGCCCCGATGTCCCATTTGTTCAGCTGCCTTCCCGGTCCTCCAACGTTGGTGCTTATTGTGGATAGAGTGTATAACTTGGTGAAACATTTCAAAAAGCGTATCTTTCCGGATGTAGAGATATGGATAAGATACATTTTCCTTTCATGGTATTTAAGCATCAGGGTTGGGTAGTCAAGTTGGTTAGTTACTTAAAGTGTAACTCATTCTTTTTGATGGTGTAATATTGTGAGTGCGTAGCGTTTATGGTCCTTTTGAGATCGGTTACATTACAACCTATTTTTTCAAACCCAATCTACACTTACTATCCACACAACTACTGGAGAAGAGAGAAAACATAAATAGAACCTCTCGCAAAGGCAAGACCTTTTGGCTTTGCCAATGCTTGTTCTTGCTGCTGGCAGTATGTTAGGTGACCTTTATTATTTCATTCATGCGTTATTATTCCAATCCTGGTTTTGTGTACATCAGTATTCTTTGCCCAGCACGCGCTGTACTTGCTTAACAGTTCAGCCAAGTGTCGGTGCCTTTTGTGTGACATGCGCACTTTGAAGTGCACGTCAGATCCCGCTAGAGCCATCGTACAGGGGCAGACTGACTCATCAACCTACTCTTCAGTGTGCTTTTATCCCTATTATATGTGGCAGGAGGATCTTCTGCTGATAAGAATTCTGATTGTGTCAGATGGGTGATTGAGGGTGGCCTATCCTGACAAGGTATAGGTGGTCCGTCATCAAAAAGACCATCTAGTTAACAGGCAGAGTTAACTGTGAGAGAAATACCTCATTCTGATTCTTATTGGGCTCAATCCAACAATGACTTGGATGTAGTAGCTTATTATATAGAGTCTGATGTACAAGATGACCTTGATCATATTGGTTTGGACTTAGTAAAAACAAGAACAAAAGAATCTCAAAATGCCCCAGAAAAAATAGAAAGATTCTCAGACACATATCAAAATGTATGGCTCAAAGAGGAACCTTTGTTTAACACTTCCTTACTACTTTACCTGCTATCAACAGATTGGTCAACCACTTCTCATGTTGAAGAGTACATTTGAGCAAGAATCAGAACCCTCATAGACAAACTCAGGAGAAAGAAACAAAAAACAGAACATCTTCGTCCTATCACTGTAGCACAAGTTATAGCTAAAATGGACGGAATGCATTAACCTCTTCAGTGCCCATGACGAGATAGTCTCGTCATGGAGCACGGTTGCGCTGTGCCCATGACGAGACTATCTCGTCATGAACCCCACCCACTAGTGCAACGCCCGGCACAGGAGGGGGAAAGGGGCGTGGCACTGAAGGGGTTAATTAATCTCATCCAAAGGTGATGGCTCCATGCCACGTCCCAGTACTTTGTTTTTCACCCAGCATTCCACTCTAGAGAAGTGCCTGTATTCTGCAAATCAGTACTGACCCTACTCCTTATTGGAATAGTCCCTCCTGAACTGCCAAGCGAGCACCCTCCAGAAGGGAACAAAGCAACCCCAGACCGGTTTTGGTTTGTAGATGTACAGTGGGCCATAAGCGATGAATTGGAATGCTACTAAGAACGATTGCCCTCCAGTGTTAAGACTATTTGTAAGCATTCGTTCCATCACCGTTTGTGTGTTTGATGTAACACGATAAGTGGTCAAGGGGATGCACAGACCTGGCTCCCTTTTCACTGTGCCCAAGGATCCAAGCTATACCTCTCTGATTAAGCCTAAATAGGCCAACATTGGTCTGGGTTTGCTTGTATTGCTTTCTGTGGCAGTTTGGGTTGGACTGTTATCATGAGGAGCAATACAGTACTGATTGCATAAGGTGGGCCACTGTCTAGAGTGGCACAGCAGGCAAAAAAAGAAATGATGTTGGTGGAATGCTACCCAGAGTGATTGCCAGTGGTTAGACTATTTGCAAGCATTCCTCTCATCCCCTTTTAATCTTTGGTGTAATGCCCTGAGTAACCCAGGGTAATGCCAGACGTTAGCCCCTTGCTCACTGTGTGGCAGGATCCAAGAAATACCTCAACAATGCGACCTTATTAGGCTGAAACAGGCCTGGGGTTACATGTGCTACCTTCTAGAGGGGACCTCTCATGGCTGTACGGGATGTACTGATCCCACAAAGTGCATGGTCAGCACTGGTTTTCATAAAGTGAGCCTCTGTCTAGTGTGGCAAAGTGGGCAAAAAACAATGGGTTTCTATGTTACCCATAGAGATTAGACTAGTTGCAAGCATTTTTCCCATCAACGTTTGTGTGTTTAAGTCCTATCAATGCCTGCCACACACCATAAACATTTAACTTTTTCACAACCTATGGGAAAGACCAGAAGAAAGGAATCAGCAGAGCCTGGTTGGCCTGTTAATATAAATGAGTAGATTCTATGGGTCAGATTATAAAAGTATTTGAGAAGGCAGAACAAGGTAAAGTGGGACTGTCACAAATAATCCTTTAGAGGTATCCAATTGGATCCAACACATTATTTGATTTATTGGCAATACCACTTAGGCACTTTCCCTAGAGCAACGCAAGTGTTTACTTATGAAACTGGATCCCACTTTTACAGAAGTAGCATCTTAAAAAAGAATGTCCAGCTGCAAACAGTCTTTTGTTGGGAGAAAATTTAACAAAATCTTCTGATATGGTAGTGCTTTCAGTTCTATTTAAATAGCATAACTATTGTTAAGAAAAATGTTTGGCTATTGTCTTTTTCAAGAAATGGCAGAAAGTAGGTCCCGTTTATCAATTCGAGGCAAATTTGGATTCCATTTCAAAAGACCAACCTTTTATCTGCAAAGATGCGGGTGTCACAAACTGGTTCAGAGGTCAATCAAGGGCTGCTATTAACAACGGTAAGGGAGACACTAGTTCCTTCCATTTGGGGTTGGTGGATCTGGTCAATATCTTTGTCCCTACATATATTGCACCAAGTCAAACAGATCCTTGGATTCTCCAGACTGTCATGTCAGAAATAATTCTTCAGTGATCCCATTCAAACTTTCTTTCCTCGGTTGTTGCATCTTTTCAGAAGCCTATTTGATAGCTTAGGAAATTCAATATTTTTTGTTAAACTACAGATAGACAGATTTTCTAAGCAACCTTTTCCTAGAAAAGGGGAAAAAAATAAATTACATCCGGTAATAAATCTGCATCAGCTCAACCAGTTCGTCCTATTTTGGGGTTTCAAGAGACAAACAATTTTTCATATCAGAGGCGATCTTTAACCTTTTGATTGAATGGTTCGGTTGGACCTCAAAGATGTTTTACCTATTAGTTCCCATCTTTCCACCTCTTTCGAGGTTTTTCCTATTCCAATGGGAAAAAAAAGCTTTGTCAGGTAACAGCACTTGCTTTTGGTCATTTATCAGGTCCTTGGTGCTTCACCAAGTTTCTCAACACTCTGGTGCTCATCTTAGATCTCAAGGCATTCGTATGCCAATCTACCTGGACGATATTCTAACAATGTCCCAGGACAAAAGGATTCTCCCGTCTCAGTAACAAACATCTATTCTTCTTCTTGAAAGTTTGGCTGTTCCTAGAAATCCATTTAAATCTCTTCTCTTTCCAGTCCAAGCTATAAGGTTTCTAGTATTTTTGGTGGATTCAACATCCTGTACACACTAACATCCAGAGCTGATGCATCTGCCTGGCTGCTATTCAATAAACCGCAAGAAAGACAGCATAATACTCGCCTCTGTGTCTTTAGTAAGATTAGAACTTTCCTACATTAACATTTGTAAAATCTGCATTTATCATCCATACCTGCATGGCTTCTGAAGAAATAGAATTCAAACATTTGAAAATATCTGACAATTGTAGGAGGATCATTAAAGTGACCGGAACACAAAATAGCTATAGAGATAAGGCACTTGGATAAGAAAACATCAAAACAGCACTTAGGATAAAAAAAAAACCCAAAAGCGTGTGTCTGAGCCCAGAAATGAATCGGACACTCTTTGCATTTTTTCTTGGGCTAAAGAAAAATAAACTAACACCTGACTCCTTGCTGGAGCATAGCACCATGCCTTTCTTTACCAATGCTTCTCTTCGACCGAGAAGCAGTGGGAGACCAATGAGCGGTCTGAAACTGAATCAAGATGCAGGGATTGGAAGGGGGGGCCTCAGAAGGGGGGACTCAGATTAAATGGAGCATCTCACCATCTAGTCCCATTTCCCTGTTTGTTTCTACTGGTGGATTGGTTGATGGGTCACCTTCCTACACATAAACAATCAAAGGCCTTTTGCTGTTTCTATGTGTGCTGCGTTGTGCAGCACACATGGAAACAGCAAAAACCAGGAGAAATTAAACATTTCTCCTCATTGCGCCTGTTTAAGACCAGGTTTTCCCTGGTCTTAATTTTGTCGCTGCCCCATATTTACGCCATCCTTGTAAATATGGGGCAGCGTCAAAATCAGTGGGTGTTGGGGTGGAACGCCCACCGCAACACCCATTGCCCACTCCTTTCACAATAAGTATAGCATGAAAGAGGCCTTATTTACAAGCCAATGTTAAGTCACGTTAAGAACGCTGCCTTGTAAAGAAGGCAAAGTGCATATCGCCACAGGAACATCACTGAAAGCGATAGGGTCTTGTAAATATGCCCAGGGTTTCTACTCTGTGTAATTTGTTACCCTTTCTTGGAGAAAAAATGGGTCCAAATATGCACACATGTACCACTTGCATAATGTGTAGGCAGACTTTTCTTTCGGCCTTGGTGTGGGGAGAGAGCAGGAGGGCAGATTTTTTTCTGGTTTAATCACAATGGGCTCCAGCAGTGAAGCCTTTGATGTAGAACTAGACACCGAAGAATAAACTGTGCCAGGAAAAGGCAAAGAAGCTGAATACACAGAAAAGACAATCCAAGGAGAAGCAAAAAGACCAGAGAGAAAAAACAGCATCTTAAGCAGAAAAAAGAGTTACATTTTCAAAGGAGGGGCGGGAAGCCTGCCCCTCATATGAAATTATTATGGTTGCAGAGTACATAATACAATTTCGACTGACCATTTTCAAATATGGGGTGGAGTTATCAAGCTCTCAGAGCACCAAGGCAGGCTATTGAGGACATTTACATCAGAAAATACCTGGACAGCAGGTATGTACTTCAATTGATTCAAAGTAGGGGGTTCAAGTTATGGCTTGCCTAGCTAACCAGAACGTATGAATTTCAGTGTTTTTCTCAGTTTTAAAATGCAACCATAACTCTACTTAACTAAGATTTTTAAAGTGTCGTTTTTCTGAACAGACAGTGTTATTATCAAAGCTAGCTTTAACCTTTGTTTTTTATATGTATTTACATACATATGCAGATGTAGTAATGGTTCAGCCATATTATCTATTGAGAAGGCAGTTTATGATTTAGCTGTAACTTTAGACAGGTCTGCACCAAATTTGGCACTCACTTGGCTAAAAAAAAATAAGGTCTGGCACACCTAATTTAGTACATTTTATCTAGGGGGAAAAAAGTGAACCCCTTCGCTGCGGCGCGAATTCCGCCGCAGCGCTGGAGGGGGTGAGGGGTGATCGCGGCGCCGCCATGCTCATGACGGAACCACGCCGTCATGAGTCACGGGCGAGCTGTGCTCATGATGGCGTGGTTCCGTCACGACTCCGCCCACTCTCTATTTCGCCCGCACAAAGCGGGGAATTAGTGCCGCGTGGGAGGAGCGGCCGCCAACGGCCGCAGCATGACAGAACCACGCCGTCATGAGCACACGCCGTCCGGGGCTCATGACGACGTGGTTCCGTCATGAGCGCACAAGGGGTTAATAAGGGTGCAAAAAATATATATATATATATATAATATATTTTACCCGGGTCTGGTGGCTCAGTGGACTAATGCGTCCACTGCAGGAGCCTGTGTTCGACCTAATGGTCCCAGGTCAAATCCCGGCAGGTCCACTCAGCTTTTCATCCATCTGAGGTCAATAAAATGAGTACCATTGAGTTGGGTAACAATAAGCATCTGTTATTCAGTGCCAAGATACCTCCGGGTGAACGTGCGCTTTACAAATACACATGTTATGTTATGTTATAACTGGTGAATTTTTGTGTTCTTTTTTTTAGTTCAGAATGTTGTTGGTATCACTGACATATTCACCTAACTATAACGTTACCATAGCCTTTGGTTTTTTCAGTGAATTTTTAAGGTTTTAAAAAAACAACAGATCCCTTTATCACACCTAACTATAACATTATTTTAACTTTTGGCTTTTTCAGTGAATTTCTAGTTTAAAAAAAATATATCCCACCTCCGGCCATGTGCGGTGGGGGTTGGTTATAGGGCGTGGCCCTGGGTATCCCACCACCCAGGGCCAGTCTTTTAAATAAAGTGGAGGGGACACAGGTGGCCCCCTTCCCTAGAACAAATTTGCCCCGAGGGGTGTGGCGTAACTTTTATTGGGAAGGAGGCACGCGGCCCCCCTTCTTGGTCTGATTTCAGCCCTGGGGCCCCCATCCTCCGGTGTTAATATTAGGGGAGAGGGAAGATGGCTCCCCTCTCCGGGCCAATTTTGGCATAAGGGATCCCATTCCCCAAGGCCCGTCAAAAGGGAGATGGGGGCACACGGACCCCTCCCTGGGTCATTTTTGACCCAGGGTCCCTATCCCCTGGAGACTGCCACGATTCTGAAGGGAAGGGGGCACATGACCCCCCTCCACGGGCCTATTTCAGCCCCGGGTACCCCATCCCTAAGGACCCAGGACAGTTCTGAAGAGGACAGGAGCATTCATCCCCCTCCCTGGGTCAATTTTCAGCCAAGGGACCCCATACCCAGGTGCCTGCCACAATTCTGAAGAGGAGGGGAACATGCAGCCCCCTCCCCGGGCCAATTTCGATCCCAGGGACGCCATCCCCCAGGGCCCAGCACAAAACTGAAGGGTACGGGGCATGAAAATCCTCCTCCCCAGGCCGATGTCAGCCCAGGGCTTCCATCCCTCAGGGCCCGGCACCTTAATGGTGGATGCCCTGGGTGGGCATGAGGGCACCGACCTTTAAGCCAGGTCCACCCTGACCTGGAATGCAAGCAAACTAGGACCGGTTTACCCTTATTATGGGCTCATCAGCCAGGTATAGCTTGATTCTAGTGGCACATTGAGCATGGGACCCAAGTCTGGGCATATTCGTCACACCACATACAGAGAGAGTAAACAACAAGCTTCCAGCACCAAAAGTGATGTACTATAACAGCCCTCATTGTGATCCAAAGATAGTGTCATGTACTAAAGGCATGGCAACATTGCCTCTCCCTGGAGGAGGAAGGAATTAAAGGTGGATGCTCCCGAGAGAAGGCATACAAAACCACAGCAATGAAAAAAAGAAAAGTCCCACGCATCAGAACCTTATTGAGAAGAACTGGGAGCATGATTTTAGTGTCCAGATATTGCAATAAAAAGTGTGAGAGGGTTGCATGCAAGAGTTGAACATTTCCTTGATTTGGAATGATTGGAATGAATATAGAGGGAATCTTTGCACCCCGCCACTGTTACCAGCTCAAGATGAATCACTATAAACATGGCACAAATCACCAGTAATCAACATATTGTGTATTTTTAACTGTATGAGAACCATGTCAAGATAAGAAATGAGAATGTATTGTATTATGCCTTGTGATCTTGATTCCTACTGTTAATAAAAAGAATCATAAAAAAATAAAGAGTTGAAAAGTGATTACAACAAAGCCAGGTGCTGAATCTCACTATGATGCACAAAACTGCTGTAGTATTTTGTGAGTTAGAGATGACGGGACCCTTTTGGTTTCCGACAGACTCCGTAGAACAGTGGCGTAAGTGCATAGGTGTGGGTGTTAGTGATAGAATTCATGATGTTGAATGTACAGTTAACGGTTACACGCTGAGGAATAAAAACATGTAATACCAAACACTGTGTGTGGCGGGATCCTTTGCATGTACCCAGGCTGAGGAGGGCACAACAACTGGCGACAAGCTAGGGGATTACGTAAAGCCCTCAACCTGAAGAACTGAAAGTGCTCTCCCAGAGAGTTTGCTGTGGTCTGACAAACTGCTCGTGCCACACGTGTGCCTCAGTCTAATTGAAAATTGACGGTTGCCATATGTGGAGTCAAAGCTCCACTCCAGCCAGTGCAAGGTCTGAGGACAAAGTGAAGGCCTTACAGAAAGTTTGATTTGTCATTGGCTAGAAATTTGCTGGAGAAGTCGAGACATGCGCTACTATACCACAGCCTAACAGTAGTCATTCATACAGTATGACAACGCTAAAGGCAGCGACAACCAGGTACAGAGAAGCACTAAAGACAATGATAGCCAAGTGCAAGGAAGCACTAAAAGCAGAAACATTTCTGACGCAAAGAAACACTAAAGGCAGTAACAACCAGGTATGGAAAGTGCAACAAGCAGCGACAGCCAGGTGTAAGAGAATGCTGTGAGTACAAGCAGATAAATGCAGAGAAACATTACAGGCGGTGATAATCACCTATATAGAGAATACAATCACACTTACCACAACCTGAGTGAAAAGAGCCATCCGACCACAGCACCAAGTGCTGCAACCCGAGCAGAAAAACGGGGGTTGTGCTTACGAGGCTGGTGAATCACATCGGACCAACTGAAAGGCAGTAAGAGGCAGTTGGAATAGTGACACTTTTCAATGGCTTATGAAAAGAGCGCAAAATATGGCGCCCTGCATTCTTGAAAGCACTGCCTCCTTTCGATACCTCCAAAAAGCAAAACATTGGCAACAGATGGACTTCCTGGACCAAAACCTTTGATGACTTCATTGATGCGCTGGAAGAAGTAACTGACAAACATATTAATTTTTTAGTAGTATGTTGGGTTTATAGGGGGATAGAGTGAGAAGTTAATTAGGTTATAATTAATTACAATTTATTTATTAGAATTTATTTAATTGTATGATTGATATTTATTATGTAAATTAGGTAATACTGAGTTATTTTTATGTTATTTGCAAGCTGTTAGGTTTGTAGGGGTATAGGGTGGGAATGTAGTTAAGTAATAATTAACAATTGTTAATACATTATTTAATTGATTTTTAATGTAATTTACAGAATACTTATTTATTTTACTTATTGGCTGCTAAGGCGATAGGGGACTAGGTGGGAAGTAAATTAGGTAATAATTAACAATGTATTATTACATGTTAATTGATTTTTAATTATGTAAAATATTCAATACTGATTTATTTTACTTAGATTTTAGTTGCAAGATGCTAGCTTTGCGGGGGTATAGGGTGGGAAGTTAATGAAACAATAATTAATTGACTATTATTTGTAAATGAATTATTTAATAGAATATTAAATATGTAAATTATGGAATAGTTATTTATTTTAATTATATTTTAGTTGCGGACTGCTAGGTATAGAAGGGTCGTGACTGGGAAGGTAGTGAAATCATAATTAAAAATTATTTAATATTTAAATGATTTGAATATGCTAATTATGGAATGCTTATGTTTTTTCGTTATATTTTAGGTGCGGGCTGCTAGGTTTGTACGGGTATAGGATGAGAACGTAATAATTGAATAACAATTATTTATTAATTGATAATTATTTTATTGAAAAGTAACAAAGCAAATTGATTAATTGTTTTAGTTATTTTATTAAATACGATTGTATTATAATACAATATAGTTATAATTAATATGTATTTTCCATTTTAATTATTAATTTGTATTAAGAGTTTAATATTTTTTCTACATTCATGGTGTTACTTATATATGTAATATGTTTAAAGTAAAGCACTCTTCCTACTCTTGTTTAGACTGCAGTAGAAATAGTAAAATTAACCTCTTTGCAGTTCAACCCTTTCCCTACTGTTACACTGTTTGAAGTGGGAATAGTAAAGGTTACCCCTCAGAAATCCACTGTTTTCCCTACTGTTCTCCTGTTTGGAGTGGGTAAAGTAATTTATCCCATCCAAAGTCCAACGCTTCCCCTACTGTTGCACAGACTGGAGTGGCAATAGTAGCTTTTACCCCTCCGAAGCCCAACACTCTCCCTACTGTTGCGCTGTTTGGAGTGGGAATAGTAAATGTAACCCTCCAAAGTCCAATGCTATTCCTACTGTTGCATAAAATAGAGTGGAAATAGTATATTTAATATTCTTAGACTACAACACTTTTTTTTTATATTGGTAAGATAGAGTCTATTGCATTGTTTTTTATTTAACATTTTATATTATTTGCTTTTATTTTTTAATATGTATTCATGGTTATAGTATTTTTTGTAAATGTGTTATTTGGGGTTTTCCACTTTTAATAGTTTATTGTCTACCTTAATATATATTTTTCCCATTGAATTGTTTATATATATATATATATATATATCCAAATAAGAAAGTAGTGGAACGTGCGCTCTCAGTGAGACACAGACAGCCAGCAGGATGGTATAGTCCGAGTCACTCGGACTATACCATCCTGCTGGCTGTCTGTGTCTCACTGAGAGCGCACGTTCCACTACTTTCTTATTTGGATATTGCTGTTACCGGCGTGCTCCGCCGGTGTGTGCACCACCTCTCTCGGGTCCCAGCGATCCGGAAGAAGCAACTTTTCTTCGTGGATTTCATGTGAGGATCGCATTTTGGACCGGCTGTGCGGTGACCGTTGGGATTGTGTAACGTTTACTGCGGGGAGAGGATCGGCAGTGTCGGAATACGTATCTGGAGGTAAGCCTACTTGTTGTTTGTTCGTCCCTTGGTGGGGGGTTATTTTCTCGTATCGGAGGATGCGGGACAGTATTTCATCCCTCGGGGCAGCGACAGATAGCAGAGGGTGACCGCTCACAGATCGTTTCCCAGTTCTTCCCGCATCCCTGTTCTAACGGTGCTAATGGATTACCGTGTACCTCGTAGAGGATTTCATTCAGGATCGCAGTGCTAGGAGCGTCCACCTGATTATATTCAGAGTTACTCTTGTGTGACTTTCACTCGTATCATCGACGGCTCCCATCACAACCCTATCATTGACTATACCAGCTTTCCACAGCAGGAGGAACTCCCCATTTGTGGGGAGGGTGAGACAGACTAAAACCAGCAGACACGAGTCCTAGTGTTTATGGACTCGGACTATACCATCCTGCTGGCTGTCTGTGTCTCACTGAGAGCGCACGTTCCACTACTTTCTTATTTGGATATTGCTGTTACCGGCGTGCTCCGCTGGTGTGTGCACCACCTCTCTCGGGTCCCAGCGATCCGGAAGGAGCAACTTTTCTTCGTGGATATATATATATATATATTCACGCTCCGTAGCCAGTCCCACCAGGTGAGCAGCACTCGAACACGCACTAAGGTGGCAAGCCTTTAATTCAGGGTACAAGCAGGTTCAGTTTGCAGTTTCAATCAAACAGCCAGAAAGCGATTCACCTGACGCGTTTCGAAAGTCAATCTTTCTTCTTCAGAGGCAGTCGCTGTAATGAATGTGTGCTCAGGTCTCCATGCTTAAATGCCAAAATCACGCCCCCAGATGGGCCGGCCAAATGACCCTCGGCATTATGGGTGATGGAGTCTGCAAACTGAACCTGCTTGTACCCTGAATTAAAGGCTTGCCACCTTAGTGCGTGTTCGAGTGCTGCTCACCTGGTGGGACTGGCTACGGAGCGTGAATATATATATATATATATATATATATATATATATATATATATAATCTTCTGGCGGTCGCCAGTAGATGGTTATAGTTAGGACCGTGTTTCCATAGGAAATCTGAAAATTCTATTTTGAATAACTTTGGCGCCGGTTGACGAATCCTCGCGAATTTTTCAAAATAGGTGGGGCGCTCCGCTGCGCTCCGACCCTGAAAGTCTCGGGGTGATTAGTCAAGCGGGGGCCGAGAAAAAAGGGGGTCCCAAAACGCATTTTCCCCATGCATTTTTCCATAGGGACCTTTAGTTCAAGGTACAGCCCGAACGGCTGAACAGAATTACTTGAAATTTGGCAGAGAGGTAGTCCTCAGGTCTGGGATGTGCCTTTTGAATATCTGGAGTCAATCTGTTCAGTAGTTCCTGAGAAAATTTCAGTTAAAAGTACATATATATCTATAAGCGCGCACCGTGCGCTCACCGTGCGCGCACGGTGACGTGCGCGAGCGCAATTCTGATTGGTTGTTAGATGTCAGTAAACATTCGAATCGGTCGAAATCAGGAAGTGTCGTCCGCTATTTTGTCTCTAGCAGTCTGAGGCAGTGAAAAACAAAGGTGGAGAACGTGAAAAGGGGGCAGGGTGGACAGTTCCTGACCCCCTAGCCTTTGTCAGGGGGTCACTGAAGGACCCCCAAGGGTGATTATTTTTTTTTTTTTTACAAAAAAGCAAGGGGTGTGCGCACCGTGCGTGCACGGCACGCACAACGCACCGAGTGCCCACAGCGCGCGCACGGTGCGTGAAGCACACCGCACGCGCACGGTGAAAAACCTGAAAAAAAAAAATATTAATAAATACATAACTTAGCATTTAAAAAACCGTACAAATTCACTAAAAAAACCATAGGTTTCACACACGTTATAGTTAGGAATTAGCATTTAAAAAACCTTGCAAATTCACTTAAAAAACCATAGGTTTCACACATGTTATAGTTAGCTGGACATTTCCCTCGTAAAAAACCAATGAAATTCCCCCGTTATAGTTAGTGCAGGCAACTATAACTCACGCGACCGCAATCCTCTGCTGATGACGTCAGATATTACATCACTGTATTTAATATTTCTTCCATTAATCTTTAGCTATACATATATTACAAATATTTATTTTTCAGAAAGACACATATGTAATCAGTGATGTAATATCTGACGTCATCAGCGGAGGACTGCGGTCGCGTGAGTTATAGTTGCCTGCACTAACTATAACGGGGGAATTTCATTGGTTTTTTACGAGGGAAATGTCCAGCTAACTATAACATGTGTGAAACCTATGGTTTTTTAAGTGAATATATATATATATATTCTGCAAAGCGACCCACTTCAGAAATCTTTGGGCGCTCTGAGGCGGTGCGTTCAGAGACGGCAGGGTCAAGCCGTAATCAAATTATCCTTCGTTTCCCCGCAGGGCTGGTTTCTCGCGCACTCACGGAAGGAACAAGGCGTCACCAATTCTTATCGTCAAATTTCTTTCTTTATTTACAGCATGCCAGTTAAAAAGCTCTACGCGTTTCAGTCCCACCAGGGACCTTGTTCACGAGACTGGTCTTTACTGAAACTTTTTTTGTTTTAAATCCACCTCTACAATCAAACGTGACATCACTTCCTTTAGGGAGCAGCTAGGCATTCTGGTAATTGAAGTCCTTACGATTTTACCTTAGTAGGTTGTACCATTACATGTTAAACTAAACAAAGGCGACTGGGAATTTCTATTAATTTAGACCCTTTATGAGCGTACAATGTGTGGATAGCAGTATGTACTTTCTACGACATTCGATGAAATTTCTAGACTATGCCCTGATGTGTCTGAATTACAATTCATTTTACATTGTTTATGGCCCTCTGGTGGGCCCTCATTTTCAGAAGTTTTGTTCACTCTTGATAAGATTAACCAACTGAGTCCCAACTATATGTCGAATTTGCCCTCTGGTGGGCCCTCATTTTTCAGTCATGTTTTAGATCTTGATTTACTCCCAGTCTATTTTCCTTTCCATTAAGATTTTTACTGTTCAACCCAGTGCTCCTAAGTCCACCCAAACTGTGATTGAACCTATATGAAAAAATAAAAAATACAATTCGTTGGCAGTCAAGGATAATGTCACTCATAATAATAAGCTAGTTCTGCAGTTTATAGATGGTAATGGAGTTCTTCGTCTTGATTTAGACCATCAGGGGTCAAAGTTCTGAAATTCAGAATATGTTTCGATTCCTTTTGCCTCATCACTCTTTCACGGTCTCCTCCTCTGGGATGTGTTCCCACTGCTTCAATGGCATAGAATTTAAGATCTTTCCAGTTTCCTTTGTGTGCCTTCTCCATATGTTTGGCCACCGCATTGCTCCTATCGGTGTTTATTGTGGCCCTTACGTGTTCCAAAATGCGTTTTTTCAATTCGCATTTTGTACTTCCCACATATTTCATTGAGCAGGGACATTCAATAATGTAGATCACAAATTGGCTCTTGCAGTTGATTAACTGTTGGATTTGCCACATACGTTTATTAGCCATAGGTACTTCCTTGGTGTTTTGGGCGATTGCACAGACTGTGCAACATGTACATTTAAAGAACCCTTTGGGTTTAAGCCAAGTGTCTTGTTTCTTTGGATTCCTGAAATGACTGTGGACCAATTGATCTCTTAGATTTCTTGCCCGTCTGTACGTTATGTAGGGGTGATCCCCCATTATTGCTGATGTGGTTGCATCCATACGTAGAATATGCCAGTTTTTGCGAAGTATTTTCATCACTTTTGCATTCTCCGTGGAGTGAGTTGTTATGAACCTTATTTTGTTTTCTTCGTTTGTTTCTTTTTGTTTTTCTTTCAACAAATCCAGTCTATTGATGGTTGTGGTTTTTTGCAATGAGGTTTGAATCGTCTTAGAGCTGTAATTTCTTTGTTTGAATCTTGTTATGGCTTGATTTCGATGTTTTACCCACTCCTCCTCTTTCGAGCAAATTCTTTTAATCCTCAGAAATTCACCGTAAGGAATGTTGTTTATTAGACTTTTCTGGTGGAAGCTCCCAGCATGTAGAACTGCATTTGTCGCAGTACTTTTACGGTGTAAGGTCGTATGTACAGTATTTTCCAAGATGTAGATTTCGGTGTCTAGGAATACCACTCTCTGGTCACTGATGTTATATGTGAATTTCAAATTGAAATACGAGTTGTTCAATATCTCAAAATAATCAGCAAATTCCTGCTCGGTTCCTTCCCAGATAATCAACAAATCGTCGATATATAGTTGGGACTCAGTTGGTTAATCTTATCAAGAGTGAACAAAACTTCTGAAAATGAGGGCCCACCAGAGGGCCATAAACAATGTAAAATGAATTGTAATTCAGACACATCAGGGCATAGTCTAGAAATTTCATCGAATGTCGTAGAAAGTACATACTGCTATCCACTCATTGTACGCTCATAAAGGGTCTAAATTAATAGAAATTCCCAGTCGCCTTTGTTTAGTTTAACATGTAATGGTACAACCTACTAAGGTAAAATCGTAAGGACTTCAATTACCAGAATGCCTAGCTGCTCCCTAAAGGAAGTGATGTCACGTTTGATTGTAGAGGTGGATTTAAAACAAAAAAAGTTTCAGTAAAGACCAGTCTCGTGAACAAGGTCCCTGGTGGGACTGAAACGCGTAGAGCTTTTTAACTGGCATGCTGTAAATAAAGAAAGAAATTTGACGATAAGAATTGGTGACGCCTTGTTCCTTCCGTGAGTGCGCGAGAAACCAGCCCTGCGGGGAAACGAAGATTAATATATATATATATATATATATATTTATACATTGTGTAACATAATGAAGAAAAATATTTTACATTACATTATTTTTTATAACTGTAAATGTATTAGTACGAGACTATATATACATATATGTTCATAGCAAAATATTAAAAAGGTAATATAATGTAAAATAAATATTTCTTGTTAATTATGGTACTATATATATATATATATATATATATATATATATATATATATATATATATATATTCACTGAAAAAACCATAGGTTTCACACATGTTATAGTTAGCTGGACATTTTACTGATAAAAAACCAATGAAATTCCCCCGTTATAGTTACTGTAGGCAACTATAACTCACGCGACCGCAATCCTCTGCTGATGCTAATACTGTATTTAGACACTTATTTGCCCATATCTTCTTCCATTAAATTTTAGCTATACATATATTACAAATATTTTTTTTTCATAAAGACACATATGTCATCAGCAGAGGATTACGGTCGCGTGAGTTATAGTTGCCTACAGTAACTATAACGGGGGAATTTCATTGGTTTTTTATCAGTAAAATGTCCAGCTAACTATAACATGTGTGAAACCTATGGTTTTTTCAGTGAATTAGCAAGGTTTTTTAAATGCTATTTCCTAACTATAACGTGTGTGAAACCTATGGTTTTTTCAGTGAATTTGTACGGTTTTTTAAATGCTAAGTTACTTTACGCCATTTGTGGCGTGCGCGCCCACTTAACGCAGTTCGTTCCGTGCACGGTTTTTATCAACTTTAATAAGCCCTGTACATTTGGTGGCCTTCGGCCACCAAAAGCACAGAGGGTGAGGTCAATGTGGATAGTGTTTTTTTTATTTCGATTTTATAATTTCATGTTGCCAAAATTACGTTTTTTTTCTCTATTAATAAGCCCTGCACATTTGGTGGCCTGCGGCCACCAAAAGCACAGGGGGTGGGGTAAGTGTGGATAGTGTTTTTTTTATTTTTATTTTTTTACCGTAAGCGTACGGTAAGCTTACGGTAAGCGTACGGTAAGCGTACGGTAAGCGTACCCCGCGAAATTGCCGAAAAAAAAATAAAACCGTTTTTGCTCTTGGGGGATGTTTGGGGACTCCCTCAACATGACTATGTGGGAGGGAGTTGTCAAAACAGCCCCGTAACATGTTTTTGGCCATCATGTTTGATAAACAACACTCAGTGCGAGAGACAAAATGGCGGACGCCGCTTCCTGGTTTCGGCCGATTCGAAGGTTTACTAAGATCTAAGAGCCAATCAGAATCGCGCTCGCGCACGCCACCGTAAGCTTACGGTAAGCGTACGGTAAGCGTACGGTAAGCGTACCGTAAGCGGGCTCAGATATATATATTGATTTAAAGGCTATTTTCTCAGAATCTACTGAACAGATTTACACCAAACCTACAAAAGGCACTTCCTTGACCTAGGGACTACCTCTCTGCCAAATTTCTAGTAATTCTGTTCAGCCGTTCGGGCTGTAGCTCGTTCTAAAGGTCCTATGGAAAAATGCATGGGAAAAACGCGTTTTGGGACCCCCCTTTTATCTCAGCCCCCGCTTGACGAATCCCCCCGAGACTTTCAGGGTAGGAGCGGAGCGTAGCGCCCCACCTATTTTGAGAAATTCGCGAGGATTCGTCGACCGGCGCCAAAGTTATTCAAAATAGAATGTTGAGGTTTTCCTATGGAAACGTGGTCCTAACTATAACTACCTACTGGCGACCGCCAGTAGGTAATATATATATATATATATATATATACATATATATACCCTGACATTCTAAAACTGCTCAACTCAAATGTTTTTTTTTTTTTAGCAGACTTTTTAAACATAGGATTAGCGTAGTGCCATCCATGCCATTGAAAAACGCATTTTTGATTTGCATATACCTTTTGACCCCGTGAACCGATTTGCACAATATTTGGCAATCAATTAGCATTGTCAGCAAATGTTTGGCATGCCACGTCTTATGACGATCCTTGCAGGAGAAAATGGTTACATGGAGTGAAAAAAGGTGTGTTTTTCCACTTTAGCTTCTAAAGAAATTTGTGCTCGTCCCCACAGCCCAAACCACTTGGCAAGAAAGTTAAACTTTACACAAAAAGCATGCTGTTATTGTTTTGGTGTCAAAAATCCATTCAGTAGGTATTGAAGTGTAACCATTTAAAAAAGATGCATGTGGGCTTTAAGGGGTTAACACTTTTTTATATCTGTGCGCCTTTTGGTATTTGGGGATCTTTGCAAGTGCAGAAATTTTAAAAAGCAAATGAATTCCATTGAACGAGAGGGTCTTTTCTCTCTTCATTCGTTTTGGATCTGCGGTTTCAAACTAGGCACCTTTAATCTGAGACATCTGATTGACTGC
Source organism: Triturus cristatus (assembly GCF_964204655.1). Lineage (NCBI taxonomy): Eukaryota > Metazoa > Chordata > Amphibia > Caudata > Salamandridae > Triturus > Triturus cristatus. The sequence goes on along the minus strand of NC_140583.1, from coordinate 993,349,852 downwards.
AGAAGTGAAAGATTTCTCTTACAACAGCCATTTCTTGGTACAAAGCATGGTTCCCGTGGTCTGGAAAAAAAATGAAAAGTCCATATAAGAGTGAAGGGTAGGTACACACTAACCCCATGCCTTAGTAAGGGACCCTCAAAGGGCCTTCCCAGCGAGACAATGTTAAAAAGTAAACAAAAAGAGTCGCAGGATCTGCCTTTTAGAGAACTGCTAAGATGTTTGTACCATGCACTCCAGCTGTAATTTTAGATGTCTGGGACAGTTCCCAAAATGGTAACGTGGATTCAGATCAAGTTTCATTCCCAGGTACAGATGACCAAGATGAAGCTTCACTGACCTTTTTATCTCTTATTTGCAGATTCACAGAACCAGAATGAAAACCTTCCAAAGGACCACATGGATCAGAGAAGCTTGCCCTCAGTTCGCAGTACAGGTATGACGCTTGCTTTGGTTTTACTGTTACAAACTAGGATCTAGGAATCCAAAAACGAATGAAAGGAAAAAAAAACTGGACCAAAGGCCCTGCTCTTTGGGCCAATCCCATCCTCTACGGTTTGGCTCTGGGGCCTGTTGAAGGCCAGACATTGTGATCCAGTGGTTGGCCACCTATGGGGGTAGGTCACAAGGCCTGTTTGCAGGCAATGCCCTGTTGCCAATGTGATGTCGCCTATGGTGGGTTGGGCACAGGCCTTGGTGGCCCTGAAGTCAATTCCTGCTACACATAGCCGGAGGCATGGCACATTGAGAGTTGGCCGTCGATGTTTGGTTGGGTTGTGCAGCCACCACTCATGTGCAACGAGGGTTGACAGGCCCAACACAATCCCACAACACCCTCACACATCAGAACTTGTGCTGGATGCTATGATCAAGACACCAATTTGGCAATGCTACAGAAACAGAGAAAAGAACTTATCAAGAAAATTAACGTGGTGGGTGGCGCAAGTTGTGGCATATGGTAATTGCAGTGGCAGGTATAAATGACGAATTTGAGTCGTTTCCCCCGTTTAAGCCAGACCCATAACTCCGTTTTTAACTGTGTTGTTTTGAGTGAAAAAAGGCAGATCCAGACCTATATTTACAAATCCTTCCTGCCACAATAAAGACGCAGCATACCATCACTGTGTAAATAAAAGGAAAGTTTAATTGACCTGGTCAATAGGAGCACAGTGACATTTATATACAAAATCAACCCCTGCCCACTTGGAGCAACTTTAAGATCAGTGTGGAAACAGAGCTCTTTAGGGCGGCAGACTAACGACAAGACTGAAACCGTCCTCTCCTGAGATCCAAAATATGAATGACTCTTTCTTCAAGTAATGGCTGATGGCGTTTGACTCAAAGGAACCAACAAATAAAGGGACTTGACGCAAATCCTTCTCTGTGTTGATGACATGAGCTTGCCAGGCAGCTAAATCTTTATTGAGCCTGGCCTAAAAATAATTAAAGTCAATGTAAAGCACCACCAGGCCCTTTAATCACCTTACATTGCACTCTAGAGCATATACTCTTTGGACATGGTGCAAAGCTGAGGCTTTGTAAGAATGATGAAGCACTAATTCAAAATATTGTTTTTTTTCTTTAAAAAACAGATGCTCATACTCCTTCTGCATAGATGCTTTTTTTTATTTGTATGAATGTATGCATGCATGTGGCATTTCAGTAGTGCAAGCTGAGCTAAAAGGCAATAGAGTGGTGCACAGGGTTAAAGGCAGGGGTACAGTCAACAAGTGATTTAAGAAGTAGCTGGTTTGTGGATTGACATCACAAGTATTTCGGTTTAGCAATACTGGTTTCACAGCCCTGAATCATTTGGTACAACTGTTAAAAACAAATATGCAAGGGTACGGGGCCAGCTAGAGCCCAGGATGGTTGTAATACTTGGGACTCCTGGACTGGCTCCCTTCACCCACTTGAGACGCGCGCAAACCTAGACATAAGCATTCGTGTTCTGTCACTCCACGCTCCGCTAGTAAACCGCTACCTTTATACCCCGCTCTGAATACTTCTGTGTATCTTTTTAAATGTGCTGTTCATCGAGAATTGTTTTATTTTATTAAGACTCTGCTCTGCTGCTAACATTTGTTTTTTTAAGTGTGATTCTTGCACTGCTGCTAAGTACTGTTTCACTGAAATTACATGCACTATTGCTACTTTGCACTTGCCTCTCCCCGGTCCACCACGGGATTTGTCCCGATTGCGTGGAGGGAGAAAAGGCAACTTCCGGTTTTGGGGGTTAGCGCTCCAGCCTTCGCGCTTCCCCCTCCATTTAACCGGATGCTCTGGCCTTCGCACAGCGGACGCGCGCAACGGGTGCACCGGTGGCGCGCCAAAGGCAAGCCCATCTGCGCCCATCCGCGCCCGATCGGGTCCAGGGGCCACAACCCCTGTTTGTCCTGGGGTCGATTCTATCACTTATAGCTCTCATTCTCTCTATGCACTTCGCGCAGCTACTTCAGAAGCCTGCTATCATTCCATTAATGCACTACATGAAGTCGGGCAATGTCCTCATTGTGACTTTGCCTTCTCGCCTCCCACCAAGTCGGCCGACTGCCCTGATTCCCCCCAAGTGTTAAAAATGTTTTTACTTAATTGTAGATCTCTTCCTAAACACTCTACGGAATTGGCTTTGCTTCTTGACGATGCTAAACCTGATATTCTTTTTTTAACTGAAACTTGGCTCCAAGATGAGTCAGACCCTGTTTTGGTACAAACCATCCCCCTTGACTATTCTATAAACCGGGTTGTTAGGAAAACTGGTAGAAGAGGGGGTATAGCCATTATCTATAAAAATACCTTTTTATGCCGTGTCACTGCAGACCCGTTATTAAACTGCGAGAGTCTGGCATTCTCCTTAGTGATCTCTCCTACTAGCACCTTTTCTGGTATTTTGTTGTACCGCCCTCCTGGGAACACTAGACAGTTTCTTGATGCGCTTCCATCTGCAGTAGCAGACTTAGCCCTGGGACCAGCTAATTATACCATATTAGGTGATTTTAACGTACACTTAGATATTTTATCTGATAAAACGACTATAGAGTTGATGGATAGTATGTCAGCCCTCCAGCTCACGGAGAAAGTATCGAACCCTACTCATTCTAAAGGTCATCTTCTTGACCCTGTCTTCAGTAATTGTAGGGAACTTACTAATGGGCTGCCCATTCCCCTCCCCTGGACTGACCATTTCTTAATTCCGCTTAACTGGGAAATCCCCAGGCCCGGCTCGCCCTCCCAATGCGATCCCGGTATGTGAGCGAAACTGGTCTAAACTCCCTGTGGACCAGTGGGAATCTGTCCTGGAAATCAACAGGCCATCCCTGGATGAAAATCTTAACCTAGAAAATACAAATAAGAGATTTAATTCCTGGATACAATGCTCTTTAGATACAGTTCTCCCCAAAAAACCTTCGTATATAATTAACAGGATAAAAACTGCACCTTGGTTCACTCGTAATTTGAGAGAACTTAAACAGCGTTGCAGATGGCTGGAAAGGAAGTTGAGGCTGAATTACTCTGACATTAGTAAAACGGAATACTATAAATGCTATAAATTGGAAATCAAAAACACTCAAGCAATTTTCTATGACCAGAAAATTGAATTAGCCGCTAACTTGCCCAAATAAATTTTTTAAATTGCCAGCACCCTTTCTAAACTGCCTCAAATTCAGCCTAGGCTACAGGATCCTCTGACAAACTCCAACACTCTGGCAGAAATCTTTCATAAGAAAATTCAGAATATCTATCAGGCCTTTCTGCCCCCTCAGCCTACTATTCCCATCACCACCTCTGCTGGGCTGTTCGAAGGGCCCCTCTTCTCACTAGCTCAATTTCCTCTCCTCAATTATTCCATGTTGGATTCAATCATGGCACATATAAAATCAGGTTCCCCGGTGGACCCGCTCTTTTAGGGTCTTTGAGGGAGATGTGGTCTCCAATGAATTTCCCCTTAATTGTGGAGTCCCTCAGGGCTCGGCCCTTAGTCCTATGCTTTTCAATGTATATTTGAGACCTCTGGCAGAGATTGTCCAACCGTTTGGCATACAAATTGTTTCCTACGCGGATGACACCCAACTTGTGGTGGCACTTAACCACTGTAAAGGGCCTTCTGGCACTCTAAGCACCCGCTTAGAGGAGGTCTCCAAATGGATGGAATATTAATTCCTAAAACTGAATGAGGACAAAACAGAGTTGATGCTCCTGGGTAATTCTCCTGTTTTCAACACTTCATCTCTCTGGCCGGATTGCCTAGGCCCTGCTCCCGCCCCCAAAGAGCAAACTAAGAGCCTAGGCATCTGGATTGACCACTCACTCACCTTTAGTCACCAAGCAGCAAAACTCTCTGCAATCTGCTTCGGGATACTAAGGATGCTTTCTAAGATTCTGCCCCTCCTTCTCTTTAATGCTAGAAGGATCATGGTTCAAGCTCTGATCCTTTCCCGCCTGGACTACGGGAATGTATTATACCTAGGAGCTCCGCAGTACACCATTGATAAGCTCCAAGTCATTCAGAACTCCGCCGCTCGTAGACTGCTTCAAATCCCCCGCTGGCACTCAGCCAAACAAGCTCTAAAGACCTTGCATTGGCTGCCTATCAGGGAAAGGATCCAGTTTAAAGCTATGTGTATGGTCCATAAAATTTTTGGGAAGAATAGTCCCTCCATTCTTCAGCCCCTGATCACCCCCTATCACCCGAAAAGAGACCTCCGGTCGTCTGTATCCCTCCTTGCTTGTCAACCTAGAATAAGGAGGGCCAGATGTGGGGGCCGGTCCTTTGCATATAACGGCGCCATTGGCTGGAATGCACTTCCTCTCTATTTGCGGAATGAATCTAACTTTCTATCGTTCCGCAAGCTCCTAAAAACCTGGTTGTTCTAGCTCTTCCTTTGCTTTGCTTTCCGCTTGTTCTCTGTCCGCAGCGCTGGGAGGCCTCCAGGTAGCCAAAGTGCTTTACAAATTCTATTTCATTCATTCATTCACTTGCTGAGCCTCCCAGGGGCTGGCCTAATGGCTAGGGCGGTCGACCTCGAATCTGGGGGACTGGGTTCCAGTGTCGGCAATGACGCTGAACATCCTGTGATTCTGGGCAAATCACGTAATCTCCCTGTACCTAACAAAAATGAATGTGTTCTCATGTAACGCAACTGGTGCTATGTAAAGTGCTATGATACCCAATACCTTCGGGCCAAGTTCGCGCTATATAAAACTCCGTAAAATAAAAAATAGAGCCCGCTGGAGTTCTGGTTAAGATGATGAGTAGCTGGTGGCCCTTTGGGTCCAAACCAGAGTGGTGGTGCCCCTCATGCTTGGCAAGTAACAGAGAAGTGCTTTTTGCATGAAATCAACAGAATAGTGGTGGCAGCCCTGGTGCTCAGTTCCTTATTTGGGATTTGTGCCAGGGAAGAGCAGATGGTGATTTGAAGATTATCCCCTGTGGTGCTCTGGCTTAGCCAGGGCCACAGAGACCTACTGCAGGGTACCATGTGGGCAGGTGGCAGGACGGGGAGGCTGAGGGAGGACTCCTTCACTTACAGTGGATAAAGAGCAGCTCGTACCATCATGCGCTGGTGGATGCTGTCAGCTGGTGGTGCCCTGTCTCTTGCACTATACAGAGCTTTACTGGGAAAATCAGGTGGCCTGCATATCATATGCTTACAGCTGATACTACATAATTGCGGGAGCTTATTGAGCCTGGTCAGAGTTCCACCCAAACAGCGCCTCACTGCGTCCAGGCATATCTGGGCATTACAGCCTCCAAGGGGAGTTTTCCTGATCCCAAGAGGGGGCTTAATAGCAGGATAAAAGTGAGGTCTTCTAGACTGCCATAGACGATGTAGGACGTACGGTGGGAGCGAGAGGGCTCGTCCAACCTATCAGCAACCAGAACAAAGAGACACCAATGCAAATTCTATGAAGACTGTGGAAGAAAAGCTGGATGGCATGTTAAATGGGGGCGGGGGAGTGGAACAGGGATAGCATAGGATGAACGGAAATTTTGTAGGGCATGGAATATCAATTCAAGAAGAATAATGTTGCAGTCAAAACTTGGCGTCCATTAGGGTGTGAAGACGGAAAGGATCTATAAACTGTAAGAATTGTGCAGCTGGATAATGTGTGGAGATAGTCAGTCCTCGGGTGTTCCAACAACAGTAGTTTTGGGGGTTCAGTTTGATGATATTTGCAAGGTGTTTTCTCGGTTACTGGACTCTGATGATAAGGCTGTGCAGAGGTGGTGAGGTGAGCCTTGGATCTCCCCACCAAACCATGAGGTAACACTATGGAGATGGGTTGGGCAGTAAGGGTTGCCAATTTAGGCCTGGGCGGTGAACTTCGCTCCGTTCGCATACTCTGAGGGGAAAAATTACATTTTAAAAGTTGCCACCAAGAGCACCGTAGTGCTCCCAGCAGATCTCTGGTATCTGCTGTGTCCTGACTTGCCCCCACAGACTTTGATGGGGAAAAGGCATGGGCTTCATTTAGGTGTCGCCAGGGGTCGCTGTTGCTACTTCTAGCTTGCCCCTGCGGCCACTTGCACTGCGCTTGCGACCCCTGAACCTAGGCAGCACCAGGAGCAGAGTAAGCAGGAAGTTTTTGTAGATAAATAAAAGCAGCTTTAGAATTCCAACAGTAGGTGCTGCACACTTCTCTTGCTGGGGAAAGTCGAAACTCGCTACTGTTTCAATGTCTCCCTTCAGGGCTTGCTAAAGTGTCGCCTAGCAACACACCCTTCAAGGCCTGCTAGGCCAAAGCTCCACCAGGCAGGACCATACTTCATCTGCAAGCTCTGGATTGAACTGGGCAGCATTGAAATAAATTACAAACACTCCTGTCAGTACCCGTGCTGGTCATCCTGTGCGACTGCTGGACACCAGTTATTCATCTGGACCTGTGTATAGTGTTGTCAATAGCCCTGCAAACAGTCACCGTAGGTGCTTTAATTTTTTCATTTACAATAGCGGCTAGGTTTTGAGATTGCTAATATGTGACATGTTCATGTTTTCAATGTGTTTTTGGTGTGTCATATAATTGCCTTGTGTGTGACACTGAGAGGGCCATTTTACTGCAAGTAAACTAAGCCATGATACACTGGTAATGGTTTTATGCAATTTGAAACAGCATGTTCCTTTCTAGGCCTTGTAGTTTTTCTTTTTACATGAGTTGTAGGTTTAGAAGCCTTGAACTTGCTGAAAGTGTGTCACATTCACCATAGATAACATATTGTTACTAATCTGTAGGGCCAAGCAGTAACTGTGGTGACTGCTAGGGGAGTGTGGGAAGTGTTGCATTATAATCTATTTACCAGTTGCAGCCGGCATGGCGCGCGCGGGGGGGTTACTTTAATAATAATAATTTTTAAAAAATTAAACGTACCTTTCCGCCAGCCGGGTACGGCGTCTTCCTCTGCTCCTGGGAACAGGAAGCAGAAGCAGGCTGTGTTGTGATTGGTCAGGACGTCGCCCAGCCAGGGGCTTATGGGGAGGCCATGTTCTCTATGCAGGCTGCAATGCAGCCGTCATGGAGAAGGGCAGAGTGCGCATGACTGGCTTGAGCGACCCCAGGGGGCCAACCAAACAACCTTTCCGCACTTGAGGGTGAGCAGGTACACCACTCCTCCCCTGCCCTGCTCGGAGAGCATAGCCACCCACCCGCCCACCTGCCCGCAACCATATATAAAATGGTAATAACTGAAAGTTCTTACCATTTTATGTTTCTACTTCTCGCACTGCGAGAAAGCCGTGAGGCGATGCGCCTCCGCCCTAGTGGAGGAGCCGCCCCTGCTACTTACAAGTAAATGTAATACTGTGCATGATGGCACCACTTACAAATAAGTACATATTTGGTGGAGTTTCTGTGGGTGTAAGGTTAAACAGAGCAAGAGGCCAGATGTACAAATCATTTTGCAGTTGCAAAGATTGAGATTTACAAATTCACATGGTTTACAACTGCAAAATGGCCTTTTGTTTTGTAGTAAACCCATTTTGCGATTCGATAAGTGGTTACCGAATCACAAAATGGGTTTAGAAATACATACCAAATCGTTTTTTGGAAGGGGTGTGTTTATGGCGTCCTTTCAAAATTGCACTTCACAAAGCACTGTGGCCATGTTTTGTGAGCCAAATCTGGTCACAAAACATTAAAAAGTTACCAATGCCCGAGTTGGGGTGGTGACACATTTGCAAAAGGAAATGGATCCAATAACAGTGGTGCAAGGGACCACTCCCTACTCTCAAACTTTTTCCCCCCAGTTTTTTTCTTAAACGTAGCCCCTGTTTCCCTTTCGTAAAACAGACTACATTTAAAAAACAATATTTAAAAAGCGATTAGGGAGGAGGAGCCTAGCACGCAACCAAGATGGCCGCGTAGGTGCGAGGCTCCCGAGGACCTCTGCAACCTCCTACGTTTATCCTGTCTTCATCCTGCATCGGTTGAGGGGACTGTGTCGGTGAGCCTGAGCCGAGGTGGTACCCGTTTCCCGTTTTCGAATCGGACCTCGGGTGCCGGAGTGAGCACCGATTGAAGTTTGCGGCCTACTTCTCTCCTGACCCCGGATTCGCGTTTGGGGGCGACCCAGTGGCAAAGTGAACAACAACGGCGGGCTGGGCCTGGCGAGTCGCGTACCCCACACTTTCACTTTAACTTTTGCGCCCCCTTGCCGTTTTCGCAAGTGGGATCACGGCGCTCTTTGTGTTGGGGTGGCCTCGCTGGGAGACCCTGCCTGCCTGCCTGCTGTGGCCCGCTCTGCCGTCCTGGGGTGGCCCCCCGGAGCTCGTGGCCTTGATTGCTTGCTCTTCACTGCGTAACTGGTGCGGGTGTGAGACCCGCGACGATGGCCACGAAGCAGGATGGGGATCGTTTGAAGGCCAAGTCAACCCGGCGTGGCGCCGCACATCAGGCCAACATCATGGACCGCTACACCCTCCCGAAGGGGTCTCCCGGCGGATCGCACAAGTCCTCTGAGTGCCCCCCGGATGCCCCGGACTTGCCCACGGATCTGTCTTTGCAAGACGTCATGAGCGCCATTGCTGAGATGAAGGCCTCGGTGGGCCAGCAGTTCGACACTTTAGCGCACAAAATCGACGCGGTCCTCATTGATGTCAACCTTGTGAGAGGTGATCTCTCTAAGACCAACGACCAGGTCGACTCTGTGGCCCACACCGCGTCGGGCCTCACGACTGAGGTGGCGGCCCTTCAAACGGAGGTGCACCGGCTCCGTCAGGCGAGTGCGCTCATGGATCGGCGCCTGGAGGACTCCGAGAGCCGGGCCCGGAGGAATAATATCCGCATCATCGGAGTGCCCGTGGGACGGGAGGAGTCGGCGGCGGATCTCTTCGTGGAGGACCTGATCACTACCCATCTCCAGCCTCGAGGGCTGAGTAAATTCTTTGCCGTGGAGAGGGCCCATAGAGTCCCCGGGGGTAGACCGAAGGTTGGAGCCCCTCCGCGGCCTCTTATTGCCCGTATCTTTAACTTTCGGGACCGCGATGCGATTCTGCAAGCTTCCAGACTGCAAGGGCCGATTAAGCTGGAGAACATGGAGGTGAACTTTTATCCTGACTTCACCCAAGCGGTCCAGAAGCAGACACTGAGTTTCCTGGGCGTCAAGCGGCGGCTTTGAGGCATAAACTTAAAATACGCCATGCTCTTCCCGGCCAGGCTGCGGGTGGAGGTGGATGGTCGCACTCACTTTTTTGACCGTCCTGAAATGGCCGGGGACTGGTTGGACACTTTGTCTGGGGGTCATGATCGGGATGGCGGGGGGGGGGGGGGGGCTGCGGGAGGAGATTGCCCACTGGACCGGGTCTGAGGTACTGATGCCGGGGCTCACTCCGGATGACGCGGCCACTTTCGGCCAAGCTTAGGGTCTTTTGTTTGTGGTACTCGTCTCCCCTCATTTGGAGGCTGTGCGGGGTCTTGAGGGGGTACTCTTTCCTCCTCTAGGGGGTCTAGCTAGTTCCACTTATATAGGGGCGACAGGCACACTGCAAGTTGGGGGGGCTGTTTGGGCTCATGCAGGGGTGCAGGGAGGGGGGAGTTTTGTTGGGGCGGTTGGGTCGGGGTGGGGTATTGTTCATTTGTACCACAAGGCAAAAGTATTGTTGTGCTATTCCTAAAGTGCTCTCGGGGGGACGATTGATCGCTTTTGGCTATGATGGGGGGTAGGGGACTGAGTCTTTTGTCCTGGATTGTCAATGGACTGGGGGACAGGATAAAACGGGGTGTGGTCCTGCAGTTTCTGAAACGAATTTCACCTGATATAGTTTTTCTGCAGGAGACGCACCTCATTGGCAACTCCTTTCGTGCTATGAATCGACGGGGCTACCGCCTTCTGGCCCATTCGGGCTTCACGTCTGGTTCCAGGGGTGTGGGCATCATGGCTAAAACCTCGCTCCCATTGGAAGTTGATGAGGTGCTCCATGATGACAGGGGACCTTATACGGTTCTGGTGGGTAGAATGGAGGGCAGAGTGATTGTTTTTGTTTCTGTCTATGTCCCGCCTGGGTTGCAGACGACTACTTTTGCGGATCTGGGGCGCCTCCTCCTTGGCCTTCTGGAGGGGATTCTAGTGGTTGGGGGGGATTTCAACGCGGTGGTTTCCGGAACTGAGGACCGTCACCCCCCTAGGGATCTCCCCCGTGCCCAAGCGTGGTTATCTGGCCTCTTGGATACTTTGGAGTAGGTGGATTGTTGGCGTTTGAAACACCCTACGCAGAAACAGTATTCCTTTCATTCCGGGGCCCATGGCAGTCTCTCAAGGCTAGATTTTGTCCTGGTGCCAGCGGCGCATGCGGGGAGGATCGGGGAGGTGCGCCATTTGGCGCGGGGTATTTCAGACCACTCCCCGCTCCTGTTACACTTCGACATTCTCCCGAGGGGGGAGGGTAGGGTGGTCCCGATTAATCCCTGGTACCTGCGTGACCCCACCATTCGCGCAGAATTGGTTAAATCCCTTAAGCGATATTTTGACGATAATGTGGGGTCAGTGTCATCGGCGGTCTCCCTGTGGGAGGCTTTCAAGACGGTACTCCGGGGGGAGGCCCTGTCACTTATTTCCCATTCCCGGAAGCGCGAGCGGGAGGAGGTGACCCGTGTTGAAACTGAGATAACCGAGTTGGAGAGTGACCTAGAATGTGGGGTGACGAATGACAAACTACATGTTCTCCGACTCAAGCAGGCGGCCTATAAGGCCCTCGTCACGGAGGCGGCCAGGGGCCTCAGTAGAGAGCAGCAGGGGAGATTGTATGATGTGGGTGATAAGGCTGGGAAACTGGTTGCGTGGCTGGATAAAAAGGAGAGAGCGAGTCGAGTTGTCCCGTCGATTGAGAAACTGGATGGTGTGTGTGTCACTGAACCGGAAGAAATTGTTGATTGCTTTGCAGAATATTTCCGTGGGGTGTATTCCCCGGTGTCCTCCCGCTCGGAAGATGATTCCCATGCCCTGCTCAGGGATATTGCGCTGCCTTCCCTTTCGGAGGAGGACAGGGTGTCGTTGGACGCCGCCCCAACATCTGAGGAAATTGCCCTCGCCATACGTTCGGTCGCTTCCGGCAAGGCCATGGGTCCTAATGGTCTTCCTATCGAATTGTACAAGCTGCGACCGGATACGCTGGCGCCGCATCTCCGTGCTATGTTCCTCGCGGCCCGTTCGGCGGGTTCCCTCCCGCTAGACCAGCGTCTGGCTACTATCGTGGTTATTCACAAGGAGGGGAGGCCGCGGGACCGGGTCACGTCCTACAGGCCCATTTCGCTGCTGAATGCGGAACCCAAAATTCTCGCCAAGGTGTTGGCCAATCGGCTGGTTGGCGTGGTGTGCGATCTGATTCACCAGGATCAGTCCGGTTTTATCCCTCATCGCAACATTGCGCTCAACCTGCGGCGCTTGCATGGGGTGCTCGCGCGTGTCCCGTTCATACGGGAGCCGGCCATTTTGGCGTCCCTGGACGCCACTATGGCGTTTGACACACTTGAGTGGCCATATATTTGGGCGACGCTGGCGAAGTTTGGGTTCGGCCCGGGATTCATCGGTTGGGTGAAATTGTTGTATTCCGGACCGCTGGCGCAGGTGGCTGTAAACGGTAGAGTGTCGGCTCCGTTTGAGCTGGGCAGGGGCACGCGGCAGGGCTGCCCGTTATCGCCGCTCCTCTTCGCGCTTGCCTTGGAGCCCCTGGCGGAGTGGCTGCGGTGGCAGCCTTCTATCCGTGGTCTCCGATGGACCCCCGAGTATGAGGACCGCGTATCTCTTTACGCTGATGATATTCTTTTGTACCTGGCTTCCCCGCGTAAATCGCTGATAGTGCTGGTTGATGTATTGCACTCATTTGGCCTCAACTCCGGCTTAGTCATCAATTGGGCTAAATATTGTGTGTATGTCCTCTCTGGGGAGGCTCCTATCCTTCCGTGGGGTTGTCCTATCCAGATTGCCCCGCGGGGATTTAGGTACCTGGGTATCTTCATTACCCTGGACGCGGAGGCCCGGTATAAGCAGAACTTGCTTCCCCCCCTCCAGCGCCTGAAGGATGATGTCGCGCGTTGGAGGCGCTTGCCGCTCTCGCCGCTCGGCCGGGCGGCATTGTTTAAGATGATGTCGCTGCCGCGTTTCCTGTACGCCTTACAGAACACAATGGACGTTGTCCCGGCGTGCTACTTTCGCGAGTAGGAGAGTTTGCAGCGCCGCCTGTTCTGGGAGGGTAGACCGCGTATCACCCTGGCGAAGCTGACGCTCCCGTGGTACGACGGGGGGGTTGCCCTCCCAGACATCAAGCGATATTACTGGGCCTCCCAGCTGGCTGCGATAAATCATGGCCTTTATGGGCCCGCTCTAAATCCGGCCTTTGAGATGGATAAAATGTTACTGCCGGGCGGCGACTATAATCGGGCGCTTTATTCTAGCTCGCTCGACGCACGTCTGACGGGCCCCACGCGGGTCATGGTGCGAGTGTGGCACGCGGCTAACTTGGCGATGGGGTGGAAGGATCGTTTGACCCGGGCGACGCCACTATACGCATCTGAGCGGCTGGGCTCCCTGTGGACCTCGAAGGGTTTTGAGAAGTGGGACATGATAGGCATCAGCAGGGTGGGCGATCTCTGGACGAGGGGGGGATTCAAAACGTTCGATGTGCTGCAGACGGAATTCCAGTTGCAGGACAGGGAGTACTTTCGATATATGCAGATCCATCATGCGTTGTGCTCCGTATTCCCGGATGTTGCCTCCATCCCGGAGTACTCCCCTCTGGAGGATAGAGTGCTAGATGGGCATGTACCGGACGCCACGATTTCATTAATTTACAAAAAACTCATCAATGATCGCTCGGGACTGCTGACTGGCCTTCATGAGGCCTGGGGGGCTGATGGATTGGAGCTGGATGACGAGGACTGGGTGTCTGCGGTGGCCTCCCCGAAAGAGGTGGCCATACCGGCTCGCCTTCGCTTCGTCCAGCTCAAGATACTCCATAGGGTCTATGTTACGGGGCCGAGTCTGATGCGTATGGGCTATGCTGTGGACGGGTTGTGTAAGCGTGGGTGTGGTTCTTTGGGGACCTTTCTCCATATATTGTGGGAATGCCCGGAGGCGGCGAGATTCTGGCGTGGTGTGCACGAGGTCTTGCAGGCAGTTACGCATGCGCCGCTGCTGCCCGAGGCGAGGAGATGTCTCCTGAATGTGTGGGAGCCAACCGACTACTCAGTGCCGCAGACGTGGTGGGTGACTCTGGGATATATGGTGGCCAAGCGTGATATTGCGCAATTGTGGGGTTCCCAGAGTTCCCCGACTGTCTCGGCGTGGAAGAACAACATGGATTGGTGTATGTTTCGGGAAAAGGTGGTGTATGTTGCGAGAGGTAAGCCTGGGAAATGGGTGAAAGTGTGGGGCCCCTGGAACGCCTACCGTGGGGGAATCTGCACCCCGCCGCTGACGCCGGATCCGTCACCGGCCCCGTCTCCTTAGCCTGCTTGTCTTCCTGGTTCTGGGCTTGAGTTCACTTTGTCTCCGTCCTGACCTATCCCCCCCCTTGATATTCCTGTGTACCGGTAGGGTCCCCCCCAGGGGAGCACATGCTACTGTTTCCGATTGTGGGTTGCCTTGTGGACTTGTTTTCTTCGTTATTTATATAAAAATGAAACCGTTGTGTGGGGTCCGGATGGTGTGGCTGCCAACGCTTCTTTCAACTCCTGTGATCTCTCTTCTGCCGCAGCGTGTGTTCGATTGTTTGTATTATATGCTCTTTCTGTCTGCTAGCAGCCGGCCTGAAGGTTGTAGGCCCATCTTTGTATATCCTTTGGATTCTGTAATAAACGGTTTCAAAAAAAAAAAAAAAGCGATTACAGTCATGGTGGTTTGCTGACCCCAGCAGACCATTATCCCTTTGATTGACACCAATTATAGTTCCTCGCTATGTGCAACTTACTTCATAAATAGTAAGGAGGTAGGTCAGATTGTGACTCACACCGAAAGGAAATTTTGCAAACTGACTTATTACCACATATGTCGGTTCTTAAATTCGATTCCATTCTATTCCATTCACAAAACGTTGGTGCATAGTTTGCAACCACTTTCCCATTGAGTTTTAGGTTTTCAAAGGGAAAGTGAGTTAAACTTTAAAATGCTTAGAGGGCTCTTAACGTTGTCTAATTATTAACACACTGTAGATGTTGATATAACCAGTACGCAGACCACGCTGCAGGCATTAATATGATTAATAACTTATAAGTGGTGTAAAAGGAGCTATTTCTCTAGGATGGTGGATGAGGAGTAGAGAACAGTCTTGTGGTGTTGCTTCACTGGTGCACTCAAATAGTGTAGCAATCGGTGTCAAAGGTTTGGTGGCACGCCTTGCTGTGTTTGCTGGTTCATGTTGCTCGATAAGTGCGGGTGGAAGGACCAACAGCCACCTCATGGTCAAAGGAGCCTACTTGTCAGGCTGAAGAGTCCGGCATTGCAGAACACTCTGTCAGTACTGTAAATCATAGTCACTTGCAGTTCTGTCCATGGCTTTCCAACTAATGCCAGACTAGATTGCCTTATGAAGTATCTGAGTATGTCCGTGTGCTCATGATGTATGCATTCATGATGTATGCATTAGGGCCCCGGGCCCTACAACATTACATTGTGCCATGTACAGCGGACGCAGCCATGTCACCGGAGGCAGCGGGCGAGACCTTGCACATGTAGCTTTGTTGTCCCTCACTCAATACATAAGAGGAGTGAACTGGGCCGGCGTATGCAGGTCCAGCATGGGGGTGTGGATGATTATCCCATGGCTCTGGGTGTGGTTCAGTACTGGAAATGTGCAAAGGCATGTGCCTGTCGCAGTGTGGGTCTCCGTTGGGTAGTGTAGGTGGTCCCTGATGGGACTTAGACACCCACATATGTGATCTAGTTCAGCTTCCATGAGGTAGAACCCCACCCGCACCTGTTCGGCCACCCCCATCTGGCAATTTGACACCTGGCCTTGGAATGCGATGTGTGCTTCCGTGGGCTGCTGGGAACCAGCTATCGTGGTGTGTGCGTCCAGCTGTGTGGTCTGTGCAGGGGGTGGGGTATCCTCGATGCAGCTGGGCTGCCCTTCTCCTGGAGGTCGATTGCCTAAAATGTCCATGAACTGTTGTAGGGTGTCGGTGTCGAAAGTGTGGAGGTCCTCTTCAGCATCACTGTATAGTTGTCTGGCCTGCTCTGCTGGAGGTGTTATTTGTCCCTCTGCAATTTGAAGGGGAGATGCTTGTTGACGTTGTGTTGGTGTGTATGTTGACGCATTGTTCAAGTTTTCATACGGACTGCATGACATTGTACATTGTGACTGTTTGGGAGGAGCGGACTATTTGATGCAGGACAGTGGACATTTGGACTACATGACTTAGGTGAGGTTTTACACGTACATTTTCATCTCACATTTTCCTGCTATGTCAGATGTGATTGGCCATTTTCTACGCACAAGCGGACCCAGTTGTTCCTCTGTTCTGCAGTGTAAGTGTTGCACTGTGTACCACATTGTCGTCCATGTGGATGTGCTGTCATTGCCATGTGTGTGTGCTGCATTGTGGGAGAGTCACCCCTACAGCTGTGATTTTGCTGCCCCTTATCCCTTGGAGGCGGTGTGCCTTTGACTTTTGTGCTTTTAAGGTGCTGTGATGTTGGCAACTTGGGTCATTAGTGCTCTTAGACGGTTTTTGTACTCTTGTGCATTGTTTGTCTGCAGATGTATTATTGACGTCAGTGATTGTTTGTGCACGTGGATGTCTAAGAATGTGACCTGTTCCTTTACAGATGTGGTCCACACTCAGCCACCTCAGTCTCGTGGCGTGCACAATGTCATGGTGATTATAATCCAGCCATGCTGCTCGTCATGTAGTGTCACTTGCATTGTCAGTGTGGCTCACAAATATGCATATTTGCTGTGTTTCGCACGGGTGCATGTGTGTGTTGTGGAATTGGTGATGTGTGGGGTGGGACCTCTTAGGGCACATGGGGGACGGGGGCCTACTTGATGTTTGTATGTGTGCTGCAGTGTGCCACGGTGATCAGGGACATGACCCAGGGTCATTGTGGGTGTGCGGTGTGCTACACGTCGTTGTGCATGTGTGCCATTGTGCCCGTCACCCCATGTCCCCCCAGTCCCTGTTCGTTACTCACCCTGTTGATGTTGTGTCAGGTCATGTCGAGCAGTGTCCGGACTCCCGACTCCTTGCACCGTCTCCACACTGATGACTGTGGCCACCATTTGCTCCAGCTCCTCCTGTGGCGCTGGACTCCCACCTCCATTCGCCGTTGCTGCCTTCCTGTTGGTAGCGGGTTTCTGCTTGGTTTGGCTTTCACATCATGCCTGCGGATCTTGGCCTCCTCGACACTCCGACTGCATTCACGATGGAATACCATTTTTCCGTCTTTGTTGCCAATGACACGGTGGAGGTGACGGACAGTTGTTGTTAGTGTTCTGTCACCTCCATGACGAGGATCCGGTTGTCATGCGGACTGTACCCCGTCTTCCTCTTCCTTTTCTCCTTGGCCTGCCCCGAGGTTCCTTGCTGGTGGTCTGTGGGGCTTGTGGGGTTTGCGTTGACCTAGGCACTCGATCCGGGTGCATCCATGTTGCTACACATTTTATTTTGTTTTGTTTTTTGTGTGTTTTTCTTGTTCTGCTTTTATAGTGCATTTTCCCACATGACGTGTGGGAATTGCAGGCCTGTCGCTAGTTATCGCTGATTTTTGTATCGCGATTGGACTCATCTTCACTTTTTTCGCGTTTGTGTTTTGCATTTTTGCGGCATTGCGTTGATTTTAACGCGGTCATTTGACCGCAAACCCACAAGAGAAGGGCACTTCCTCTGCTCCTCGCAGAACTCCTCCTCTTCTCTTTAAGGCAGGCACCTGGGCCACTCTTTCAGGCTCCAGGTCCTCTTGAACACCCTTACTGGCTGCCATAGTCCGAGTGGTCACGCAGGCCCACTCAGGCAAGCCCAACATCTCTAAATGAGCACTACGCTCCACCTTAGCCCAAGGGGTGCTCTCCAAATCATTACCCAACAGACAATCCACAGGCATGGCTGGCCTCACAGCTACTTGAAGAGTCCCCAAGACCCTCCCCCACTCAAAGGGAACCTGAGCCACCTTGCAGTGGCTCTCTGTGTTGTCAGCGGCAACAGTTTGTTACTGTGAAAATATTGTGTAATATGTTGTCCCTGCTATTGACATCGCTTATACTGTGAGGTCTCAATACACAGATTCAAAATTTAAACAAATGTACAATTTGAAGAACATTGTATTCCTTCAACCTCTTCCTCCATAAACAGCAATGAAAGGGGCACACCATTAAATGTAAGGCCACATCAGATTTTCCACAACAGGTCTCAAATGCATCCAAGCAGACTTTGTTGACATTCCATTTCCCTCTCCCTTCGTTGAGGACCTTTTCATCTGCTAGAGGTTCCTCGTTTTAGGCATCCATGTGACCGCTCACACTCAAGAAATACTTTGCTCCTTCCTCAGTTGTGGTATCTGCCATTGTGGGAACTGAAAACTACACTGGCACACACGTCTCTAATTACTAACACATTGCACCTCGCTTAACAGACGGGACCACTGTACCTTTGAACCGCAGGGGCACTTCCACCCCTTATGCGGATTACCCATTCTACATTTTGATGGTTGGCCTGTTTAAACTACCACAGTCTATGCCGATTCTGACCCACACTGATCTCTGGATTTCACCTGTTCCACCAAATCGTCCAACTTCTCGATCCTGATCTTGGTTTTTACCATTCCTTGCTGACCACAGTGGGAAAGGTGGATCACTTGCATCGCCTACTCTGTGGATCACTAGTCTATGCCCTCTCAACAGACAGTCAGATAGTGTGCTTCAGAGGCCACCAGCTCATGCCAGACATTGTAAAGAGATGATAATGTCTGCTTTCCCTCAGGGGTTCTTAGGAAGGCATACAGTTCCAGAAGACTCCGGTTTCCCTTCTGGACAGTGTCAGAAGCCAACTGCAGACAATCGTCTGCCTCAGTAGTACTTATGGTCACCTCCAATGCTATTGGCAGAGAACGGGACTGCTTTACCACGAATCACGTGTACTCCTGTTTAGCTCATCCAATTCTTCTACTGTGTCTGAGCATGGATGGCGTGATAGGTGGATCAAAGATTCTAAGATACTGGCATATATTCCATGAAAAAAGAGTACTCCTGCAGATGCAGTATCCACTTTTTGATTATGGGTGGAAGCTTGGAAGCTGATCTTAGGATTAGGAGGATGAGCTGTTTATGGTTAGTGAGAACAATGAAAGAGTGACCATACAAGTGCAGATCAAAATGCCATCACTCACAGTGGATAGTGATGACTTTTTGTGCTGGGAGTATCTTCGTTCAGTGGGAGTGAGAGTCCTGCTAGCAAAGGCTATTGGGGCCATTTCTCCCCAGACTTGTCTTAGTGATAGAAATGCCCCCAGTCCTGCAAGATTGGAATCCACCGATAGCTGTGACTCTTGGATGGAAGTAGGCCAGGGTAATTTCTGCCAACAGTGCTTTTTCAGTATGTTGAATTAATGCGGCATGCTCTTCCTCCCAAATTGCAGAGTTGGGCCACTCCAACCTCTGAAAAGTGGTATCCGAAGATGCTGATGTGGAGTCCTCAGAAACTCACTTTTCACAGTGGAGGGCAAGCCTGCAGTCCTTGAGTCTCAAGAGTACATTCCAGGGGTGGCCGTGGTGTCCCGCTACTGCGGTAGTGTAGACCAACATTGATGACTCCTGCCAGACCCAAAAGGAGTTTCTAAGTAGTGTTTTACAAGACCTCGCAGCGATGGATAGACCAAAACTCATTTCTCTTATCGATGGAGGCCCTGGTGAATATAATAAGTAGTACTGTGCCGGGACCTCTAGCCCAGTAAGATTTGGTGATATCCTGACCAGAGGTCCTACCTAGAGAGTCAGTATGATCCAGCTATATCACTGACCAGAATGTCCACCATCGGGGTGATGTGCCTCTTGCTCCTTATTGCCGGATTTAGGAGGCGCATACCGATACAGAGTTTCACCTCTCCTGGTTGCTTGGGGTTTCGGGTGACTACAATTGGTAATACCTAAGCAGTGGTACTCTCCACTCTTTCAGTTATATCTGCCTCTTCTAATTTCTGAAGTTTCTCTTCCACTTTCGCAGGAGGTGAAATGCCACCCAGTGGTGTCATATGGTTTGTACTGACTGATCAATGTGAAGCTTTACCATTTCCTTTCAGGCCTCCAATCTGTTGAAAGAGTTCTTTAAAGTCTCATAGGAAGCAGTCTAGCTCTGTAGTGTGCACTCTAAGTGCAAAATGAATCAGTTGTAGTCTTTCCACTGTGTGGCAGCACAGCAGCCTGGCCGCATGCCTTCCCCTCCTCTTGTCACTTATACCTTGGTAAAGGTGGTTATGTCATTATGCATAATGTCTGTGTCAAACATTCCTGCCATCAGGCGAAGATTTGGATGCCCATGAGGGGTGGGGGTGCACTCTCACTTTGGCGGGCTGGATGGTTGGCTGACAGGCCAAGGTTTCATAAGTTTCTCAGGCCACCATGTTGAGGGGTCCCTGGTGTTAATGATGGTGGCTGCTGGCCGGACTCCTATCAACTCTTGACATTTTGGTAGAGATCGTTCCTGTGTCTAGAACTGGTCGATGTACACCACATGCATCTCCTTCCTTTCGCTTTTCATTCTACACGATTCAACTTCTTCTGAGATATGCAAGTTTCATAATAATAATTCAAATCTGTAAATAAATGAACATCATCTTCAAACAAATTACTCAGTTATTGCTGTTTTGGTAAATACCAAAAATCAAGATTGTCACTTTGCTTTAAAGTGTTAAACTTTTCTTATACATGAATAACCTACCGATTAGATTTTGTTTTCAATCAAATGAATAATTTCAAGATGCCTATTTGATTTAGAGAAGAAAAACAACCAATCTCAGGTAAGATATAATTTGGAGTAAACCTTTCTTTTGTGCGATCCTCTGCAATCCGGATCAAGAAGGGAACGGACTCCACTTTGTTGTACCAAGTATGATTTATTTTTTTGTATTTGTGCGCTCTGCCGCCATGACGCGTTTCGGGCTTTGCAGCCCTTGGTCACATGACGTGCCCCCTGCGTTTGTCCCATTTTTAAAGTGCCAGTGCATAGATAATTGCCCATAGGCATAGACAAAATACTACCTTGCCACAACATTTGAATCTCATTTCTATTCGTTGGTACATCATGTGACTGTAAAATGCATTTCACAAAGATTATCTCATATCTCATGATTCATAATATTAGAGCTGTAAGCTCACTTATCATAATGTGCAATTGTTTACGTATAAATACAATAAATAAATAACCAGCACTTATAAAATCAGAGAAATACAAATGTTAAAACCATGTTTAAAATGTGATATCCAAACATTATTAACGTTGGCATCAGAGTATTGATCGGGTTTAGCAGCATGGTTTTCTGTCTGTGCAAAATTGGCAAGTAAAGTGCAAAATTGTGACTTAGTATCACCTGTGTAAAACTCAGTCTAGAACAAAAGTGTTTGTCCTACATATCAATCTATAAATTTAATATTTATAAAATTGGGAAAAAAGATTTAGGGGAAAAGAGAGAAGAGAAGAGAGAAGGATATTAAAAAATGTGTTTGTGTGAGTATCGGAGTTCATATTGTGAGGGCTTTTATTGGACAGGTCTGTATCGCTAATATTGATTGAGGAGTACTGGTTTCTCAGTTATTCATAAACTCCCTATAGCCACGTATACAGATCTTCTGTCATGTTCAGCCCATGTGGGCTTTTGCTGTCCAATTCAAGGATATATTTGGTCTCTAATTTCCTGAGGAGAGACTCCCGATCCCCACCCCTTCTGAGAGCAGGGATGCAATCAATGACAAAATAATTAAGGAATTGTGTGTTGCTTTCATGAAATTCCCTAACATGCCGGGCCACCGGATATGATGTGTCCATATTGGTGATGGCCCGTAAGTGCTGGAGAATTCTCTTGTGGACCTGCAGTTTTGTGCTTCCCACATACTGCAGTCCACAAGAGCACTCCAGCGCGTAAATCGCAAATTCTGTTTTGCATGTCATGTTCTTAGTGATGATATTTGGTTTCTCCTCAAAAGGTGTTGTAAAAGATGTTTTATTTATGGCGTGTCGGCATGCCTTGCATGTAGAACATTTAGAAAAGCCCTTAGGTTTCGTCAGCCAATTGGTTCCTGATCTTATTTCCGGGCTGCTGCTAACTAGGATATCACTAGTTGATGGTGCTCTTCTGAATGTAATAGTAGGATTTGCTGGGATAATCTCATTGAGTTGTGTATCAAGGTGTAATAAGTACCAGTTGTCTTTTATGATTTTGCTAAGACTGTCCCTTTGTTTGTTGTATGTCAAGATCAGTCTTACCTCCTCAATCTTACTTGGGCACTCACCACTATTGCTTGGTTTGACTTTACTATTAGGTGGTTTAAACAGTAAGTCTTCTCGTCTCATGGACTTGGTTTTCTGTATGGCCACATTGATGACTTTATTGCTGTAACCCCTCTCTAGGAATCTGATTCTGCTTTCTTGTTGAGCAACCGCTAAGTCAGTTCAGTGCTACATATTCTTCGGATCCGCAGCATCTCCCCATATGGGATGCTGTGGATCGTATGTTTCGGATGAAAGCTTGAGAAGTGCAAAGTGGTGTTACCTGATGTCGGTTTGCGATAGAGTTTGGTGTGCAACTGGTTGTTATCAACATATACCTGAGCATCAAGAAAACAAATTTCTTTTTTATCAATGGTACTTGTAAACTGTAAGTTGAGATTGTTAACATTAATGCAATCAATAAAATTCTGCGCCTCCAACTCACTACCCTGCCAAATTACAAAAAGATCGTCTATATAACGCATCCATTTCATCACATGTTTGTCCATTACTGTAGCATAGTTTACTTTCAGAATTGTCTCTTCCCAAAAGCCCATGTGGAGGCAGGCATAGCTTGGTGAAAAGCTAGCCCCCATAGCTACCCCCCTTAATTGCTGGTAGGTTTGTTGATTAAACAAGAAAAAATTATTGTTTAAACAAAAATGGATTAGACTGATCAACATTTTGTTGTGTTGGTAAAATTGGACCAGTCTGGTAGCCAAAACATATTCTACAGCTCTGAGTCCATCTCTGTGGTTGATTGAAGTGTACAGGTTAGATACATCCAATGTTATTTAAAGATAATCTTCTTTCCACCGATAATTATATATCTGTCTTAGAAAGTCTGATGTATCCTGGACGTATGATGGTAATCCTTTCACGAGGTCTTGAAGAAAAGTCTATGTAAACCGAAATATTTTCAAGTAAGCTTTGTTTGGCTGATATTATTGGCCGTCCTGGTGGATTTTGGATATCTTTATGGATCTTTGGTATAAAATATATTACCGGCGTGATAGGATGATCTTTTTTCATAAATTTGTATTCATCTTGATTTATGAGGCCAATGCTTTTCCAAGCCAGAAGTTTGGTAAATAGTTCGTTTTGTGCCTGTGTTGTTGCCTGTTTGTTGCTCAATTTGTAACATGATCGATCATTGAGTTGAGACAATGCTTCTTCGGTATATTGTTGCAGGGGCCATAATACAACGTTTCCGCCCTTATCTGAATTGCGGATAACCACTTTATCTTGTTCTTTTAGTCTTTTCATTAATTGGTAATATTTTTGTTGTTGGTGGCTATATGTCTTTTTTGTTCCCGCTAATTTGTAATTCAGTTTCTTAATTTCTGCAACCACAGTCTCATTGAACACATCGATATTGTCTCTAGGCAAAATTGGAACAAACTTGGACTTGGGTTTGAATTTAGTAGTTGGCCTTTGACTTGAGTTGAGTTGTTGTTGTGCTAGAATTGATTAAGAGGAAGGTGGCGATGCACTAGGTGGCATATTTTGTTCTAGATCTTGTAGTACTCCTAATAGGTTGACAACTGATATTGCCAGATGGGTAGCTTTTTCCGTTGAGCTCTCCCTTATAGAAGTATCAGGTTCTTTGTTATGTAGTTGTGAATGAAATTTTCTTAATTTTAGTTTCCGTATGAAGTGATACACATCCGCTCTTGTTTGTACATAGTCAAAATTTGTTTCAGGACAATATGAAAGTCCTAACGCTAGGAGTTGTTGTTCTGCCTTGTCTAAGTTGACATTAGCCAAATTAATGATAGTATTGGAGGACTGGGATTCAAGGTTTTTTATCGGCGCCAGTTCTTTTTCTGTGTTTTGTTGTACCTCCCTTTGTTTTTTCCTTCGTTGTTTCCTTCTTTCATTTCTTTTGATGTTTCGTTTTTGGTTCCTGTCGATTGTGGGTTTCTGGGGCGCAAGGTTTGGCGCAACTCGTCCCTAAAAAAATGCAATTCGTCAACTAGAGTATGTTTGGTATTAGCGTTGGTGATCCCACCTGTTGCCCCTCTGTTGGATTCTACATCAGACTCGCTATCCATGGCTGAACTGAGATCGGACACTGTGGACAATTCTTGCTGTGTATGGCTAGGTCCCGCTGTAGCAGAGGAAGTAAAGGGCTTGCTGGTTTTGGAAGAGGCTTTTATTGCATCATATTTGCGGGCGAAGGTGAAAATCTGCCTGCAGTCATAATCTTGTTTGTCCCTTTGGAATTTAAAGCTTTTTCTTTTTATGATGATATCTTCCTCTTTTTTCAGTCTTACCATCATTTCATCTCGCCATTTGTTTGCTCCTTCCCCACTTTCTACAGCTGCAATCTGTGCGTTTAATTGTTCAATTTCTTTTACTAGCTCCAATCTGTCAATGTGGGCGTATTTGATTAATTCTTTCATTAGTTCACTTGATGCTGTTAAGTTGCATTCAGCCCACTCTTTTAGCATGTCTGGGTTTGGTTTTTCATAACTGGGTGCCAAGAAGATTCGAAGCCCTCGTGGGACTCTGTTGACCTCCAAATAACTAGTGAGGGATTTGTGCTCCCACCACTTGGCTTGCTCCGCCTTCATCTTTTTTTCCAACACCTTATAAAGATCCTTGAGACTGTTCCTGCCTTTGTTAGTCCCTTCATTGTTGGTCGGTTTTCTAACTTGGGTGGACGTACTTTCTATGAAAATGCCCTCCGCGATCTCCTCTCTCCCTCTTAACACGTCGGCAGACATTATTAGCGCTTGATCTTGTGTGCGTGTATTTAATAGCAGATAATCCACATACACGTCAGGTATACCTCCCACCAGTCAATTGTGGCCGCTCGTACCTTGTAGATTGCTGCAGTCGCTCACCTCGTCCTCCGACTCGGAAGCTTTCCGCTGCTATCCACGTCTGGCTTCAGCTTCGATGCCTGTTGTGACCGGGGGTAACTCAGACTCTCTCCTCCTGGAGTTATGATTCACTTCCGGGCCGAGACCCGGAAACTCAGCTTCTTGTCGATGTACCGCACTTGGGAGGGGGTCCGTCACGAAAACCAAGGAAGCTGTTTCCTGGTAAATTTTGCAGTAAACCTTTCTTTTGTGCGATCCTCTGCAATCCGGATCAAGAAGGGAACGGACTCCACTTTGTTGTACCAAGTATGATTTATTTTTTTGTATTTGTGCGCTCTGCCGCCATGACGCGTTTCGGGCTTTGCAGCCCTTGATCACATGACGTGCCCCCTGCGTTTGTCCCATTTTTAAAGTGCCAGTGCATAGATAATTGCCCATAGGCATAGACAAAATACTACCTTGCCACAACATTTGAATCTCATTTCTATTCGTTGGTACATCATGTGACTGTAAAATGCATTTCACAAAGATTATCTCATGATTCATAATATTAGAGCTGTAAGCTCACTTATCATAATGTGCAATTGTTTACGTATAAATACAATAAATAAATAACCAGCACTTATAAAATCAGAGAAATACAAATGTTAAAACCATGTTTAAAATGTGATATCTAAACATTATTAACATTGGCATTAGAGTATTGATCGGGTTTAGCAGCATGGTTTTCTGTCTGTGCAAAATTGGCAAGTAAAGTGCAAAATTGTGACATAGTATCACCTGTGTAAAATTCAGTCTAGAACAAAAGTGTTTGTCCTACATATTAATCTATAAATTTAATATTTATAAAATTGGGAAAAAAGATTTAGGGGAAAAGAGAGAAGAGAAGAGAGAAGGATATTAAAAAATGTGTTTGTGTGAGTATCGGAGTTCATATTGTGAGGGCTTTTATTGGACAGGTCTGTATCGCTAATATTGATTGAGGAGTACTGGTTTCTCAGTTATTCATAAACTCCCTATAGCCCCGTATACAGATCTTCTGTCATGTTCAGCCCATGTGGGCTTTTGCTGTCCAATTCAAGGATATATTTGGTCTCTAATTTTCTGAGGAGAGACTCCCGATCCCCACCCCTTCTGAGAGCAGGGATGCAATCAATGACAAAATAATTAAGGAATTGTGTGTTGCTTTCATGAAATTCCCTAACATGCCGGGCCACCGGATATGATGTGTCCATATTGGTGATGGCCCGTAAGTGCTGGAGAATTCTCTTGTGGACCTGCAGTTTTGTGCTTCCCACATACTGCAGTCCACAAGAGCACTCCAGCGCGTAAATCGCAAATTCTGTTTTGCATGTCATGTTCTTAGTGATGGTATTTGGTTTCTCCTCAAAAGGTGTTGTAAAAGATGTTTTATTTATGGCGTGTCGGCATGCCTTGCATGTAGAACATTTAGAAAAGCCCTTACGTTTCGTCAGCCAATTGGTTCCTGATCTTATTTCCGGGCTGCTGCTAACTAGGATATCACTAGTTGATGGTGCTCTTCTGAATGTAATAGTAGGATTTGCTGGGATAATCTCATTGAGTTGTGTATCAAGGTGTAATAAGTACCAGTTGTCTTTTATGATTTTGCTAAGACTGTCCCTTTGTTTGTTGTATGTCAAGATCAGTCTTACCTCCTCAATCTTACTTGGGCACTCACCACTATTGCTTGGTTTGACTTTACTATTAGGTGGTTTAAACAGTAAGTCTTCTCGTCTCATGGACTTGGTTTTCTGTATGGCCACATTGATGACTTTATTGCTGTAACCCCTCTCTAGGAATCTGATTCTGCTTTCTTGTTGAGCAACCGCTAAGTCAGTTCAGTGCTACATATTCTTCGGATCCGCAGCATCTCCCCATATGGGATGCTGTGGATCGTATGTTTCGGATGAAAGCTTGAGAAGTGCAAAGTGGTGTTACCTGATGTCGGTTTGCGATAGTTTGGTGTGCAACTGGTTGTTATCAACATATACCTGAGCATCAAGAAAACAAATTTCTTTTTTATCAATGGTACTTGTAAACTGTAAGTTGAGATTGTTAACATTAATGCAATCAATAAAATTCTGCGCCTCCAACTCACTACCCTGCCAAATTACAAAAAGATCGTCTATATAACGCATCCATTTCATCACATGTTTGTCCATTACTGTAGCATAGTTTACTTTCAGAATTGTCTCTTCCCAAAAGCCCATGTGGAGGCAGGCATAGCTTGGTGAAAAGCTAGCCCCCATAGCTACCCCCCTTAATTGCTGGTAGGTTTGTTGATTAAACAAGAAAAAATTATTGTTTAAACAAAAATGGATTAGACTGATCAACATTTTGTTGTGTTGGTAAAATTGGACCAGTCTGGTAGCCAAAACATATTCTACAGCTCTGAGTCCATCTCTGTGGTTGATTGAAGTGTACAGGTTAGATACATCCAATGTTATTTAAAGATAATCTTCTTTCCACCGATAATTATATATCTGTCTTAGAAAGTCTGATGTATCCTGGACGTATGATGGTAATCCTTTCACGAGGTCTTGAAGAAAAGAGTCTATGTAAACCGAAATATTTTCAAGTAAGCTTTGTTTGGCTGATATTATTGGCCGTCCTGGTGGATTTTGGATATCTTTATGGATCTTTGGTATAAAATATATTACCGGCGTGATAGGATGATCTTTTTTCATAAATTTGTATTCATCTTGATTTATGAGGCCAATGCTTTTCCAAGCCAGAAGTTTGGTAAATAGTTCGTGTTGTGCCTGTGTTGTTGCCTGTTTGTTGCTCAATTTGTAACATGATCGATCATTGAGTTGAGACAATGCTTCTTCGGTATATTGTTGCAGGGGCCATAATACAACGTTTCCGCCCTTATCTGAATTGCGGATAACCACTTTATCTTGTTCTTTTAGTCTTTTCATTAATTGGTAATATTTTTGTTGTTGGTGGCTATATGTCTTTTTTGTTCCCGCTAATTTGTAATTCAGTTTCTTAATTTCTGCAACCACAGTCTCATTGAACACATCGATATTGTCTCTAGGCAAAATTGGAACAAACTTGGACTTGGGTTTGAATTTAGTAGTTGGCCTTTGACTTGAGTTGAGTTGTTGTTGTGCTAGAATTGATTAAGAGGAAGGTGGCGATGCACTAGGTGGCATATTTTGTTCTAGATCTTGTAGTACTCCTAATAGGTTGACATCTGATATTGCCAGATGGGTAGCTTTTTCCGTTGAGCTCTCCCTTATAGAAGTATCAGGTTCTTTGTTATGTAGTTGTGAATGAAATTTTCTTAATTTTAGTTTCCGTATGAAGTGATACACATCCGCTCTTGTTTGTACATAGTCAAAATTTGTTTCAGGACAATATGAAAGTCCTAACGCTAGGAGTTGTTGTTCTGCCTTGTCTAAGTTGACATTAGCCAAATTAATGATAGTATTGGAGGACTGGGATTCAAGGTTTTTTATCGGCGCCAGTTCTTTTTCTGTGTTTTGTTGTACCTCCCTTTGTTTTTTCCTTCGTTGTTTCCTTCTTTCATTTCTTTTGATGTTTCGTTTTTGGTTCCTGTCGATTGTGGGTTTCTGGGGCGCAAGGTTTGGCGCAACTCGTCCCTAAAAAAATGCAATTCGTCAACTAGAGTATGTTTGGTATTAGCGTTGGTGATCCCACCTGTTGCCCCTCTGTTGGATTCTACATCAGACTCGCTATCCATGGCTGAACTGAGATCGGACACTGTGGACAATTCTTGCTGTGTATGGCTAGGTCCCGCTGTAGCAGAGGAAGTAAAGGGCTTGCTGGTTTTGGAAGAGGCTTTTATTGCATCATATTTGCGGGCGAAGGTGAAAATCTGCCTGCAGTCATAATCTTGTTTGTCCCTTTGGAATTTAAAGCTTTTTCTTTTTATGATGATATCTTCCTCTTTTTTCAGTCTTACCATCATTTCATCTCGCCATTTGTTTGCTCCTTCCCCACTTTCTACAGCTGCAATCTGTGCGTTTAATTGTTCAATTTCTTTTACTAGCTCCAATCTGTCAATGTGGGCGTATTTGATTAATTCTTTCATTAGTTCACTTGATGCTGTTAAGTTGCATTCAGCCCACTCTTTTAGCATGTCTGGGTTTGGTTTTTCATAACTGGGTGCCAAGAAGATTCGAAGCCCTCGTGGGACTCTGTTGACCTCCAAATAACTAGTGAGGGATTTGTGCTCCCACCACTTGGCTTGCTCCGCCTTCATCTTTTTTTCCAACACCTTATAAAGATCCTTGAGACTGTTCCTGCCTTTGTTAGTCCCTTCATTGTTGGTCGGTTTTCTAACTTGGGTGGACGTACTTTCTATGAAAATGCCCTCCGCGATCTCCTCTCTCCCTCTTAACACGTCGGCAGACATTATTAGCGCTTGATCTTGTGTGCGTGTATTTAATAGCAGATAATCCACATACACGTCAGGTATACCTCCCACCAGTCAATTGTGGCCGCTCGTACCTTGTAGATTGCTGCAGTCGCTCACCTCGTCCTCCGACTCGGAAGCTTTCCGCTGCTATCCACGTCTGGCTTCAGCTTCGATGCCTGTTGTGACCGGGGGTAACTCAGACTCTCTCCTCCTGGAGTTATGATTCACTTCCGGGCCGAGACCCGGAAACTCAGCTTCTTGTCGATGTACCGCACTTGGGAGGGGGTCCGTCACAAAAACCAAGGAAGCTGTTTCCTGGTAAATTTTGCAGTAAACCTTTCTTTTGTGCGATCCTCTGCAATCCGGATCAAGAAGGGAACGGACTCCACTTTGTTGTACCAAGTATGATTTATTTTTTTGTATTTGTGCGCTCTGCCGCCATGACGCGTTTCGGGCTTTGCAGCCCTTGATCACATGACGTGCCCCCTGCGTTTGTCCCATTTTTAAAGTGCCAGTGCATAGATAATTGCCCATAGGCATAGACAAAATACTACCTTGCCACAACATTTGAATCTCATTTCTATTCGTTGGTACATCATGTGACTGTAAAATGCATTTCACAAAGATTATCTCATGATTCATAATATTAGAGCTGTAAGCTCACTTATCATAATGTGCAATTGTTTACGTATAAATACAATAAATAAATAACCAGCACTTATAAAATCAGAGAAATACAAATGTTAAAACCATGTTTAAAATGTGATATCTAAACATTATTAACATTGGCATTAGAGTATTGATCGGGTTTAGCAGCATGGTTTTCTGTCTGTGCAAAATTGGCAAGTAAAGTGCAAAATTGTGACATAGTATCACCTGTGTGAAATTCAGTCTAGAACAAAAGTGTTTGTCCTACATATCAATCTATAAATTTAATATTTATAAAATTGGGAAAAAAGATTTAGGGGAAAAGAGAGAAGAGAAGAGAGAAGGATATTAAAAAATGTGTTTGTGTGAGTATCGGAGTTCAAATTGTGAGGGCTTTTATTGGACAGGTCTGTATCGCTAATATTGATTGAGGAGTACTGGTTTCTCAGTTATTCATAAACTCCCTATAGCCACGTATACAGATCTTCTGTCATGTTCAGCCCATGTGGGCTTTTGCTGTCCAATTCAAGGATATATTTGGTCTCTAATTTCCTGAGGAGAGACTCCCGATCCCCACCCCTTCTGAGAGCAGGGATGCAATCAATGACAAAATAATTAAGGAATTGTGTGTTGCTTTCATGAAATTCCCTAACATGCCGGGCCACCGGATATGATGTGTCCATATTGGTGATGGCCCGTAAGTGCTGGAGAATTCTCTTGTGGACCTGCAGTTTTGTGCTTCCCACATACTGCAGTCCACAAGAGCACTCCAGCGCGTAAATCGCAAATTCTGTTTTGCATGTCATGTTCTTAGTGATGGTATTTGGTTTCTCCTCAAAAGGTGTTGTAAAAGATGTTTTATTTATGGCGTGTCGGCATGCCTTGCATGTAGAACATTTAGAAAAGCCCTTAGGTTTCGTCAGCCAATTGGTTCCTGATCTTATTTCCGGGCTGCTGCTAACTAGGATATCACTAGTTGATGGTGCTCTTCTGAATGTAATAGTAGGATTTGCTGGGATAATCTCATTGAGTTGTGTATCAAGGTGTAATAAGTACCAGTTGTCTTTTATGATTTTGCTAAGACTGTCCCTTTGTTTGTTGTATGTCAAGATCAGTCTTACCTCCTCAATCTTACTTGGGCACTCACCACTATTGCTTGGTTTGACTTTACTATTAGGTGGTTTAAACAGTAAGTCTTCTCGTCTCATGGACTTGGTTTTCTGTATGGCCACATTGATGACTTTATTGCTGTAACCCCTCTCTAGGAATCTGATTCTGCTTTCTTGTTGAGCAACCGCTAAGTCAGTTCAGTGCTACATATTCTTCGGATCCGCAGCATCTCCCCATATAATAATAATAATAATAATAATATGAAATTTGTAATGCGCTCAGCTTACCCAGGGGCGTCCCGGCACATATGGGATGCTGTGGATCGTATGTTTCGGATGAAAGCTTGAGAAGTGCAAAGTGGTGTTACCTGATGTCGGTTTGCGATAGAGTTTGGTGTGCAACTGGTTGTTATCAACATATACCTGAGCATCAAGAAAACAAATTTCTTTTTTATCAATGGTACTTGTAAACTGTAAGTTGAGATTGTTAACATTAATGCAATCAATAAAATTCTGCGCCTCCAACTCACTACCCTGCCAAATTACAAAAAGATCGTCTATATAACGCATCCATTTCATCAAATGTTTGTCCATTACTGTAGCATAGTTTACTTTCAGAATTGTCTCTTCCCAAAAGCCCATGTGGAGGCAGGCATAGCTTGGTGAAAAGCTAGCCCCCATAGCTACCCCCCTTAATTGCTGGTAGGTTTGTTGATTAAACAAGAAAAAATTATTGTTTAAACAAAAATGGATTAGACTGATCAACATTTTGTTGTGTTGGTAAAATTGGACCAGTCTGGTAGCCAAAACATATTCTACAGCTCTGAGTCCATCTCTGTGGTTGATTGAAGTGTACAGGTTAGATACATCCAATGTTATTTAAAGATAATCTTCTTTCCACCGATAATTATATATCTGTCTTAGAAAGTCTGATGTATCCTGGACGTATGATGGTAATCCTTTCACGAGGTCTTGAAGAAAAGAGTCTATGTAAACCGAAATATTTTCAAGTAAGCTTTGTTTGGCTGATATTATTGGCCGTCCTGGTGGATTTTGGATATCTTTATGGATCTTTGGTATAAAATATATTACCGGCGTGATAGGATGATCTTTTTTCATAAATTTGTATTCATCTTGATTTATGAGGCCAATGCTTTTCCAAGCCAGAAGTTTGGTAAATAGTTCGTTTTGTGCCTGTGTTGTTGCCTGTTTGTTGCTCAATTTGTAACATGATCGATCATTGAGTTGAGACAATGCTTCTTCGGTATATTGTTGCAGGGGCCATAATACAACGTTTCCGCCCTTATCTGAATTGCGGATAACCACTTTATCTTGTTCTTTTAGTCTTTTCATTAATTGGTAATATTTTTGTTGTTGGTGGCTATATGTCTTTTTTGTTCCCGCTAATTTGTAATTCAGTTTCTTAATTTCTGCAACCACAGTCTCATTGAACACATCGATATTGTCTCTAGGCAAAATTGGAACAAACTTGGACTTGGGTTTGAATTTAGTAGTTGGCCTTTGACTTGAGTTGAGTTGTTGTTGTGCTAGAATTTATTAAGAGGAAGGTGGCGATGCACTAGGTGGCATATTTTGTTCTAGATCTTGTAGTACTCCTAATAGGTTGACATCTGATATTGCCAGATGGGTAGCTTTTTCCGTTGAGCTCTCCCTTATAGAAGTATCAGGTTCTTTGTTATGTAGTTGTGAATGAAATTTTCTTAATTTTAGTTTCCGTATGAAGTGATACACATCCGCTCTTGTTTGTACATAGTCAAAATTTGTTTCAGGACAATATGAAAGTCCTAACGCTAGGAGTTGTTGTTCTGCCTTGTCTAAGTTGACATTAGCCAAATTAATGATAGTATTGGAGGACTGGGATTCAAGGTTTTTTATCGGCGCCAGTTCTTTTTCTGTGTTTTGTTGTACCTCCCTTTGTTTTTTCCTTCGTTGTTTCCTTCTTTCATTTCTTTTGATGTTTCGTTTTTGGTTCCTGTCGATTGTGGGTTTCTGGGGCGCAAGATTTGGCGCAACTCGTCCCTAAAAAAATGCAATTCGTCAACTAGAGTATGTTTGGTATTAGCGTTGGTGATCCCACCTGTTGCCCCTCTGTTGGATTCTACATCAGACTCGCTATCCATGGCTGAACTGAGATCGGACACTGTGGACAATTCTTGCTGTGTATGGCTAGGTCCCGCTGTAGCAGAGGAAGTAAAGGGCTTGCTGGTTTTGGAAGAGGCTTTTATTGCATCATATTTGCGGGCGAAGGTGAAAATCTGCCTGCAGTCATAATCTTGTTTGTCCCTTTGGAATTTAAAGCTTTTTCTTTTTATGATGATATCTTCCTCTTTTTTCAGTCTTACCATCATTTCATCTCGCCATTTGTTTGCTCCTTCCCCACTTTCTACAGCTGCAATCTGTGCGTTTAATTGTTCAATTTCTTTTACTAGCTCCAATCTGTCAATGTGGGTGTATTTGATTAATACTTTCATTAGTTCACTTGATGCTGTTAAGTTGCATTCAGCCCACTCTTTTAGCATGTCTGGGTTTGGTTTTTCATAACTGGGTGCCAAGAAGATTCGAAGCCCTCGTGGGACTCTGTTGACCTCCAAATAACTAGTGAGGGATTTGTGCTCCCACCACTTGGCTTGCTCCGCCTTCATCTTTTTTTCCAACACCTTATAAAGATCCTTGAGACTGTTCCTGCCTTTGTTAGTCCCTTCATTGTTGGTCGGTTTTCTAACTTGGGTGGACGTACTTTCTATGAAAATGCCCTCCGCGATCTCCTCTCTCCCTCTTAACACGTCTGCAGACATTATTAGCGCTTGATCTTGTGTGCGTGTATTTAATAGCAGATAATCCACATACACGTCAGGTATACCTCCCACCAGTCAATTGTGGCCGCTCGTACCTTGTAGATTGCTGCAGTCGCTCACCTCGTCCTCCGACTCGGAAGCTTTCCGCTGCTATCCACGTCTGGCTTCAGCTTCGATGCCTGTTGTGACCGGGGGTAACTCAGACTCTCTCCTCCTGGAGTTATGATTCACTTCCGGGCCGAGACCCGGAAACTCAGCTTCTTGTCGATGTACCGCACTTGGGAGGGGGTCCGTCACGAAAACCAAGGAAGCTGTTTCCTGGTAAATTTTGCAGTAAACCTTTCTTTTGTGCGATCCTCTGCAATCCGGATCAAGAAGGGAACGGACTCCACTTTGTTGTACCAAGTATGATTTATTTTTTTGTATTTGTGCGCTCTGCCGCCATGACGCGTTTCGGGCTTTGCAGCCCTTGATCACATGACGTGCCCCCTGCGTTTGTCCCATTTTTAAAGTGCCAGTGCATAGATAATTGCCCATAGGCATAGACAAAATACTACCTTGCCACAACATTTGAATCTCATTTCTATTCGTTGGTACATCATGTGACTGTAAAATGCATTTCACAAAGATTATCTCATATCTCATGATTCATAATATTAGAGCTGTAAGCTCACTTATCATAATGTGCAATTGTTTACGTATAAATACAATAAATAAATAACCAGCACTTATAAAATCAGAGAAATACAAATGTTAAAACCATGTTTAAAATGTGATATCTAAACATTATTAACATTGGCATTAGAGTATTGATCGGGTTTAGCAGCATGGTTTTCTGTCTGTGCAAAATTGGCAAGTAAAGTGCAAAATTGTGACATAGTATCACCTGTGTAAAATTCAGTCTAGAACAAAAGTGTTTGTCCTACATATCAATCTATAAATTTAATATTTATAAAATTGGGAAAAAAGATTTAGGGGAAAAGAGAGAAGAGAAGAGAGAAGGATATTAAAAAATATGTGTGTTTGTGTGAGTATCGGAGTTCATATTGTGAGGGCTTTTATTGGACAGGTCTGTATCTATATATATATATGTGTGTGTGTGTGTGTGTGTATGTGTGTGTGTATGTATGTATGTATCTGTTGCTTTGCTAACTCCCAAAGGCAAAGCAACCTGACACATTCAGAATGTAGATATAAAGCACGATGCATCTCAAACTCAAATTCCTGATGACTTACTCCATGCTATTACAATAACTGGGGTTCTTTGTGCTGAAATGTAATGGAAAATCTTTGGGCGGAGGAGATGGTTGGAGGTTATGCTGCCTCCACCATTGACTAAAGAGGAAAACAGTCCTCTCCGTATAAATAGGCTTTTGTTTGGTTGATTCTGATTCCACCAACCTTAAAAATGCGGTCCAGATTTACTGTTCTTCAAGCAAGGAATCACTGAGTGAAAAATGCAGCAGTGTGTTAGATGAGAAAACAGAGCAGCATTAGATGAAGTAAGAGTGGCCTGTTGATGACTTCACCAGTGGGGCTCACCCTAAATCTGGCTGTTCTGCATCATACAGAGCATTGAGTTGTGGCACAAAGGCTAGTCTGTAATGTGTAGCAAAGGCTTTGAGCTGTAGGTACACACACTAGTACAAATTCTCACCTGTAGACACCGGGACAGGGGTCAGACATGTTTCAGGCGATATATAGATTAACCCTTTTCTTGCATCTGATTTTCCTTGAAGTTAGGATTGGGGGCAATGCCAGATTACGCTGTCTCAGTAAATATGGTTTTGCAAAAACATGATTAAGGGCCTCATTTATGAAAACTGTTGCATTGCTACGTGAAAACAGCGATGCGCTAGTTTTCACTGCACCCTCCTTGCAACAGGATGTGTGCGCCAGATTTGATGTATGGCGCTCCATGTCAAAAGGAGTTACAGATACGTCAGTATTTCTGACGTATCTGTAGGCACATAAATGCCGCATTGCTGGGGTGTGTCTTGAAACAGACGCAACTTCAGCAATGTGTCCTTTCACATGGATAAAGCCCCATGTGAAAGGGCCTGCGTCAGTCTTACGCCTGCTGTGAGGCAGGCGTAAGATATTGACGCAATGGCGTCCTAGAAGTGGCGCACTAAAATCTTATAGATTTCAATGCTCCACTTCTACAAGGCTTTGATGCGGGGGAACACCCACCCTGCATACATTATACTTGGTGCAGAGGTTTACAAAGTGACGCATCTGCCTAGATGCGTCACTGTGTAAATAGGGCGCAACATGATGCATCTTTTACGCCACCAGTAAAAGACGACGGCGTAAAAGTGTCACAAGGCCTCATAAATAATGCCCTAAGGGTTTTGTTCTGACCTGCCTCAGATTCACACCCTTGCATGCGTTAACAGGGAAATGGCGCAAAAGAGTTTGGTTGCGGCGTGAGGGAGAGTTGAAAATTGTGAATTGAAAAAACAAAAATAGGTTTTGTGTTTGAAAGTTGATTCATCTCTGCTGTTTGCAGCACTCTGAAATGCTTTGTGATGCTCTGCGTCACTTTCGTTTTATGCACCTGCACACACCCTTAGGAAATCTGACCCGCCACCTCAAAAGTGTGATTGGGCCAACATGGATTCATCAGTTTTCATTTGTCAGGCAAGGATTTCTCAGCTAATATTTTTTTCACAAGTACTCATTTTTGATGGGAAGATTGTAAATGGATTACAAATGTAGATATACCCCCGATTCAATTCCTATATCTGCGTGTAAAGGAATGTCTTACATTTTGCTTCGGCTCAGGTGGTGGAGCCACATCAAATGCTTCAAACAGAATCGACAGCCTCAAGGCTATTAACTAAGCTTCTGATTGGCTAGGACAAATGGCTAAACTGGATTTTGAATATAAATTTATTAATTAAATTATTTTAGGATTTGTCAAATAAGAGTGCCGCCCTGGTCCAAAAGTCTCGTCAAAACAAATACAGATAATTATGACCAGTACTGACAGCAACAGTAAAAATAAGGCAGTTGGTCTAGACAATGACGACATCAGGAACAACAAATACATCCGCTGCCAGGATTATCAAAAATACCCCAGCCCCCTAGCGGGAACTAGATACTATAGTGATTAACTGCGCATTACAATAAAGAAACCTATGAACTCGCATATGACTCACTGGGAGTCATGAACCACAGTTTCAGAATACCTGCCATAAAATGCAAATATATGTGCCTAAATGAAAAAGACATATATTTGCAAATACAGTTTTATTTCTTTAACCCTTTTCTTTCTTCCGGTCTGTGGCCCTTCACATGATGTGGCAGATCGTGGACTTTGCCTTCTTTTTGCTGATGGCCCCTGTCTGTTTGGGCTCGTGGATGGCGTTCAGTGATTGGCTGTGCAGCGTTTCCTGCAGCTCCATCTTCTCGTTCAAAAGGAGTTCTGACCGCTCCTCCAACCTCCTCAGCTCTGCCATCCATTTCTGCAGACAAGTAAAGAAGCATGTATGTCATTATTATGGAACTGGGTCAACTATGTTTTAATGTACTGATTTTTGTTGTCATATTTTACCTAAAGAGTTCATTTATAGTTCATATTTAGCAAGGTTATTAGCAGAAATGATAAAAAATAAAGCAGGCTATTAGAGGGAAATGCAATCACAGCAATGTACATTATCACTGGGACAGAGAAAGGCCCCCCACATGGTTCTGCACCTTAGCACCCATGACATTCATGAGCGTGACTACCACCTGCTCGTAAGATTGTAGAGGACTGATTGTTGTGACAGCAATAAGATTCCACTGGTAGAATAGTTGCTTACCAGTCTCTTCTGCATTTTTAAATTGACCTGTCAGTCGACTTCAACCTGTTTCTTTGCCCAGCCATCCATGTGGGACATAGATTTTGCATGTGTATGCATTACAGCTGTGAGTAGTGTGTGTGTGGAGCATGTGGGAAACATGTGGTCTTTGCCACATTGGAATCCATTTTGTTTGTCATACATCCAAGTTGTACCTAGGATGCATGTTTGCAGGGAGCTACAGGCAACAATGTGAATCGTAGAGATCTACCAGGGCTTTTCAGGGTTGTTTTTTTAGTGGGGAGAGGAGGAGACATAGTGTCCCTTTTAACCTTAAGGAATTCCCTATTGCCCTTCCTACCCCATTCCTCACTAGAAGGGCTACCGCTCGCAAATATTTAGGTGGGACAGCTTCCCTTTCTTTCAGGAGACTCCCAGCCGCATCCCACATTTGTGCTAAAACGTGACAACAAAGACGATGCCTGGATCAGTAATGAGTGGAATAAGCAGAAGGCAGGAACTACTCAAAATAATTCTGAGTCTCGGAGATTAAAGGTGGAATAGACAACTATTGCTTCCAATTTTTGGTATAAAGATGGGACAAAAAAATTCCAGTTATTATTCGAAGACTTCTCTACCAGAAACCAGGGTCTTCACGTCCGTGACAGAGAGAAACTCTATGAGCTCCAGAGTTGGGGTAACCAACGCCATGTTTCCTTGCCACATTGGAGACCAGAAACCTGAGAGCTTCTAGTAAGGCTTCTAGGAAGGACTGCCTGGCCACTGCTTCGAGGGAGAATGCTGACTGGCTGCTCAGGATAGGCATTGGCGGTGCCCGTGCACGAGGACGACCCTGCTCGGAAGAGATGGGGCTGAATAAGAGCAGAAGCAGGACAAACTGAGGCCACCGGCTGCACCACTAGGGAAATAACTTTAGCCCTCTGACAGCAAAGTCTGGAAGCCCTGGACTGATCCTGCAGTGTGTATTGAATCCATTGTGCTTGAACACGATTCGACCATGCACAAACTCCCCTGAAGAAGCATGTGCTAGAGAAACCGGACGACGATCTGCAGTCTCCATGTGAAAGATCTAGAGTCCCGAGGGGATATTTCTGCAACTAAATGTAGTGCACAAGTCCGTAACTCACAGCCACATCCAGACGTAGCCATCTATAATGTTTGGTTGGTGGGTTTGATTGATTGAAGAAGAACCCATGCAGCAAGTTTTACTGGACTAGGAGCACTACTATCACAGTGCAACGTCCTCTCCAGCTGTTGCTGCCACTGCTGATCTGATCCAGTACAGACACCATTGTCATGGACTGTGGCCACGTCAGATGGGCTGCAGCAAGGACTGTGCCATCCGTGTTCAGTAGGGCACCCCAGATGTACATCACATTAAGCAGGTAGTGTTGCGTTGTTGGTCAACACTCAACGTAGGCCCTGCCAGCCTCACCAAGGTAAAATGGATACTTGGGTATTGTGCAATCAGGGAAGATACCAAACTAGGGAGGAGGCGGCAGAAATCCATAGGACAAGGAGTTTGTTGGTGAACGCATTGGCCCAAGCCAGACAGCCCTACCATGGCAATCAGTTCCCTTGACACCCATGATACGAATCCTGGAGACTGTTTAGTACTTTTTGCAGTAAGAATAGCATTGAGGGTTGTACCGTGTTAGCAGCCTAGACTGTATCCCCCACCAAAGTTACCCATGTTGCAGAATAATAACAGTGGTTTTTGCTCTCTGATATCTTTTCTACAGTATTGTGTTTTGTCTGATTGGTAAATTACTTTTCCATTTTCAAATACTAAGCAAAGACTGACAACTGATATGAGTTCTGAGGGGTATA
Source organism: Triturus cristatus (assembly GCF_964204655.1). NCBI lineage: Eukaryota > Metazoa > Chordata > Amphibia > Caudata > Salamandridae > Triturus > Triturus cristatus. Next base: position 993,310,504 of record NC_140583.1, on the reverse strand, counting down.
TTTACAAGGGGATAGCACCACCAGAACATTACTTTTAGCGACATTCTCCTGGCGCTATGCCCTTCTCCATTTTTACAAAGCGGCACTAAGCCACTTTGAGTGGCTTAACGCCACCTTGTAAATATGCCCCTGTTACACACATTACTTTGCGTGAAAGAGGCATGCAATGTGTTTTTCCGTGGCTGTTCCACTGCAACACCCATTGCATTTTGACACTGCCCCAGATTTGCAAGGATGTGTCAAATCAGAGGCAGCACCAAAAACGAACACCATGCAATAAATAGCAGAATGGTGCAATGAGGAGAAATACTTTTATTTATCTTCATTTTTGTTTTTTCTATGTGTGCTACATTATGCAAAAGCAAAACGCCATTAATGATTGTTTATGTGCAGGAAGGTGTGCCTTCCTGCACGTAAACAAACAATCAATCAATCAGGATTTATAAAGCGCGGCTAATGACCCGATAGGGTATCCAGTCGCTTGCAGGCCCCAGAGACTTATTTGAAAAGACAGGACTAGAGGGCCTTTCGCAATTCTGGAAATGGAAGTGAGGTGATGGTCCGGAGGTGCGTGGGGAGGCTGTTCCAGGTCTTTGCTGTGATGTGGGAGAAGGAGCACGTCTGCTTCGGTAGATAGAAGGAGCATAGGGCAACTGAAAGGGAGGTGGAGCATAGTATTCTCAATGAAAATGTTGTGGTGGTGATAGAGGTGTTGAGTAGGGTGGGGATTTCCTGGCTGATCATTCGATTTGGGAGGTTGAAGATGTGGTGCAGGCATGGGTCTGAGGGAGCTCCAGAGTAGATGGATTTCATGGTGGAGGTGGTGTCCTGGGTGGAGAAGATGTTCCAGGTGGTAGGTGTGTGGTTGTGTTGGTTACGGTGGTGGCATATCTGTGGAGGAAGTCCATAGGTGTGGGTTCGAAGTTTCTGTATATGGTTGCGATCTTATCATGAAAGAAGTGGGCGAGGTTGTTGCACCGCTCTTGTGAGGGTGTGATGATGTTTTCTCTGGCAGCCGGGTTGGGGAATTCGTTAATGATGCTGAAAAGTTCCTTGGTGTTGTTTACTCTGGTTTTAATGTGTGCAGCAAGGGCTGTCTTCTTTGTTGCCCTCAGCAGACGGTGGTAGAGGTTGAGGGAGGCCTTGAAGGCTGCCCTGTCGGAGGTGTACTTGCTAGTGTGCCATCTCCTCTCCAACTGTTTGCTGTCAAGTTCTTGGGTGTACCACTGGCCTTTTAGAGGATTTTCTCTGGATGTTGCACTTGTTGGGGATGATGCTGCCTGCGCAGTTGGTGATGCAGACGTTGAAGTTTTTCACTCTGTGTTTGAGGTTGGTGGAGGTAGCATAGTTGGAGGTGTTGAGAGTGTTAACCCAGCTGGTCTCTGAAATTTTATTCCACCTCCGGTGGGGGGGCGTTGGTCATCTTTGGGGTGGAGGTGTGGGGGCTGGAGATGCAGAAGTGAACGATAGAATTATTGGTCCATGTGAGTTCTGTGACATGGCTATGTTTGACACGATTGCTTGAAGTGAAAATCAGATCCAGCGTGTGTCCTGCAGTGTGTGTAGGATCGTGGACGATTTGGGTCAGTCTGAGGCTCCTCATACCGTTGAAGAGGTGAGCAGTGTTTTTGTCATTGGGGTCATCGATGTGGAAATTCCTGACCCTATGGAGAGCCCCACTGCTTCTAGGGTCAATTGAAGTCAGAGTCCTCAGTCAAGATGCCCATCAGGAGTTTTTTCCCTTCCAATTGTCCATAGCTGCTGCCTCCAGTCCCAGTGTCCAGCAGAACGTCACAACCAAGTGCAAGACCTTTTAAGTGGGGGCGGTAGGTTCCTGAAGTGAGGCACCTCTGGCCTATCATGGGGTGCCACATCACCTCTCCACAGCCTGCTGGGACATTTCAAAATGGCATCACTCAGGAGTCACTTGCCACATATGCTCTGGGGGCCTAAGCTCCTCCCCTCGCTGACATCACTGCCAGGGCCTTTCCCACCAAATCTTCAAAGGGAGCTCCCCTCCTGTGTTGGCTTCAAAAGTCTGGGGTCCCTCCTATGTTCAGTGGGCTTTGGCAGACCCATCCCTGGTACAGTGTGACTGCTGACTGGTTGATTCAAAGTAGATGACACAGTGCTAATGACCCTCACTGCCAATAGTATGCACATTTGTTTGAATGCCTTTGATACTTTCATGGAAGGATTAGATCTTAGGGTCAACTTCACAAAGTCTTTTTCCATGACCTGTGGTCCCAAAGGGGTAAAATCTCGCAGGTTTATGATGAATGACTCAATTATTGCGAAAGTGGACAATTTGAATTATCTGGGGAATTTATTCAATAAAACGTTGAGTTGGGGCTTTTTAATAGCAGCCCGTGCCCAAAAGGCTACACAATCTATAGAGGCCCTTTTTCGTTTTTCTAGTAAATTGGGTCAAAAGCCGATTGTAGAACTAAAAACTCTATATAAAGCAAAATGCCTCCCTGTTGCCACATATGGTGCAGGAGTGTGGGGGACACAAAATTGTGACAAGATCCAAGTTATGGAAAATAAATTTATAAAGCGACTTCTGTCTGTCCCATCTGGTAGTTCAAATAGATTCTGGCATACTGAGGTGGGTATTGATTTTGTGAGTGATATTATCCATGTCTCTCCTCTGTTGCTATGGAGCAAGGTTTGGCGGTCTGAAGAATTGAAACTCACAAAGGAAATTTTACAAGACTGCCTTAAGCTTGATTATTCTATGGAGATCCCATGGCTGTTGTATGTAAGGGAAACCCTTTATAAGATTGGGATGGGAAACATATTTGAAAATCCAGAAATGGTTGGCAAGGAATCTAAGCTAATGATTAAAAACGCTTACTGTACCAGGTTAGGCATGTTAAGAAATAGTGAGCATGCACTATATAATAGGGGTAAGCTGCAGCAGCAGTTTTACCTATCGAATATCATGCATACCCAATGGCGTTTTTATTTGACAAGGTTCCGTCTCAGCTCTTTGCACTTTCTTTTTGCTTTCCCAAAACAAGGGGGGTGGTGTGAGAGACTACCCCCTTGCCCTTGTAATGATAAGGCCTCACAAAGCACAGTGCACCTCATCCTCTTTTGTGCTTTGTACGAAGATCCAAGAAACCGGTTTATTAAGCCTGTTTTGTTAACCCTTTGATCCCGTTACTATAAAGAGGGTTATGAGTATTTACTGTCCTTGTCATCTCCAGCTATATGTAGTGCTGTGCTTAGTTTTATTAAATTGGCACTCAATATTAGAAATCGATATTGAACAGTATTATTATTGGAAACCTATTGTAATAGATTACTTTGTGGATTTGTATTCTAATGGAATGCACAAGCACTTTACAATATGTTTATATATGTGACCCCTTTAGCCTAAATGTATTGCAAATTTAATATAGATATATAACATGTTTTCTTTTTAAAATAATTTTATGTAAATCTGTGTATACTTTTATGATTCTACTTATGAATCAAAATAAAGTTTATTGAATCAATCGATTCAAAGCATTCCTTCCCACCCATTTCCTCCTCAGGAGCTTAGTGAAGTTAATTGCCCCCTTTGTGTGGGGAGGCCATTGTTCCTACTGCTGGAGAGAAATGTAATTAACTGAGCCCCACAGGGTGACAAAAGGCCTGGGCTCTGATCCTGAGCTAGAGAAATATGGCATTCCTGGAGGATCCATAAGCTGTACTATTCTTTTTCCTCTCATCAGTTTCCCACTTTAAACTGATAGTTCTTCTCTCTTAACACATTGGTCTAGGTCTTTGAAATGTAACCAACATTGAATTTTCAACTTCTGCAAGACCGGAATGACAACATCCTTCTCTCTGCCTGCCTTCCACTCTACTTCTGTTATAGCACTTTCACGCAAGCAGTTCACTTCAGAAATATCGTCTGTATTACTCTCATTCGAACCAACCGCAGGCAGCCGAGAAAGCAAATCTGCCGCTTTATTCCTAGAACCAGATAAATATTGTACCTGAAAGTTAAATTCTTCCAATTCCTCACTCTTTCTTTTTGTTCTTGGGTTCAAATGTTAACTTCCCTTACAAGAAAAAATCTAAAATAAGGGACAATGTTCCATCCTAACAATGAAAGAAATGCCCCAAAGATAATACCTGAAATGGTGTATTGCCTAGCAACACACTAATGCTTCCCTTCCAAAGGCTGAGTAATGTTCCTTTGAAAGCACAACAAGGGAAATACACCACTCTCTCTTCTCTAGCTATGAGTTGTGATAAAACAGCTCCTAACCCTTTCAGACTGGCATCAGTGGTTAAGTATGTTTTTTTAAAGCATCAAAATGTCACAAACGTAGGCATATTTCAAATTTCTTTCTTTATGGAACTGTTAGCATATTTACAATCATCGAACCAAAGGGAAGCCGCCCTCTTTTTCAACAGTGATCTTATAATTTGTACCACAATAGCAGAGTCCTTGATGAACTTTGAATAGTATTTGACTAGTTCTAGGAATTACAGGATCTGTTCTTTATCAGTTGAGTTGGAGGCTCCTATTATACTTTCTGTCAACTAAATTTATACCCTCACCAGATATTATGTGTCCAAGTTAACCTTAAATCTTCAATTTTCTTTCTTCACAGTTTGTCAGGTTTTTTAAAAATAAAATCTTTTTTATTAAGGAAACACAAAATAACAATAAAACAAAAACATCAACCTAAAAAAGAAAAGGAGCGATCGTCAGGATGAGCATATCACGTAAAGTAGACACATCACATATACGACCAATGAAAAACATTACAAATAATGATACGGGCACACAAAAACATGAAGTCTTTAAAGTGACTCCTTATCCACATTGTATGGGGCGTCATCTTCAAAGGGGGTAAACATAAATCCTCTGTATTCGTTCCAGGGGCCCCATATTTTAGTCCATTTGCCTGGGCAGCCTCTGCTTTCGTATATCATCCTCTCGGCCTGCATGCACCAGTCCATGTCTTCCGCCCAATCCGTGCGCCGGGGCACGGCTCCCCCCTTCCAAGTTCTAGCAATGTTACGTTTTGGGATGATACAGCCTAACGAAACCCATAGTTGTTCGGTGCGGTTAAGTTCGGTTGCATCCCAAATGTTTAAAAGACAGAGCCGAGGGGAGGGTTCTATTGATTTCTGACATAGTCAGGACATGGTGGATAAAATCTCGTTCCAATAGTGTTTGAGAACTGGACAATCCCACCACTGATGTAGGAAAGTACCCACGAAGCAATAATCCAGGGGGCAGAGTGGGGAGATTGTCAGACCCATTTTAATGAGTGCTGTGGAAGTGTAATAAGACCTATGGAGTTTTATGAGTTGTATAAGCTTAAAAAGGGATCGGATTGCCACCTCCCTGGGAGATGCCAAGGCCTCCCTCCAATCCTCGTCTGGTATTTCCCCTATGTCGTCCGCCCATTTCATGCGAAGTTTATCGAGTGGTTCAGGTAAGTTATTAAGTATCTTGCGGTAAGTCAGGGAAATAGCCTTGTCAGGGAGATAGTCGTCAAGGAGCCTGTCTTCTAGAGATGAGGAGACGGGCAGATCGGTACCCTTGGGGATGGCTTTATTTAACGCACTACGTGCTTGCAGGTAACGGAATGTTTCCCCCTCATGCAACTGGTATTTTACTTGCAATGCCCCGAATGGAACCACCGCACACTTCACCCGTATGTCTCCCACTGCGGAAAGACCAATCAAGTCCCATTTATCAAAACCAGGGAGACTCGACGGCATTCTCAAGTGACAGGATTCCAGCAGTGGGGTAACTCAGAAGATTTTACCGTTCCAGCACGGCAGTGGTCGCGTGCCAGAGTGAAACTGTAGTGGAGGTGGGCGTAAATAAGGGTAGGTGCTTGGGCCTCCCATATAATGCCCTCATATAATTGCCCGCCGCCATATTGAACCTATCCATCCTGTACGCTGGGTCTGTAATGGGATGGTGGTCCCAGTGATTGAGGACCACCAATTGCGAGGCCCAGTAATATGTTTTGATTGCGGGAAGAGCAATTCCGCCGTCGTACCAACTGCGCAAGAGTTTTGTCAGGGCGATTCGGTAAGTAACGCCATTCCATAATAGTGAACGGACCTCGGAATCAATTGTTTGAAAGTATAGCAGTGAGATGGGGTAGGGTGTGTCCTGTAGGGCATAGAGGAAGCGGTGAAGTGCCATCATTTTGAAGAGGGCGGCCCTACCCAGCAGGGTAAGGGGCAGCGCCCTCCAATGCTGTACGTCCATATTTCTCGTGGCATAGATACCCAGGTAACAAAAGCCATCCGTGACTATGCTAGCCTTGCAGCCTGGAGAAAGGCGTTGGGGATCAACACTGAGGACATAAATCAATGACTTGTCCCAGTTGATGGTGTAGCCCAAATATTTCCGAAAAACAGCGACAGTATGGAGCACCGCATGAAGTGAAGATCGTGGTTTGGCCAAATATAAAAGAATGTCATTAGCATAGAGGGATATCCTGTCTGACCAGTCCAGGGCCCAATTCAGTCCACGGATAGATGGGTCACCTCTGATCCATACCGCCAAGGGTTCTAGAGCCAGAGCGAATAACAGCGGTGACAGGGGGCAGCCCTGTCTTGTGCCCTTCCCCAGCTCAAAAATTGCCGATCTGCCACCATTGACTGAAACGCGGGCCAAGGGTTTGGCGTATAAGAGACGCACCCAGGACTTAAAACGTGGACCAAAGCCGTATCTTTCCAGAGAGGCAAATAAAAAAGGCCATTCCATCATGTCGAACGCCACTTTGGCGTCTAATGACACAATTACTGCATCTTCTTGTATGGTGGAGGCTCTGCCCTATACTCGGAAGAGGCGACGGAGGTTGAGCGCCGTATTTTTTGTCGGTATAAAACCGGATTGGTCCAGGTGTATGAATTTATGGAGATGGGGCGACAGGCAAAGGGCCAGAAGTTTAGCTAGGATCTTGACCTCTGGGTCGAGGAGGGAAATCGGTCGATGTGAGCCGCACTGGTCCAGGGGCTTCCCTTGCTTGTGTATGACCACGATGTTAGCTAAGTGCTGTCTCAGGCAAAATCCCATGTTCTGCACTTTCATCATACATTCACACTAGGTATGGGGCCAGCACCGAGGAGACTGCTTTATAGAGCTCGATTGGGAGGCCACTAGGACCCATGACCTTCCCAGAGCGCAATGCACCAATCGCCTTAGATACTTCCTCAGGATCAAATGGAGTGTCAAGGGCTGTAACATCTTGAGGGTCTAACCTTAGCAGGGGGAGGGTAGAAAGCAGGTCGGCTGCTTCTTCCTGCATGGAAGTGGACGTAGGGCCATAGAGGCGTTCAAAATGATTCACAAATATCTCTGCAATTCCATCCCGGTCGCTTTGTCTCTCTTCGCTAGGGGCCACAATTTCAGCCACCTACCCGTTGGCGTATTCCCGCTTATCCAGCCACGCCAACAATTTACTGGCCTTATCTCCTATTTCATATACCCGATATTGAGTAGAGCGGTAGTGCTGCGCCTGGGCCGCTTTCCTGTCGATATCATGATATTCTTTCTGCTTCACTGCAAGCTTGTGGGAAGTGTCCGGGGAAGTGGATGCGATTAGGTCGCATTCAAGATCGGCCACCTCTAGTTCTATATCTTCTAAACGCTTACGTTTCTCCTTTCGATGGCCGGCCACTGCCGCCACCCCACGCCCCCGAATCACCATCTTATACGCCTCCCATAACGTTACATCCGAGGTGACGGAGCCCTCATTGTCTGCAAAATAATCCGACATGGCCTTTATCAGTTTATCTCGTATCTCAGGGACTCGGAGGTACCATGGGTTGAGGGCCATCTCCCGACGAGAGTGGGAAGGAACACCACCCTAATGAGACAGGATAGTAGAGTGGTCGGATATGCCCCTGGGAAAAAGGTTATGTCACTAAACATAGAAAGCTGTGAGGCTTGGCAGAAAAGATAGTCAATACGTGACATGCTCCAATGAACCCTGGAAAGGAAGGTGTACTGCCAATCTGACGGGTGATGTGTGCGCCACGCGTCAACTAGTCCCAGGGCCATTAAAAAGTCTGACCGGAATTTTCCCTGTGGTTCATTCTGTTGGGGCGGTAATCGATCCAAGTCCCCAGCCAGGCGGCGTTGCAGTCTCCCCCTAGTAAGATGTCTCCCTCTGGTAAGTTCAGCATAAGAGGGCCTAAAGTAGTCAGGGTGGAGGAGTGGAGTTTGGGGGGTATGTATAATGAAGTCACATTGAGAGAGCGGCCCTCCCATCCTCCAGATACCGTAACAAACCGCCCAGCGGGGTAGCGTGTAATTGTGTTGACCTAGAAAGGAAGGGAGGAGCGTGCAAGAATGCCTACCCCTCTGGACTCCCTAGTGTAACCCGCGTGCGCAAGTAGTTTATAGCCCCATCGATCCAATGCATTGTATGTATTGCCGAGAATGTGTGTTTCTTGCAGAAGTACGAGGTCAGGGGTATGGTGTTTCAGATATTGCAAGACTAGCCCCCTTTTTATCTGGTCGCCTAAGCCGTTCACATTCCAGGAGATTATTTTGAGTCGGCCCAAGAAGGTAGAGACTATAGGAGTATCACTCATTGGGATCGGAGAACAGGAGCCCCGTCTCCCACCGGGCCCAGGAAATAATAGTGCGCAGTGGGATACATAACTGAAATATACAGATGAAGTCGGCATGTATGCCAGTAACCACCCTACAAGTGTGCATGATCATCATAGATGGATTTCTCAGAAAATTAAAACAAAAGTCGAAATAAAACCTTAATAAAACACCTTGGAACCCCCCCCCCCCCCTGCCTCCCTGCAACATGGACTCAGAACTCCCCACCACCCCAATTTTCAGAGCGCGTAAATACCCATAACTAAAAAAAGTAGAGGGGAACGCTACACCACCAATGTAACCCACAATGCAATCCTCTTCCCCCCAACAAAGCATCGCAGTTGCCCAAAATGAAGCCTAAACGATCTTGTTACCCCAAACCGGAAGTGTGTAACCCCAATCGCTCTGGGCGATATATCCGCCCATCCTCTTCCCCCCAATAAACCAGGCCACAATTAAACCGTAACAATTGTCTCAGAGTGGTCGATAGTGGGAGAATACAGAAGTGTTAACCAATAGTCGGCTGGCAAATGTTTCTCATCCACCAAAACTAAGGAGTGTGGACAGGGGTATCGTAGTCAATATTATGGCAAGTCACCAAACACAAGGCGTGAACCCCAGTTCGTGTTAAGCCCGTCAGTACCTGTACCGCAGGAGCTCAGCCAATTCTTCCTCTAGGACGGTCGGAGTTGTGAAGTTGATCCCGGGAAGCGCCGTCCCGGTCTGTGGAAGAACGCCACCCATCCAGCCAGTCCCAGGCCTTCTCCGGGGACTGGAAGAAGAGCGACTTGCCGTCCGATTGCACACGTAACTTTGCTGGGAAGAGCATGGCGTATTTCAGATTGTGTGCCCTGAGAGCACGCTTTACTTCCAGGAATGAGCGGGGCCTCTGCTGCAATTTGTAGGTAAAGTCCAGAAAAAAAGTGTCGCTTGAGTTCTCGAATTTCAAGGTAGGTCCACTCCTCACAGCCTGGAGGATAATATCTCGGTCATGAAAATTGAAGATCTGCACCAGAATGGGATGAGGTGGAGCGTCTGGCTTTGGAGGGCCTCCAGGCACTCTGTGGGCACGTTCGACGGAGAAGTAGTTGGAGAGAGACCAAGGCTGCAAATGATTTTGGATCAAGTCCTCGACGAACAGGTCGGTGGCCTGCCCCTCCGTTCGCTCGGGAACCCCCAGGATACGCACGTTGTTTCGTCTTGCACTCTTTGTAATTTTCTAGTCGTGCCTCAAGATCGATTGTTTGGGCCGGCAGTTGCTTGACTACCGAATCCAGCCATGTTATGGAGGTCGTAAGCATGCCAATAGAGCCCTCGTTTGCCTTGACTCGCTCCCCCATAGTCTTCAAGTCAGCGCGCATCAGGTTGACATCATTAGAGACGGTGTCAATTTTGAGTTTCAATGCCTTGCGGACCCCCTGGACCGCTTCCATTATGTCCGCCAAAGTCGGGCCTCCATCATTAGATGTACCCTTCTGCTTCCCCTCTGTTTCCTCAGGCTTGGAATGGCCACATTTGGACAGTTTATGCATAGTGGATGGCTTGGGGCCCCTAGCTGTGGCCATTGCGTCGGGAGATGGCGGGTAGGAGGAGCGTCAGGTGTCGGGTGAACAAGGTAGTGGACAGGCGTGGGCACGTCAGTTGGGCCAGTGCCTCTTCGGCAAGGAGCAATGCGCGGCCCAAAATGGCGGCAGCTGGATCACAGGCAGGCGCAGCCCGGGCACTGAAGGTCTCCCTCAAAGGGGTGATGGCGCCACAGCTCTGGCGCGCAAGATAGGCAGGAAGACAGCCCCCATCGTCTTCACCAAGAGGGAGCCCCCCGCTCCCAGCAGAGTCAGGCCACCAGGTTGGGGGGGGGGGGGGGTAAGAAGAGGAGCCAAAAACGTCTTGGACAGTCCCGTAACGTTCATGGGCCCCAACACTGTTCCTTAGGCTTCGCGGGGTGTATAGCGATAGGTATCTCTGCCCACAGTCAGTTCGAGAGCCGGTCAAGAAGTGCCGTGGACTCCAGTGCGCCGTATGTGTCCAGGGCGCGGTGATCTGAGCACCTCGGGCCTTTGTGACTCACCGATAGTCTGTGGGGGTCCACACCAGTCCCCGAGCCTGGACGGTGTGATGTAGAAGCGGCAGCTACCGGCCGCGAGGTCCGTTCTCGGCAAGCACCTCCTTTAGGCCGGTCGTCTCCGACGCGCCCACCGGCTACAGGGAAGGCATCACGGTGTCACGGTGTCTGCGTGCGCCCCGCGGCTGAGATCATCAAAGGGCTCCAGCTCCGGCAATCGGGGTCCGATTTGTCTCTGCGGCGGATCGGACTGATCCTTGACTCAAGCCGCCTCAGTAGCCAGGGAATTTGCGGGCAAACGAATGTGTGTGACGGATGTGAGGGGAGAATTAGTCGGCGGCCGACCAGGGCTCTATCCCAGTGTGGCTATCTTGGGTGTTGGCTAGCCACACCCCCAGTTAGTCCATTTTGAACCAGTCTTCTTATGACTTGTCTCAAAATGTTGTAATTTTCCACCTCATCTTTACAGAAAACCAAAATATGATCCTGAAAAATTATCAGCTGAGGAATGAGGAATATCAATCAAAACAATCTTCATGGCCATTTGGAAGCAAGCAGCTTCAGTAGCCATCCTGAAGGCAACTCTGATACACTTGAAAGTTCCCAGAGGCGTCACAATAGAGGGTAGATGTCTTGAATTGTCATGGACTTTTATTTGGTGGTAAGCAGACAATAGATCTATTACACTGAACAGTCTGGCACCACTAAGAACAGCTGATACTCACTAATTCTATGTCTTTTCCCTCTCTCTAAGAAACCCAACCTCGAATTTTGCACAGTTAGCCTGCTCAATTCTCACCACAGTTAACTGGGTGAAAGCAGTGAAGCAAAAATGTCTGGATAGGAGGAGTATTCTTAGGCGAAGATTTGCCAGTTTTTCGTGCAGCACAGTGCAGCAGCCACACATGCTGCGCTGTATGAGAAGGAGAGAGCAGCAGAGCTCCATATTTACAGAAATATGGCCCTCTCCTCCCATCTCCTTAGTGCCTGCGCAGAAGTATGCTGCAGTGCGCTGCAGACACACCTTTGCACTATGGTGCAAGGGTGTCTTTGTCAGTCTAGCATAGGTTTTGTACTGGAAGGGAAGTCTTCCAGTACCAAATACCATGCGTAGACTAACTTGAAACCTTTTCCCGCTTTGTATGTGTGCTGTACAGTGCAGCAGACATACAAAGTTAGAAAAGAAAGGAAAAATAAAAGTATTTCTCCCTCATAACACCTATTTGGAATGGACGCTATTTTCTCACGCTAAACCCGGTCTTTTTTAAGTAAATAGGGTTCAGCGTCAGAAAGCTTGGATGATTACATGGGAAAGCCCATGCACCACCTATAGTAAGCCCCCTTGGCGCTAAGTAATGCAAAGCAGCGCTATCTGCTGCTTTGCGCTACTTTAAGTGTTTTCCAGCGCTAAACCAGTTTCGCGCTGGAAAGTGAATTTGTAAAAAAAGATTTCGCGTCATTTTTCATCACTTTTGTGATGCAAACACGGCATTAAATCTTAGTAAATAGACCCCCAAAGCCAAGATTCTCGTAGGTGTCGGGCAATGCAGCGCAGCACCCAGAGATGCTGCTCTGGGTTGTGTGACAGGGAGGGAGCAGAAGAGCACCAGATTCACATATAAATGGCTCTCTCCTCCCTTATCCCTAGCGCCAGTGCTGATTTCAGCTGCCAGCCGCCACACACACACTTCTTGCGCCATAGCAGTAGGGTGTGTGCGTGAGTCTGGCATAGGTTTTGTGCAGGAAGGGTACACTTCCTGTACAAAATCTACTTCTAGATAAGTTTAAAGCTTTTCCTACTTTGTATGTGTGCTGTACATTGCAGCATGCATGCAAAGTCAGCAAAGCACGGAGAAAGGAAAACATTTCTCCATTTAACGTCTGCTTTTCTGCATCATCGTTAATATTTAGTGCTAACCCCTTTCTACTGATGTTTGAGAATTGGGTTTAGCATCAAAAAGCATGGTTGGTAGGACGAGTACACCCATGTACCACCCAAGTAATGCCCCCTGGATGCAAAGTAATGCAAAGCAAGGTTTTGCGCTGCTTTGCGTAACTTTTCCACACAAAAAGTATGTGAATCCCAAAAAAGGTTTAGCATTGGTTTAGCGTTGCAAAAGTAACGCTAACCCGGTGATAAACCTTTGTGAATCTGGATGATCTGGGTCACTTCTCCTCCTTCAGTTGTCCTGAATAGTTGACGTTTTTTACCATGATACCGTTTTGTCCTATCAAACACTTCCTGATTGTATGTGCTTTTCCCTGAAGCATGAAAGCTGTTTCTGCTGAATGATTGGCCTAGTCAATATTTTAATAAGTCAGTTGTAGCGTGCACAAATGGGACAATTTGCTTAAAATCAAATGTCACATGTGATCAAGCCTCGAAAGCTTTTGCTATTCTTATGTGGACCGAACTCTCAAACAAGAGCTGTAAAACAGATATGGTACTTCCAGGTTAGGAGGCCTATTCACCAAGGTAAATCTACACGTGTACAATTACTACAAGTACACTTACACTTTTGAGTAACTTTACTACTTTTGGCTATTCACCATTTCCGAGTGTAAAGTTACTCAGAAGTGAAGACGTACATATCCTCACCCCTAAAATAAAGTGTAGAGTCAGTAAAAATGTCCAATTTAACTGTAAAGTTACTAACAGTAGTGGCTTTACAGCCCTATTTGATGTTCCACACACTTGGTAGAGACCTCCTCAATCTGGGCGATATTTGTATGCTAAATAATAATCTAAATTTGAAATATTTATTTTAAATTCAGAATAATATAAAAATGTTTCAGCATTATTTTGAACATACTAAGTTTAAATAAAGTTATTTTTATGAAGTTTAAATTAAGAAAAAAGATTTAAACTAAAGTAAAAAAAAGAAAATGTTATTATGTATTAAAAATGATTAAAAGCGATGTATAGAATTAAATAAAAAGAACGTAATTATTTTTAGGGGCGTGGCCAAGCCGGCTATCATGGCGGCTGCATCTTGCTAGGGCTCCGCGATCGGGCCGGACAAGTGGCCACTTCCTGACGTTGCACCCCCTCGGCAAACTTACCGCTGGGCAGTGGAGGGTCTCAGGCACCCGCTGCTCCGTTGTGGTGCACCGCTGAGAGGGGGAAACGGAGTAGCGGCGACGAACAGCTCCGGACCGGGACCCGGGAGCGCAAGATGGCGGCGAGCGGACCCTGAAGCCCGCGATAGAGGGACCGGTGGACCACTGGACGGCGGGCACAGTCGACACACCTACCCTGTGACCCCCGTGGAGCCACAACTGATACCTGCATACCACGGTGGGCTGGTGAAGCCCCGGAGACGGGCTGCAAGTGTGGGCGTCCCCTTCCCTGCCCGGGCGCGAAGAAGGAGAGCGGCCATGACACCAGCGGCCCGAGTCTCACGCAACGATCGGCCCCGCAGCTAGAGGGACGAGGCGCACCAGATGAGACCCGGCGCTTTCCCTGGAGGCGCCTGGAGACTGCGACGCCCGCGGTGAGTGCGGTGCTGCGGAGGGGAGCCCTGGTGGGTCTGGAAACGGGATCGGGGCGCCTGACCCTAAGATGGCGCCCGACGGGACGGCACCTCATTGAGGCCTGGAGCGGAGGGCGCCAGTGTTGTGGAGGAGCGGCCTACATCCCTCCCGGACCCTACCCGGGATACCCCGCCCTGCGGGGCGACACGAACCCGGACGGCACCCAGACCTTGAACATCGCCGATAGGGGTGGCCAGCCTGGGAACCTACCGAGGAGCGCCGAGCGGTGGAGTACCTTGCGAGGGCCCGCGTTGAGGGAAGACACGAGTTGGGACGGCGCCTCTCACATGCTGTGCATAAACGATCCCTGAGAACGCCGGACGGCGGCCTCCTCATAGCGCACAGACAGGAGCGGAATAACGGAGGATCCAGTGGAGCTGCGGAGGCCGGTGGCGGAGTGTGGGGGGCCCCGGCGGGGACATAAACCATTGGACTGAGCGAAACAGGAGACGAGACGACCCCCCTGCCTCCGTGGGGGGAGAGGGAATCGGTGCCCCCCAGCGGACGCACCTCGCCCGCAACCATGGGGAAGCCCCGGGGGACCCAACAGACGGCGGTCCCCGAGACGGCCCCGGAAAAGATGCCTAGAGCCCGGACATGGGTGGGCGCGACGGAGTCGCCGCCCGACTCCTCGGTATCTGTCAAGCTGGACCAGGTTCTGGCCGCCATAGAACACTCCAGGGTCTCCATGGAGGAGCGACTCGGGACACTAGCGACGGACATTAGCCTTATCCGGGACGACCATCGGAAACTGGTGGATAGAGTGAAGGACGGAGAGAAGAAGATGGAAGAAGTACAGCCAACGCTTGATAAACACCAGCAGACGCTCCAGGAGGTGCTGCATCGCCTAACCATCATGGAGGAGCGGGCGGACGATTTAGAAGGGCGCTCACGACGCTGCAACATTCGCGTAATAGGGCTACCCGAAGGAATCGAAGGCACGGACCCCCTGCAATACGTAGAGACCTGGGTGAAATCCTTCACCCCGGATAAGGACCGCTCCGCATTCTTTTCTCTGGAACGAGCCCACAGGGTCCCGGCCTGCCGACCGCCCCCAGGGGCGCCCCCGAGGCCGCTGCTAGCGAAATTCCTCCACTTCCGTGACAGGGATGCGGTGCTACGTGCGGCACGAGTGGCGGGCACCCTGCGAGTCGACAACCAACGTGTTATGGTGTTCCCCGACTATGCACGAGCAGTTCAACAACAACGTGCCTCCTTTCTGAATGTAAAGAGACGTCTGCGCGAGAACAATATCCACTACTCCTTGCTTTTCCCAGCCCGTCTCAGGGTGGTCTACGCTGACTCTACTGTGTTCTTCACGAACGTCACGGAAGCTCAAGATTGGGCAGACCAGCACTGTGCACGACAATCCAGGGCGGAGATCACAAGAGACCCGCATCCTAAGCCTCCACGATCCGGAAGGCGGTCGCATCGACGCCCACGCGCAGGCGCGAGTGGCAGGGCACCTGCCCGCACCCAAGACTCTCCTGACCTTGAGCAAATCGTGAAAGAACGAAGGGAGGCCTTGCAAGCAGTGATCGACCTGCAGGCGTCTCCTCTACCGGATGACATTGATCGGCCGCCGCATATCTTTACCTCGGAGGAGGAGAATGACAGTGATGGGACGGGGGAGAACTCCGTGACACCCCCCATGGTCACTCCGCAGACGGCGGACCTCATTCTAGATGGACAATCTGGCTCCCATGCGACATGAAAAGGGGACTCTTGTATTTACCATTGCGACAAATGTACTTTCTTCCCCACCTATTGCACTTTGGCCCTTCTATCGTAGCCTGCTGTAGCAGGTGCAACGTCCTTTTCTCCTACTACTGGCCCGATTCGTTTCTGGCCCAGCACGCATGCACCGCCGCCCCCCTTCATATATTGTCGTATTTCCCCTTAAGTGGGTGAACAGGTTTGGACGCACCGTCCTTGACGATGGGTCCCAGGTATTGGGGATGTTCCTCGACCCCTTTGGTTCAGTTGTATACCCCAGTTACACACCTTTCCCACCCCTCACATGGAATGAAACAGATCCAACCATCTCCCACATATGCTTATGCGGCGTCGGGGGGCGCAGACACTCTTTACCACCCGGAGCGACCGAGGTATACGCACCTCAATAGGCGTAGTCCCTGCGCTAGGCGAACAGACACAGACCATGACGCATCACACACCACACACTGATGTCACCCTCCTTACCCTGAATGTTAGGGGGCTGCACACTCCGCGCAAACGATATGCGGTGTATTCCTATGCAAAACGTCACAATACCCCGATAGTCTTTTTGCAAGAGACACACCTCATTGCAAAAGAGGTCGGGAAACTGCAGTTGAAATGGCGGGGTCTCCTGTGTGCCACAACCTACTCTGCGTATGCGCGCGGGGCGCTGATCTGGGTGCGACCGGGGACCCCCTTCCGGGAGCTTCGGAGGGTAATCGACAAAGAAGGTAGATATGCACTACTGGAGGGTCTTTTAGACGGACAGGTAGTACTTCTCGGTAGCATTTACGCCCCTAATGTTGACCAAGACAAGTTCTGGGACCATCTCACAGGGGTCCTTGCCCCATTTGCTTCCATACCCTGGGTTCTGGGAGGAGACTATAATTGCTCACTAGACCTGCACCTTGACCGATCGCACCCACCTCCACTGCACTCCCCGGCACATAAGCAAACCACTAGATTCCGGGCATGGATTTCACACTGGTCGCTAACTGATGCTTGGCGGCTGCGCCACCCCCAGGTCCGCTTGTATTCCTTTCATTCCATCCCGCACAACTTGCGCGTCCGCCTTGACCGCTTCTTATTTACGGCGACTATCCTACCCCGGATCACCCACACAGACTACCTGGGCAGGATTATATCCGATCATGATGCCCACATTCTCCAGATACGCTGGCAGCCCCCACACCCACCGGTCCCCATGTGGCGTTTGCCACGGGACTGCCTATCGGACCAGATCTTTCGTCACGATCAGGAGGGTAGCATCCAAGACTATTTCACGCGCAACTCGGGGACGGCGTCCTCTAGGTTGGTGGAATGGGATGCGTTTAAAGTGGTGGCCCGGGGAGAATGCCTGCGGCAAATAGCGGGTGTTCGACGCGTGTTGGAACAAGCCCTCACCACCGCGGAACACCGCCTGGCGACCCTCACCAAGCGGGATGCTACGTCCGAAGAGGAAACGCGGCGTATAGCAGAAGCCAAAACAGCCTATCACTCGGCCTCCACGGATCTGCGAAGGTGCAACTTCCGATCATATGCTACCCGGATGCATAAAGAGAGGGACAAGACGGGCACGCTACTGGCGTGGTTAGCCAGGCAAGACACGGAAGTCAAGCCCATTACCGAGATACTGGACCCTAGGGGGGTGTTAGTGCACTCCCAGGCGGAGATTCTGGGGGCCTTCCGCGACTACTATGCCGAGACATATAGTGACCCCACCTCTACCCCGCAGGAAGTAGTGGATCGCTTTCTAGATCCTTTACCGCTCCCAACAATCACGAGAACAGAGCAAGAGGCCCTAGATACCATACTAGTTTCGGTGGATGTGACGCGGGCCCTGCGTGCCCTGGCCCGCAATAAAGCTCCGGGGCTGGATGGGTTCCCTCTAGAATATTACACAACATTTTCAGTGCACCTGGTCCCTCGGTTAGTGGAGGTGTTTACGGCGGCGCTGAAGAAAGGAGAACTGCCGAAATCCATGCGAGAATCCGTAATCGTGACATTCCTGAAACCACATAGGGACCCACAACTAATGGCCTCCTACCGTCCGATATCGCTATTGTCTGCCGATTGTAAACTCTTCGGGAAGACCTTAGCGGATAGATATGTCCAAATTATACGCTCTCTGGTTCACCCGGACCAGTGCGGATTTATACCTGGCAGATGTACGTCCCAGAACATACGGCGAGTCTTCCACATTCAGGATCAGGTACAGGGGATATACCCTCGAGCGGCCTGTCTCATCTTAGACCTTGAGAAGGCCTTCGATTCCCTCGCATGGCAGTTTCTGTTCTCGGTGCTGCAGCGAGTAGGCATAGGGCCCACCCTCCTCGCCTACACGCGCTTATTGTACACCGGACTGACTTCGCGGGTGCGCCTAGGCCGATGCATATCGACGGAGTTCGCGGTTCAGAGAGGCACGCGACAGGGCTGCCCGCTGTCCCCTCTGCTCTTTGCCCTGGCGGTGGAGCCCCTGGCTGTGCGGCTCCGGAGGGAAGGTGAGAGCTGGGGCATCCCGATAGCGGACATGGTGCATAGTGTTTCCTTGTACGCAGATGACCTACTGATCTATCTACGGGACATTGCGGATGATCTGACACCCCTCTGGGAAACCTTGCAGGAATTTACCATGGCCTCAGGACTACGAGTAAATTGGGATAAATCCGCAATTTATCCGCTGCACCCGGGACTACCTCCACAGGTGGTTCACATGGGAACCCAGCGAGTACCCTGGAGCGCGGAGGCGCCCCGGTACCTGGGTATTCGTCTCTACCATTCCACCGCAGATATGTTCGAGGGTAATCATTGCAGGGCTTTAGCGAGCATTAGGGCTTCGATCGGCTTTTGGAAG
This sequence comes from Triturus cristatus, assembly GCF_964204655.1. NCBI lineage: Eukaryota > Metazoa > Chordata > Amphibia > Caudata > Salamandridae > Triturus > Triturus cristatus. Next base: position 993,291,742 of record NC_140583.1, on the reverse strand, counting down.
AGCCTCCCATTGGCTCCCATTGGGAGAGTGGCATTGGCCAAAATGATTATGGTTCCGAGATTGCTGTACTTTTTTACCAACCTCCCCGTAATCCCGCCCAGGACCTTTTTCCGGGACCTAGACTCCCTTCTTAGTGCGCTCATCTGGGGGTCTAACAGACACAGAATAGCCCTGACAAAACTACAACTGCCCACCACGCAGGGTGGCTTGGGAGCCCCATCCTTCGAAGCCTACTTCTTAGCAGCACAATTGCAATGGCTGTCTCATTGGACAGCAGACAGGTACACTGTGGAAACGCATACCATCGCGGGACGGGTATCAGTTCCGGAGATCCGTCGCTTGCTCCTCCCTGGCACACGCCCAAAGCCCACGTACCCCTTACAGGTGCTGGTCGCACGTAAGTGTATGCTGCGGATACACCGCATGTCCCCGGGGACCCCATTGTACTCCCCTTTACTCACTCTAGTGGGATGGCCCAATCGGGAACACTACTACACGAATAGCGCGCTTCGCACATGGACGGGATGTGACTTAACAGAGGCAGCGTCCCTTTTCGAAGACGGGCAACTAAGACCGTTCCTTAGTTTGGTGGAGGAATACGGGCTTCCCCCAGGGCAGTTTATGCTCCACCGCCAACTCCTAGACAGCTACCGACCACATCAGGACCTAAGTAACGGGGAACCGCTCCCACACCCAGTGCTCCACACGATCCTACACATGGGAGCAGGACGCCATTTAACTACATGGCTTTACAAAGCCATACGGGAATTAACTAATAAACCATTGGCGACCCTCCGGGCCACCTGGGAGGCAGAAATCGGGCGGGTGCTTCATGACGGGGAGTGGGTGAAGGCTTTGAGATACCCGAAGAAAGTCTCCAGAAACGCACGATTTAAAAACATCCAATATTATATCCTACACAGGGCCTATCTCACACCTGCACGCCTCCAACGATTCTACCCTGACACTCAGTTCCTATGCCCCAGATGTCAAGAACAAAACGCAGACTTTCGACATATGTTCTGGAGCTGCTCCGTCATTCAAATCTTCTGGCATCACATTCACACCGCTTTGGGCACCCTCACTGGGCTAACCTGCATGAACACTTGGGAGGCCAGCGCCATAGGCATCTTCCGCATCAGTAAGCAACACAAGGTGCAGACTCGCTTCCTCTCCTTAGCGGTGCTCTTGGCCAAACGCAGCATAGCCATGCATTGGCGTTCCCCCATCGGCCCTCCGGTGGCGGCGTGGGTGGGAGCTACACTCAAATGGGCGGCGGCGGAGGAGGAGACATTACGGGAGGAGGAGGTGAAAGGGACCCGCAAGCACCCTATATCAATGGAATGGGCTATGTTACTGTACCAATTTAGGCAGCTCTCCCCGGGGGCGGACCCGCCAGACGACGCATCTACACAACTAATCCGGAATACACAATCACAGGCTCTGCCCACCTGAACCCGTAGGCCCCCAGCCGTGCAAAACCTTGACAGACCCTAACTCCAGGCGCACTGTTACGATTTTGGGTCGCAACGACCAAGATAGGCACACATGGTATTAGAGGTACCTCACCATCACGACGCTGCATTCCCCCCCTAGTGCAATTGGATATATTCTTCCATATTCATCCCCTAGTTTACACCATTGTTGACCCCCAGTTCCTTTGCCATATATGGAACCCGAGATTGTAGGCTGTGAACGTCACGATGATTGTATACACTGTTTAGGCCTCTTGGTAACGAATCATCAAGCAATACAATTGTTGAGTAACCTTACAGGATGCATGATCGGATACGACCACTTGACGAATATGTATGATGTACAATATAAGAAATGTGAAAATGGCAATAAAAATAAGTTTAAAAAAAAAAAAAAAAAGAACGTAATTATTTTTAATATAAAAACAAGGTATCCAAGCACATGGAGTACTGTCCAGACCTTGGCTATCAGCAGCCGTGCCTCTTTGAAGGATGTCAACCTGCAGTAAAGTTTCTAAGATCCCATGTATGATGCAAGAGTAGGAAAAGGCATAAAAGTACGCCCCAGCAAAAATGTCACCATGGTAGTTATGATTCCAGGTTTTGCCACTTTTTGAGCTTTTCATAGCGTAAGCTCAAGATTTTTCAGAGAAAAGGGTTTTACTGCAAGGTGCTAGAATGTTTTGACATTGTGGGATGTATGGCATGTAACGGAGTTTCAAAAGTCCTATGGTATGCCGCACAGGTTACTCTGATAAATTATGTTAAAATTATTTATAAAGCGCATGTACACCAGTTGGTTTCTTGGCGCTGTCTATAGGAGTGATAAGAGTCCTGGACAGTTAATCAGATGTCCGGGTCAACAGCCATGTTTGCGGTTAATCATATGCCTGGGTAAACAGCCATGTTTTGAACTCTGAAGTATGTGATGCATTTTTGGGAGTGTGATCATTTTGAATAACATTCCACTGCAAAGGATTGTAATGGCAAGAGTATCCCATATCTGCACACGTCCCTCTGCATCTTTTCTGTATGAAGGGCCTTATTCAGGTCCCAACATGCCTGAGGATTTGTTGTGGTTTATATACTAAGTACTTTAAATGATATCCTTAGACTTGGAGTAATGATTGGCAATGGGTGGCCAGGCGTCCCCCTGCACTAGGACAGTAATAGATTTGTTAAAGCTGACGTGAGTCCCGAAGCCGTACCATACAGATCTAGGATTTCCATAAGTCTCTTCCCAGTCCATTCAGGATACTGAAGGAAGAGCATATCATCTGCAAAAAAACAAACACGGTCTTCAGTGTCTCCTTCCCACTAAAAACCTTGTGACAGCACCTCCCATCTAACACACTCTACCAGAGGCTCAAATGCCTGGGCAACCAATAATAGCAATAAAGGGTAACCCTCTCGATGGGAAAGGGTGAGGATGGCGTGCCATGCACTCACACTGGGCCCCAGTGAGGATTTATGTAGGACCCCCTCATAAGAGACACATCTAAAACTCAATTTCATGTTTCCTGCTTGAGAAAACTTCAGCTTAGAAAGTCAAATGACTTCTCAAAATCCAGTAAGATGGATGCAATAGTACAGAGAATTTGTAAGTGCAGGCCAAAGTCAATTGTACAAGTCCGAGGCAATCTTGTGTGTTCCAACTAGACATAAAATTGTTTTGATGTTGATGTACGGAGGAGGTTATGACTTTGGATAATCTGCTGGTTAGTGTTTTGGCCAAAATGTTGGCCTTGGTGGTAATAAGAGCGATTGAGCGATAGAGGAAGCACAGAACTAGAAACCTTCCTGCTTGTCATGTCTGCTGGTTGAAGTCTGGTCTGTGAAACATCGGTATACATGTCTAAACGGGGGAGTGTCAGCAGGGAAGAATTCAAGGGGGGACCGTTTTGTAGGTGGGGACTTACCCGGTTGCATCCCAGTCAATGCTAAATGAATTATTTCCTAAATGATTCCTAAGGAACTATGGTTTCTGTAGAATGTAACACAATGAGATAATATAATATGCAGGCAGTTACAGGAAGTGTTTCTAAAAAAAGAGTAGCTATTGCAATTTGTCCATCAAATATTACATTTTTTTCATACAAATACCAATGCCAACGACATTACTAATTGTATTTAATGTCAGAACACTAAAAAGCTGGCACAACACAATGAGAATACAAGCTGCAACCTTCACATAACACAAACACATCCAGGGCGGCACAGTAACCTGAAACTTTACCTTTATGTGCATGTTGTGGTTCTTTTGAAATATTAGTGTGGTAACCAAAGGAAGGAAGAAGTAACTTAAATTCTTACCTTTCGGCACCATTCTTGTATGGCATTCCCTGACAAAGGTCCTTGAATGCTGCCATCTCTACGCAGGTAGACTTCTCCTTGGTCAGTTTCAAAAAGCAGGGGCTCATTTAGTTCTTTGGGCCGGTGAACTGTTAACCTGATCACCTTCAGAAATAGCCCAGTGTCTTCAGCTTTGATCACAGGGATGAATGTCAAAGAGTAGGCGTCTGGAAAGAGAGGAGGTTTAAATCCTTTTAAAATGGAGTCCACGAGCAGCCGCAGGCGGTCCTCTTCCTTGTGGTTACAATGCACCCCTAGGACAGCACCACTGTCCTCAACTCCAACAAACAGGCTACCACCGTCACTGTTGAGGAAGCCGCAGGTGTACTTGCGTATGTGGTGCTTGAAGGTCATGATCAGGTACTCCCCTCCTCCACGCTTGAATTCCACGTTCCTTGTTTCGCTGCCCAAGAGGGCGCCATAGTAGAAGTGCTCCTTGCCCTTGATGTGTTGTTTGGCTATAGCACTTTCTGACTTTGTGCCAGCCACAATCCCTGACATCGGGTCTGTCCATTCCCCCACAGGGAAGTTGGTTCCACTCCCAGACAACCTTTGTGATTCTTCGCCCATTTTACTTTTTTTTACAGACTTACGTTTGGGTGATGATGTCTGTGCAGAACATAAGAAAAATATGAAAGACATAAGGTTTAACACCCAACCATGCAAGTTACAGTTTGATGAAAAGTAAAACAAAAAATCCTAGGAGAATAGTTACTTATATCAAGTATCATTCTTCAAAAGTATTGACTGGGGTAAGGAAGAGTAATGGTAATTTTTGGCCCCAATCAGACCATGAAATATAATACCTTGTTATTTGACTGCCTTCGATTCTGAGAACTTTAAAGCAATATAACATGAAACAGAAACAATACACACACTTTATTTAGAAGTTCTACTAAATAAGTTAAACATTTGTCGAGACAACAAAGACCAAATATGCCATCCATGTATTTGTAGGGGACTCCTTGCCTAGTCGGAACCCTGCAGTTTAGTTGCTGTTTTGCCAGTTGAGCCTGCCGTGAGGAGAGCGGCAGCAACCTCGGACTTCAACCCCCAGGAGGCCACGGGGGTCGCGCTGACTGACGTGCAGCACGCGCCTCAAGGCGCCTACATCACCGACAGGCGCCCACGCAACGCGGGACTCCTTGCCTAGATGGAACCCTGCAGTTTAGTTGCTCTTTTGCCGGTTGAGCCTGCCGCGAGGAGAGCGGCGGCAGCCTCGCACCGACTGACGCGCAGCACGCGCCTCAAGGCGACTACATCACCGACAGGTGCCCACGCAACGCGGGACGCGCGCGGGCGGCGCGCGGCCAAAGCCCGGGCCAAGGGCGGGCCCGTCTGAGCCCGGAAGAGGCTGGGCCGGGCCTACGCGACAACGTTCTGAGTAAGACAAGGTATCGTGCTTTTTAAATTTTATTTATTATCAACAATGGCTAAACGTCGGGGCTTAAGAGACAAGGCGAATGGAGGGGTGGGGGCCACTCTGGATTCATATCTGACTAGAGCAGCGAGCATACTCTCGGATGAAATTGAGCGTACCGAAAGGCGATTATCCATGGATGTTGGGAGCCTAACACCGGGAGTTGTTCTTGAAGTCTCTGATGCCCCTTCTTCACCCTCTCACGAAACATCACCAGGTATTCTAAGGGATCTTATTGAAGGAGAAGCAACCCCTCCTCTATCTGTTCCACTTATAGATTTGCCTCATGACGATAGCTTGATGGTGCTTCCTATGGATTCCTTTTCGGTTGATCCCATTTCCCTGCCAATATTACAGGACAATTGTACAAGAATAGGAGATATGGTGGTTTCTAATAAAGCAAAGCAGACAAGGCCTACTCTTGGTTATTAAAACAAATGCGAAAAAACAACCTGTTCCCTCCAAAAAGCTGACGGGTTCTAAGGGGTCCATTGATTCTTCTACCACCTTAATTCAGTCTAACAATCTTCTTTGGGAAACTATTGCTACAAAGATAGATAATCTAATGGCACCAGTTTTAATAAGGTTGTCGCTTATGGAAAATCGGATGACTGAACTGGGAACCCAGAATCGCCATAGGCTTATTATTGCTAAAGCCTATAATAATGATGGTCAACGAGATGGAGAGTCTGAGCCCCAAAACCCATCTGTGGTGACAAACATATCCCCACCATTGCCTGGAAACGAGGGGGACACAGACAATCATTCGTCAGAGATCATTGTTCCATCTCCTCCTGAATTAGGTTTGAATAACCATGCATCTAATTTTGACGTGACAAATATCTGCTCCAGGAATGTGTCGAAAGAGGCCCTCCATGTACCCCAGATTTGGCAGTTAGAATTCAAAATGTCAGAAGCAAGTCGGGGGAAACAAAATTAACCTCCACTAGACATAGAGCACAGTTTCATCCGATGCCATTTCATCCTGTTCCAGCTGCTGCACCATTGGCTATAGTTTTAGCAAAAGTTCCCCAGTTAAGAGCCAAACAAACAGAACATACAAGCCATTTATTGGATAAATGTTTACATTGGTTGACTAATAATATGAATATTACTAAAGAGGGGGGCTACCAGTTGGCTAATGAAATTATTATGGCTAGTGGGGTGGGGTGGGTGGGAACGCAGAAGAAGTTGTTTGAAGGTATCTGTGTTATTATCAATTTTTCTAACCCAAGAGTTCTCCCAAAAATATTGATTAACCTTTTCCCTCCTCAAATTAGGAGCTCCCCAATAATTCCACTTACTTTAGAGTTTTTTTATTGTAGACCTCCTCCATCAAAGTGTCCCCTACGTGGATATAAGGGCCCTTCGTTTACATCTTTGGAGGGTAGAAGAGAAGCTGTGTGTAAAGGAGGGGAAATCAGATTGAATAATAGATTTAATGCCTTGTCAGGTTTGGAGGATTGCGATTGACGCTTAGGTACATATCGTAATTTTGAGTAGAAGGTAAAAGCTGAGATACCAAATGATAGCAATCCACCTCGGGGGAGAAATATAATTGCTGACATAGTCAACTCTCAGATTGGGACAAACGACTCCTGTCTTCCCAAAATGCAAACTAGAATCCAGAAAGTAGTCCAGGATCTATTTAGCCCTGAGGTAATTCCAACCCATTTGGTAGCTGTATCGAACATAAAGATAGTACCAGGGTCAATAATTGAATCAAGACAGCAATGTTATCCCGGTAGGATTAATGGTCCTGATGATAAGATTTCTAACAATTCCAAAATATCAATGTTATCAGGGAATATAGCGGGACTTGGGTCCAAATTATCATCGCCCGACTGGTCTAATTTCATCAACAAATATGATATTTGTATCTTTCAAGAGACATGGTCCGTGGACCAGGTTTTTCGCACAGGCTATCTTAATTTTCAGGTTCCTGCAACAAAGAAAGATAAAGGTCGACCAATAGGGGGACTTGTTATCTGGGTCCGGCAGGCTCTAAGTTACAAAGTTCATTTACTATCAGTCATAAACAATGATATTCTTGCAGTGAGAATAAGTTTATCTACAGGTTGTAGTATCGATGTTTATAACATTTATGCAAGAGGTCAAGTGGGGGGGCGTAGTTCAGAAGTAATTACAGCCCTAGATCATATACTGGAAGCTCTTCCTTGTAACATATTGCCACTCATAGCAGGGGATTTTAACACAACTTTTGAACCGTTAGGGCAAGAAGATCTGGATCTTACTGACGAGGAAGATATTAGATGGGGTATCCCCAAACTTGAGCTAATATCTATAAAAAAATGGACGGAGGTGGCCATACAAATGAAGAGGCTGTGCATGGGGAAAGGATTAAGGGCTGCCAATGGTTGTACACCTTCCGATAGGCAAGGTGCTAATACATATGACAATGGCTACAGGTCTAACCGTATTGACTACTTGCTAATTAATTTAAAATTATGGCACTGTCTAAAGGATATGGGGATAGTGGGACGTTTATAAAGTGATCATAATCCCCTCTGTTCAATATTTAATTTCCAGGCGGGGGGTTAGGTAATTGCAAACAAAGGCGTAATAACATCCGATTTAATTTTGATCAACGATATGCGTCATCTTAAATGGAGTAAAATCATTAAACATCCCGATACCCTGGTTGCCATAATTAAAGAAGTCAATAATGTACTGGCAGATATGGGTGCTAGTATCAATCAACCGGATTTTCATTCGATTATGATCGAAGCCCATGTTAAGCTCTTCTCCATGTTAAAAACGTATTTCTACAAACCAGGATTAGGTAAGAGCGTAAAGAATAGGAAACCCTGTGGGTGGTATAATGGGGCCTGCCGAAAAGCCCGGGCTAAGTTGGGTGAAGTATTAAGTGTAAGGGACCTTGACAAAGGAAGAGAGGCACGGGATTGCTATAGGAAAACACAGACTGAGGCTAAAAGGCAATGGGATCAATGTAGATGGCAGGAGCTGAGTCAAGCGTGTGAGGCCAAAAATCCGAAATTATTTTGGGACATCTTCAAATTGGATAGGGGTGGATGTCCAGATCCTCCACAGAATAACGTAGCCCAGAATCGATGGGTTGATTATTTCAAACACAGTACGCTAGTAGTCATGACGAAATGTCAAACAGCATATTTTCTCACGTATTTTATTCTGGTGTGGTCTTTACCCCAGAGGAAGTTGATATAGCATTGGATGCTGTTACAGAGGGTAGAGCACCAGGAATGGATTGTATCCCAGCAGATTTTTTTTTAAAGAAAAGAAAATTTGGTGCCAGTATATCGTCATCCTGTCTAATGCCATAGCACATGGAGCAGCGGTCCCTCCCTCGAGGAAAGGGGCTGAGATAATACCTGTATACAAGAAAGGAGATAAGGCTGTTGCAGGTAACTATAGACCCATCAGCCTTATTGACTCAATGCAGAAGGTCATGGGCCGATTAGTATTGAGTAAGGTGCAGGCTTGGGTGGAGGAGCATAATATCCTGTCCCCTTTGCAGGCAGGGTTTCTTCCCTCCACGAGTATGATAGACCAAATATTCCGTTTTATAACCATATATTGGCGAACAGTGGTCTTAGGTAAAGGGGCATTATATGCTGTATTCGTTGATTTAAAGTCAGCTTTTGACTTAGTCCCGCGTTGTAAATTATGGAAAGTTCTTCGGGAGATGGGGATGGCCCCAGAGCTGTTGACATTGATTGTCCGCTTACATGAGGATAACTTTGTCCGGGTCCGGTGGGGGTCACAGGGTGATGTGACAGAAACCTTTCCCGTTGAAAGAGGAGTACGCCAGGGATGCGTTCTGGCCCCTACTCTATTCTTGCTCTTCATCAATGGAGTTGCAGATTATCTTTCCCAGACCCCCACTGACGCACCGGTGTTGGCAGGTATTCGTATCCCTATCCTCATGTTTGCGGATGATACGCTAATCATCTCTAAAACACTGAGTGGTCTCCAAAGGGCCCTCCAGCGGTTTGAGGAATTTTGCCTCACTCGTGGATTGGAAATTAACGCTGCTAAGTCTAAATTTATGTCCTTTAAAGAGCATAAATCTTTTAAAGGAAGAGTGTATATGAATGAACTTCCCTTAGAACAGGTCAATGCCTTTTCTTACTTAGGTGTTACCCTTCAGAAGAACATATGTTGGAAAAGGCAACTTGACCTGGCAGTCCTAAAACATCATAATCAGCAAGCTGGGATTCTTTTAACTAAATTCAAATCCTCCCTTACCAAACCTATCAGCCCCGTATTAGAAATCTATGGCATGAAGGTATTGAGCTGGGCCCTGTATGGAGCTGAGTTATGGGGGTTTGAAAATCTAAAGCACCTAACTATAGCAGAGAATGCATTTCTTCGCAAAATAAATGGTGTCCCGCAAAGTACCCCTATGAGGCCCCTTTATTGGACTTGGGAAGGAAAGCAGTAGCAGATATGGCCAAGCTTCGTCCCTTATTATTTTGGCGTAGAATATGGTGCACTGAGGAATTAATACATTATGCTCAGGGCTTCACTGATGTTATCCAAGCAGATCTCTACCATAAAATTAAGTGGCTTAAGGAGATCTGTTCTCTGTTAGTCAGATTGGATATGACCGCATTATGGGATGATCCCTCCACGGTTGTTTTTCCTTCAAAGAAGATCTTGAAGGAAAGGTATTGGGAAATGGTTTTCACATCAGCTTGCTGCACAGGACTTTCTTCCTATCTCACTGGACGTTTTTTAGACTATAAGTCTTGGCCTGCACTAGAGAAGTATTGGGATCTTATTGAGAAACCGTATGATCGTAAACTCTATTTCCAATTTAGGGTAGGTACTTTGCCAACAAAGCTATTTAGCGCTAGGTGGGCTGGATCAACCAATGATAAATGCCCAATGTGTATGGACCAACAAGAATCTGTATCTCATCTACTGTTTTTTTGCCCGCTATATGTGGCTCCACGTTGTAAGTGGGTAAAGCCCATATGTAATGCTATGGGTATTAGAAGACATGTAGAGGCTTTACGAATATTAGGTACCGATTCCTCTCCGCCCATACCCATTGTGATGGCTACATTTTTTAATTGGGCATGGGCCATTCGTTCACAGATTCTGCGTTTAGGCAGATAGTGGCTAGTTCGGTGGATGACATTGTAGTAATATAATTGCCCACTTATGGTATTAGTCTTGTGTTTAGAGAACTTAACTATGCTGCTAAGAAATCAATCTATTATTTTTATTTCGTTATGGCAATGATAAATAATCTGTATGAAAACCATTGTTGTGCGTTAGTAACGAATGTCGGTTTTTTTATATTCAATTAATTATTATAATTTTAATTATACAACAGGACAGTTAACATGGGGATTTAATAACATTTTAATTATTTATATAAAAAGATCTAATATGGATGTTTCTAAAAATTAGTTGCATATAGAATTAGTGGTGATTCTTTTTAAATGTTTGTGCTTTTATGACTTAACTGTTGAATAAAGCTTTATGAAATGATATGTATTTGACCTTTTTCCAATATCATCATAATTTCTTAGAAAACTTTACCAACACTGTTTCCTTCTGATTTGCCTTGCCAAATTCAACCTAGCTCAGGTATGTTTCAGGATTCTGCTATTTTTCTGCAACATCATACATTATTTATGCACATTAAATTAATAGGATAGTTCATCAATAACATAGATGACCCCTTACTGTCACTACGTGAGAAATGGACTGGAGATGGCATCGAATTAGACGACGAGGGCTGGCAGACGGCGATTTCCTCCACCAAAACTGTTGCGGTCCCAGTGCGACTTCGCCTAGTGCAACTAAAGATCCTGCACAGGATTTATATAACGGGTCCCCAACTGGTGCACATGGGTGGGCTGACAGACGGATCTTGTAGACGTGGGTGCACTCAGATGGGCACATTCCTGCACATTATTTGGCATTGTGAAACAATCCAGGAATACTGGCCTAAAATTCACATAGTCATGAGCGAAACATTGGAGGTCGAAGTTAAGCCAGAAGCACCCTGGTACCTCCTCAACATCTGGGAACCGACCAACCTTAACACACACACCACACAATGGGTCACACTCGGCTGCATGATCGCCAAGAGGAACATAGCGCAGCTTTGGTGGGCCTCACATTCACCCACGATTACTGATTGGGAAAAAGACCTTGATTGGTGTATGCTAAGAGAAAAGACTGTGTCAGTGGCCCGGGGCTGCCCCCGGAAATGTTCTAAGATATGGGCTCCCTGGAATACCTACCGTGGTGACATCTGTACTCCTCCCCGTGACCTGGACAGCAATGAACCCCCCTCCCCGTGATTTCCAATGAACTGTCCTATTGTATTTATATGCATATTTGAATCCACTGTACCCTCTATACTGACCTTTGTGGCCCTGTACCTGATGTCGAGTCTGTTTAATAAAAAGATTTACAAAATATTTTTTTTATAGGATAGTACTGTACAGTTCAGTAGCATAAATCAGTTTAGCTATTGTTTGTGAAAGTTTCCTACCACAATTTAGCTCATTGAGGTATTTGTATGATTTTCTGTTTGACAGTAGAAACCCATGTGGCTGCTATGTAAACAGCAGACAATGAAGCTTAACCTGGTGCTGAGACTGTGGCCTGGACGTTGTTAAGAATCTTACAGGTGCATTTGTCAGGGTAAGATATTTAAAAGTATTCCCAGCACCAAAAACAGACTGTTCTCCTCCCCATTTGTGAAATATAGATCCACAATGTTATAGATCAGTGCACACCTTTGAGTAATACATTTATTAGATTTGAAAAAGGTAGGTGGTGCAGGTTGGCGAATCCTCCTGAGTATGAGGATTAAATACAATCTGAAAGCGCTGACCTCACAGACTGAGGAGCGTCTCAAACTTGCACTCAAATAAAAAGTAATGTCCACTTTTAAATAATTCCTGCTCAATTCACTTTATTGAATCCATGAAGTGTTCATTTAGTTGATATCAATCTTAGTACGAACTTGAATGATAATCCTCATTTGATATCATACAATTAATTTCACAAATTTTTATATGCCCAATGCATTTTGGGATGGGGCCCTTCATCAGGGGCTTCACTCTGCAATACAGAAGAAACTCAAGCTTAGTACCACAAAAGTCGGCAAACCTGCCACAATATCACATGGATGGGAAAAATGCCATGTATAACCATAAGTGGTGAATTAGTAACATCAGTGAGCATTGGTCATAATGAACAGTAGTCCCTGAACATGTGAAAAGTGAAATACTTAGTCAAAAAGGTATAAAACTGCCAGTGAGATGGATCAACAATTCTCTCCAAAGAAGAAGTGGATGGAACTCCACGTTCCCGATAGTTTAGGTTTCGAACGTGTTGTTGAGTAAGCGTGCGTCAATAAAGTATAATAAAAAAGTGCAATCAAGCCGTACAAGGAAATTCGTAAATGCATTATATCGTGGTAATACGTGATAGTAAAAGAGAAAATGCAAGTGAGAAACCCTGAAAGGAAAAGCCCAGAACGTGGAGAATTAAATAAAACTGTAATCCAAAACATGAACTGCATGACATGCAAACTTACAGAACGCCGTATTTTTGCGTATATTCTGTTCGGCGGTGTGTCAATATAAATGCGGCTAAACAGAAGTGACAATTAGTCGAACTCGCGTTTTAGAAGCACAACTCATTCTGAGCGCTTGTTGTAAAATGACAAAGACTTACCGGAGCCGAAATCGTGCCAGTATGAACAACCATTCTCGGTATGAGCGCAAGTGGAAGATGGAAGTCCTGTAAGGTTTACAAAGGTAGAAACCCAGAAGAGAAAAGGTGAAGCGGTGCATGCTGGTAGCAGTAAACTAACGTGACAAGAAAAATAGAGAACGGACACAAAAATGCCCAGAGAATGTGATCGGCCTATAGTCGATAAAACGTGAAAAGGAAAAATAAAAATTGCTAAGGTACACACAAGCTATCGGTCTGACTGTCTGGAGAGTGTTCATTATAAATAAACAAATATAATAATAGAAAACATGAAACCATATATTATGTAAATGTATTGCAAATGTCTGTGTACATTTTCTGAACATTAAATGACACTTTTTTTTTGGGACTAATGTCATGGGGGTCGTCCTGACCCATATTAAAATCAACAACAAGGTACATGAAAATGATAATTTAAAAAGAAATGATAATTGTAAAAATAACAGTAAATGGAGTGTCACTTTTTCCAACGCATCCCTTGTGTAGTTCAAAACAGGCAAAAATTTTTTAAAAAAAGCAACTAAGGTCCATCCGTTCATTTAACCCTTTCGGGTTTACAGAGTCCAAGAAGTTAATCCAGTGTGTTTCCCTTTGAAACACACTGGATTGCGTATTATTGCGTATTATCTCGACCTGGTCTAATCGGTACCTGTTCAAGAACCATAAAATCTCAATTGGCTAATGTTGTGATGCAATGAGTAAAAATGTGTGGCAACTGTGGATTTAACATTTTTCGTACGAATTTTGCTCTTATGTTCATTCAGACGTATTCTCATTTTTCTCTCTGTCTTTCCCACATAAGCTAGTCCGCATGGACACTTCAACATGTATATAACATTCTGGCTATTACATGTGGCTGTCACTCTTAATTTGATGATGGTTCCACGGTTAGGGTGCCGTATAGTGTTCCCTTTGATGATAGAATTACAATTGCCGCAGTCCATACAAGGTACCGTTCCACGATAAGTGCCTTCTTTTTAATCCATTGGTTTGGTTAAGATCTGTTTAAAATTTCTGGTACGTAAGTATGCAAATCTTGGTTTGGTTTCAAAAATGCCTTTAAAGTCTGGTTCCGTGTCTAACATGGGCCAGTATTTTAAAATGATGTTTTTGATTTCATTACTGTGGGTAGAAAATTTAGAAATGAATACCAATCTTTCTTCATTGGTTTTTGACTCCGTTTGTTTTATTAAGCTTTCACATGACTGTTTTCTGCTTTTGTGATTGCCTATTGTAATATGGGTTCTTGATGCATGTACTCATGCTTTCTTTGTATAGTACGTCATTAGATGAAATTCTTTTTAATCTAAGCAGTTAAGAGTACGGAAGATGTTTCTTGAGGGATGGTTGATGGAAACTGTGAAAATGCAATACATTGTTTTGGTCTGGCGGTTTAGTGTACACATTGGTGATTAAATGCCCATTTTTGTTAGAGATACATGTGTCTAAGAAGGTGATTTGTTCTTGACTAATTGATGAGGTAAATCCAATTCTTTCATCAACCAAATTGAGGGTCTCAATGGCTTCGGATAACTCCCAAGTGTGTCCCTTTCCTTAGCACACAACTGTTGTTGATGTCTCTTTTGTATAGGATGAGGTGATTCAATCCATTTTTCTTGGTTAAGAATATGATCCAATTCAAACCTGTGCATAAAGAGATTTGCATACGCCGGTGCGGCGCAATTGCCCATCGATGTCCCTGAAGATTGAATATAAAAATGATCTTGCCATTTAAAGTAGCTGTGGAATAGGGAAAAGCATAGTAATTCTATTAGAAATACTTTAAGTTGTTCATCTTTCTCACAATGAATTAAAAAAGATTCCACCACAGAGATGTCCAGATTGTGTGGGATCGAGGTATATAATGATTTAACAAGGGTGCAAAGTATAGTGTCTGAGGTTATACTGGATGTTATTGTTACAAGAATGTTTAAAAGGTCTGTGGTGTCTTTGATGTAGGTAGACATATTTTGTACTATGGGCAGCAGACGTTTGTCTAGATATTTGCCGATAGGTTCATGTATAGAATTGACAGTAGATACGATTGGTCGAAATGGAGGTTTAGTGGAATGTTTGTGTATTTTCGGAATCATGTATATGTATGGTACAGATGGGTTGTTTTTGATGAGGTAAGCCTTGTCTTCTCTCGTTATGGTTCCTTTTTCCAAAGCGTCATCTACAATCTTTAAAAGGATTTTCAAAAACTCATTGGTTGGGTCAAATGATAGTTTCAAATAGATGTTTTTATCTTGAACATTATTCTCGACATTCTCCATGTAGTAGGTGGTGTCCATGAGAACCATGGCCCCTCCTTTATCAGCTTGACAAAATGGTAATCTCATGACTGGATGCTATTTGTTGTAAAGTCTGTCTTTCTTTTTGCATGATATTAGAAGTTTTCGATTTGGTTTGTTTGAAGATGGTACGTAGATTCCATAGTACAACTGTCTCAAATGCATCTAGAACTTTATGACTCATAGGAGCGATGAATGTACTTTTGTTCCGTAATCCAAGTAAAGTGTTGGTATGAGGACGAGGATTCTCTTCAACAACGTTGGTGAAAAAATGTTTCAGTCTCAGTAACCGCATGAATTTATATAAGTTGATTTCTGCTTCTAATGCATTAGAATGATATGTGGGTACATACGAAGAACCCTTCTGCAGCGTGTTGATTTGAAACTCAGTGAGATGATGTTGAGAAATATTAATAAATATAGTCTCTGGCTTCTTGTGCCTTTCGCTACTGGTTGTTGCTTTCTTCATTGTGTTCTCCTCCTGCCTCGTCTGGTGGTCTTTGGCCTTTCTCTAAAAAAGGCCTACTATCTGTGATATTACTTGATATAGATGGGGATGAGGCTTCCTTGTCCGTTCTTTGGGGGTCCAGTCCTTTAGGTTGAGAGCCTCTAGGTTGTTTGTCATCAGACGATGAAGCTTCAGTGTCCGAGAATCGTCCAATGTTTGGTCTCTGTTGTCTCCTCTGATCGTAAATATCTGCCCAATTGTATACCTCTCCATCTTCTAATCGATCATGTCTCTTTTAAATTTCCGAATTTTCCTCTCATTGATTTCTTTTGTGTATGTATCTAGTTGTTTGTTTAGGTCATCCAAAGTTTCACCCCAATTTTCCTTAGACAACTTTTCACTCAATTCTTGTTTGAGCTGATGAATTTCTTTGTTTAGGTCCTCCAATATTTTAGATAACTCCTCAATAATTAACAATATTAGGTCCAAAGAACATTTGTTTAAGATCGCCTGCCACTTCTCGGTAAATCTGGCGTTGTTCTTGCATAAAGTAGATTTCAAGGCGATTCTCAATCCTCTTGGGATGCGCTGTACTTTGTGATACTTGATTAAGGTACTTGCATGAAGGTGTTGGTTGATTGCTTTTTTAGAAATGTATAGAAGATGTTTGATATCTGATTGTATAGAACCAGTACTGGTACTGCTGCTTTCCGTTTCTTCTATCAGAGCATAAATTCATTGAGTTTCTTCTCTCGTGAACACAAATGTTTCTGCTCTGTGTTCAGTAAGGTTGGCAATTTCCTCTTATGACATTATGGTGGGTGCGTTGTCTATTTACTCAGAAAAATAAAAATGAAATATAGATCCACAATGGTATAGATCAGCGCACACCTTTGAGTAATACATTTCTTCGATTTGAAAAAGGTAGGTGGTGCAGGTTGGTGAATCCTCCTGAGTATGAGGATGAAATACAATCTGAAAGTGCTGACCTCACAGGCTAAGGTCCCCATTTTTGTCATTCAGTATTCCACATTTTTTACATGAATTTAAAATCCTTTTCTAGCAACATGGTGATTGCGTTGATTCTGAAGATATGTGGGTTTTCGCTTTTCTAGTTACTGGAAACATTCATGTGAAAGAGAAAACTGAGAAGAATGAAATTGCCTGATTTAGGGTTTGTTGGACGTACCCCCAATCTGAGGTATGGCAGATGTTACACCCCCAGAACACCATGGATTATGGACCATTGCATGTGAAGTTTCCTGCTTCTGAAGTTATGTTATGTTATGTTAATAACTTTTATTAGGCGCACAGCTGCCCCAGCGAAGGGGCGTCCTGGCGCCTGATCAGGTACACAACACAACAGGTCAAAGCTGAGGAGAAGAGAAATCAATTAGCAGAGGCAAACAGGTGGGTTTTAATGGCGCGTCTAAAAAGAGTCAGACTATTTAGGGCGCGAATATGTAAAGGAAGGGAATTCCATAGATCAGCCGCCAGAACATGGAAGGAGCGTCCTCCCATCCTACTCAGCCTGAACCTAGGCTTAATCGCCAGATGGTAAGATTCAGACCTGAGGGACCGCGTGGGGACGTATGAAGAAATAAGGCCCGCCAAAGCAGGAGGAGAGGAAAGCTTCAGAATCTTAAATGTCAGACAGAGAGCCTTAAATTTGATTCTCTGTCTGACCGGAAGCCAGTGAAGGGAGGTCAGAACAGCAGAGACAGAACATCGTCTCGGAAGGCCAACAATGGCCCGTGCAGCAGCGTTCTGCACCCTCTGAAGCCTAGTAGCCTCAGCCTGGTTGACTCCAAGTAGCAAGGCACTCCCGTAGTCCAGCCGGGAAAGGATAGAGGCCTGAACCACCAGTTGTCTCTTTAATCTGAAGCGGTTTCTGCTGTCATGATGGGATCCATCATAGGCAAATTTGTCACTGAGAAAACCTTTCCAGATCCATCTACTTAACTTCACTCCTCTGTGACTCTACACAATTTCCTGGCAATTCCTCCACTCTCTACCATGATTCTGGTCCTTTCGCCGTTGCTTCCCACCTTGAGCTCTACCTCTTCTTGGAACAAATTTAGGTTTTGTATGCGAACCATCAAATGTAAAGTGCTTGTTGATGTAGAATTTTTACTAAATGTATCATTAACACAATATGATTGACATGTAGGTTCTTATTCACAAAGGTAACTTACACTTTTGAGTAAGTTTACAGATTTGAGTAACTTTGCTACTTTTCGGTATTAAAAAACTGCACTTTTGTAGTCACAAACATTTGTAGTCACTTGATTCATTAAGGTAAACTCACACTTTTGTGTAAGTTTACTATTTTTTGCAATTGCCAAAGGGATTTTACGAGCAGTATCTTTACAACTGCAGGGTCTCCACACTGGCTTTAGAGGCTCCACACATAAAAAGATAGGCAGCCGTAAAGATACTACTCATAAAACTTCTTTGTGAATTGGAAAAAGTCATAAAGTTACACAAAAGTATAAATTTACCTTTTTGAATCAGGGCCTTACAGTTTTGCAGTAAGTCAAACGCTACACATTGCTAACCACTTGTGCTGCAACACCCTTGCATATAAACTAATGGAGGTAGGGATTTACTAGAAAAGTGTAAGTGACTACAAAAGTGCAGTTTGTGAATAAAGAAAGTAGTTTACTGATTAAAAAGGGCAAGTTTCTACAAATATGCAGCTTGTGAATAGCACATTGTAGTATGTTTGGTACTACTGTAGTACTTCAAAATGTACTACAATGTGCAGTTTTTGACTCAGGCCTTTAATATTTGACATGTTGGATGTAGTCATCTTTTGTTCCCTTCATATCATGCTTCCAGTACACTTAGGCAACTTTGTAAACAATGGGGCATATTTACAAGCCCCAATCGCCAAGGGTACGTCACTTTTTTTTACGCTCCGGTGGCATAGTGCCATTTCACATATTTACAAGGTGGAGCTAAGCCACCTAACCTGGCTTAGCGCCACCTTGTATACATGCTGCTTTTCGCCACAGTCCTCTGCGGTAAAGGGGCAAGCAATGCGTGTTGCAGTTGGCATTCCACCACGACACCTCTTGCTTTTTTTTAATTTTCTTTTTTTTTGTTTTTTTTTGTATTCCTCATATGCCACCAGATGAAAAGGGCAATCTAGATGGGGAGCCCCTTCCCCTCTGCCCCCAATATGTATGACGCGGTTCCGGTGTTTAAAGCCCAGGGGGAGAAAGAGAAGGGTCGGAATACCTTCATTTGTTCCGCCAGGCCATTAGAGCTGCCCAGATCTTTACACCACTTGAAGGATCACAAGCAATATCGGACTCACTTACAAGGATGATGTGTTTCAAACAGTCTGGAAAAGTGGGTACCTTCTCGTTTTTCCACGCCCTGCATATTTCTCGTCTAGCCAACAACATTACATAAAAAATTAATTTAGAGTCCGTGTCACCATGTCGATATTCCTTAGCTAGCCCAAACAAGATTATCCTTGGAGTGATTGTAAATTGTATATTCAATACTGCCACGATGAATTCACCTATTCTAGCCCAATAACTCACCAGCAATGGACAATCAACAAACATGTGTATGTCGTCAGCGGCAAGGAACCTGCAACGAGGGCATCGATGTTCTAGGTTTGTAATTTTTACTAATTTCTTAGGTGAGATGTATACTCTATACAGGGTAAACAAATGATTCCTTTTGAGTGTAGCTGACTTAACCACAGTGTGTAACATTGTAAAGGAATCCACCCACAGTTCCTGAAGATTGTCATGATCTAAATCAACCGCCTCACCCCATATTTTTAAGAGTTCGGCCTCTGGCACTTCTTCTTCCACCATCATGGCCCAATACCAAAAGGCCAACTCTCTTTTCCAAGTCCCTTTCCTATTTACTAAATCAAACTTTGGATTAGGTGAACAAGACGTCGACCCGAGAGTTGCCCACCAACCCGATAGTTGATAATATTTAAACCTGGTGAGTGTACCCCCTGTCAATCTACAGAGAGAATCCCAATCCATAAGCTGCGTATCCTTTAGAAGATCTCCCAAGTGTGTTATACCGTCCGACTTCAAGGGGCGAGCTAGTTGATCCTTTAAACACTCGGGAGTCCCTGGGGAGTCCCAAATCGGGGCCTGGGGAGCATAATAGGGAATTCCCAGCTTTTTCCTGAAACAAAAACAATTTTTTTGAGCTGCTGTTAAAATCTTTAGTCTCACTTTTTTATAAAACCTGGGATCTCCGAATTTAAACAGAAAGTATTCCTGACCTTGGGGTAATCCATGTAACAATGCCTGAAATAGACAGCCTAAAACAGAAGTATCTGCCTTATCAGCCATTCGTCTAAAGTTTTTTAGTTGGAACGAGTGACAGTAAATGAGTATATCTGGGAGGGCGAGACCCCCAAGTTTTAGTTTCTTCTTCAATTTCTTCCATGATATTCTCGGTGACTTGGAGTTCCATATAAATGAACCTATTTTCCCCTGTATTTTAGCAATGTCTTTCGAATTGAAAGTTAACGGGATATAATTAAATAAGTAGGTGATTTTTGGTAAAATAACCATTTTTATGAGATTCACTCTGCCGAAGATATTAAGCGAGAGACCAGACCAGCGTTGTAGGAGATGACAAATCTCCTTATAAACTCTATCCAGATTTATTTTAAATAGCTGATTAATATCTTGAACTAAGTGAATTCCCAGGTATCTCATCTTAGGTTTGACACCCGGATACTTTTTAACCTGGTTCCACTGCATAAGCTCGGTCTTTTCTCTACTTATTTGTAGCCAGAGATTGCCCCAAAGTCTTCTGCCCGAGCAAAAAGTCTAGGGATAGCCTCTTCAGGATTCAGAGTGAACATTAAAAGGTTATCCGCGTAGAGAGCAAATTTCAGCTCCAAACTCGCAATATTAAAAGGTTTGAAAACAGGATCTGCTCTCAGCTTAATAACAAGAGGTTCAATGTATAAATTAAACAAAAGGGGACATCCCTGTCTGGTGCCACGCGATATATGTACCCAATCGGTAAGAAGGCCATTTACTAAGATTTTAGCTTTGGGACTTATATATAGGGATCGAATCGAGGCTATAAAGTTCAATGGCATACCGAATGCGGCTAATGTTGCCCATAGATAGAACCAATTAACTTGGTCGAAAGCCTTTGCGGCATCAATAGCCACAATGGTCAGGGGAGATTTTTCATTAGTAGCGACATCTATAGCAGCAATAGCCTGAAACGTAAGCTCGTTCAGCTGCCTACCCGGCATAAAGCCCCTCTGATCGCTGTGAACCACTGATTTAATAACTTTAGCCAATCTCGCTGCCAATACATCTGCAAAGATTTTATAGTCAGTATTCAACAGCGAGATTGGCCGATAGGATTCGACGATCTGGGGGTCCTTACTGGGTTTTAATATTAGAGTCACTGTCGCTTCAGTCCATGTTTGTGAGACAGCCTCACCTGAAAGATGTATTTTATTAAATAAGATTGTGAGGACCGGTACGATTAATTCTGGACTGATTTGATACACATCTACTGGGAGCCCATTTGGTCCCGCAGCTTTACCTTTTGCCATGCTCTTTAGTTGATTATATACTTCTCCCTCTTTGATTGGCGAGCTTAAAAAGACCCTATCTGCTTCTGTGAGATGTGGTAGGACTAATTGATTAAGCCACATTTCAGCTCTTTCAGGGGAGAAATCCCCACGCTCTGCATAGATCCTTGACATATATTTTTGGACTTCCTCTAATATCTGACCGTTATCATAGGTCAAAACCCCTGTATCTTGTATGATTAGACTCGCAATTTGGTTCTTAGCTAGTAAGTAAGAGAAGTAAGCAAGCAATTAAAAGTCTGTTCTACATTTCTTGACTGTAATGTATTCGAAACGCCGGTGATAATTCCAAACTGGCAATTAACACGTCTCATCAATCATAAAAACTGGTGTCAATCGGTTAGCTTGGTTATCAAATCTCAATAGTCTGGTGCCACGAGTAAAGACAGAGAAAGAATCCAAAAGGGTAGTGTATTCAATATCAATAAGGTCAATGAAACCGAAGTGCAGTAGACATCGCGATCTCAGCGATGATAACGTAAGGGCAGAACACGAGTATGTGTTCGTAATGTAAATTTAAACGAAGAAAAGATCGCACGTCCTGGCGGCACCCATGCTACAGTGTGTGTGTTATTGATATTGATATCGGTTTGGAATCATCACCGGCTTTTCGAATACATTACATTCAAGAAACGTCGTACAGGCTTTTAATTGCTTGCTTACTTCTCTCACTGTTCAAATTGTGTACCCAGCTGGGTTGGAAATATCACCGGTGTTAGGCCTCTATTAGATCCACGCTATTTTTCTCAGCCCTGAAGATTCGTGGGACTACTTTTCCTGACGAAACACGTGTCGGCTGTTTGCGTTTCCTAAAGGAATAAAGAACATCCATTAACACTAACGAACTTTGCATATTTTGCTTTGTCTACTGCAGTATTTACTGGTTATATCTTATATGTGTGCACAGGATTATTTGTACTGTTTTGTTGTAGGGTCTACCCTACACACATTAAGGGGTAGAGGGGTCTCCCCTTCCTGTTTAGCACAATTTTTTACCTGTTCAGCCAAACACCCTACACGCATACTAGCTGAGCGCCATCACTTCCTATATATTGAAAACCCTTTTTCACGATTTTATGCCTACCTGGTTGTTTTATGAGTTTTGTCATTTATTTTCTCGACACAAACTTATTTTTTTGCAATGATGTGCCAAATCCAAACCTAGGTGGCTTTGCAGGTCAATTACGATTTTAGTTTGAGAATTCCAGACATTTCCTGAAATATTGGTTGATGGTGTAAGTAAAATAGAACCTTGTGCCATTAAACAAGAGCAACTCACTGTGTTATGGGTGAGGACATATGTAGCCGCTGCACAACTGATCACCCTTGACATTACAACTCAACATCTCTTGCCGTTTCTGTCCCAGAGCCAAACTGTAACAGTACTTGTGGCTCTCCACACTGCTTT
The DNA here is from genome assembly GCF_964204655.1 of Triturus cristatus. NCBI lineage: Eukaryota > Metazoa > Chordata > Amphibia > Caudata > Salamandridae > Triturus > Triturus cristatus. Next base: position 993,268,988 of record NC_140583.1, on the reverse strand, counting down.
GCTATCGACAATATTGGTGGCAAGTGTGCACAAAAATGAATCAATATGCAGCTAGAACTATCTGGTGGAGAGGGTCTATTTATCTAATCCAGCTACAGTGAATACGTTCCCTTTATGCAGTAAAGTAAGGGAGGGTACTACATAAATGGTGACACTCCACATTCCCTATTTAAATCAAATAAATGAAAGGGGATGAAGGCATAACTTGGAGTATATCATTACACTGTCTGGTATGTGGCCAAATAATACTCACAGCACTTCATGGCAGTGACTGGCCTGTGAGGGGGAGTTTAGGTGCACATTAAAACACTGGCTGTCCTTTGGGGGTATGCCAAGGGTACATCATGGCAGCAACTGGCTAATAGCGTTTACACAGCAAACACAAGGAGACGATGGACGGAGCACTGAAACTTTTCAGATACTCACCCCCGTCACAGATCTGGGTTGAATCCATCATTGTTCTTTATCTCACTTCGCCACCCCTGTTCAGACCCAGCCTTATGCAAATCAGTCTTTACCCCGTGCCTGAACTACGAAGCCTGGTCTTCACTGGACCGGAAACAAGCATCCTTGGACCGGTTTCGGGGTGACACCCCTCATCACCCAGGCTAGCTTGAATCCAGTGGCAAAGTGAGCAAGGGGCCAACGTCTGGGCATACCCTGTACTGGGGTGAATGTTTGACATTGTGCAGCATTCAGTCCATCAATTGTTCTTTTTGCATTTGTCACCCCGAGTGGGACGGGTATGCCCAGACGTGGGTCCCATGCCCTCCATGTTACTGGAGTCAAGCTAGCCTGGCTGATGAGGGGGGATGCACTGAAACTGGTCCCAGGATGCTTGTTTCCAGTCCAGGAAGGACCTAGCCTGGCAGTTCGGGCTGGGCCGTTCCCATGGGGGACAGGGTCAAGACTGATTTGCATATGGCTGGGTCTGAACTGGAAAGGCATGGGGTGCAAACAATGGATTGAGACCCAGATCTCTACTGGGGTGAATGTTTGATATTGTGCAGCATTCAGCCCATCAATTGTTCTTTTTGGCCTGCTGAAGAAAGTCTGATGCTCATTGCCATTTTCAAAAGCCTGTATGAGTGGGATGCTCTCATCCCATCATGGCATTGACTGTCTTGACTCTAGGGGCATATATTAGCACTGGCTTTCCTGGAGTGGGACAGTGCATAGGGCAAATTACAGCATTGACTGTTCCTTGGGCCTTGGAACAGTGAGTGACTTCTCAACAGTGTCACTGGTAGATATTCTTGTCTAACGCTGGTGTCCCAGAGCCCAGGGTACTATGAGCTGCAACTGGAAATAAAGTTAATTTATTTGCACATTCCTCTCTCCAAGGGTAGTGAGGGACAATCAAGGTTTACTTTGGGAACTGGAAGAGGGGGTTACATTCTGAGACTATATGGCACACATAAATACACTCACTAACCTCAAGCTCTAGTCAGACCTATATGTTCAAAAAGTTCTGATCGTTTGTTTTCAGGTTGGGAGGTATGGCAGTTAAAATTAAGACCAGCAGAATGCACACAGCTCAGCTAAGGCCTCCATATGGACCTATCCTCTCTGCACATCGTCTCCCATTTCCGACAGAGGACACAATAAGGGCCTTCAACAAGTGGTAATTCCCGGGTGACATCTCCTTCTGTGGACACCACAATCTGCATGTTGCTGTTCATGAAAGGCTGCCTACAAAAACCTGCAGATGTCTGGTAGAATTCAGATATTTACTTCTGCACTTCTTCCAGCCTGCCCTGGTGGAAATATGTTTAATTAGGGTGCAATCCACGTTCTCAGGACCAGCTGACATCCCTGCGTATCTTCTAAAAAGCCCAGGGACAAGGTAGACATTTCTGTGAGATAACCTCTGCCCTGAATACAGAAGTGTTCACAATTTTTAAAGGGGCCATCTAGTGAATGATGATAGATCTCAAAATCCAAGCAGACGTCATTAAACTAAGTACCATTCTGGAATTCTATTGTTGGTGATTGTTAGAGAGTCAGAGCCGGGTAAAGAGAACAGTTTTTTTCCACGGTAGAGATTCTCTTTAAAGAAAGCTTCACCTTTAGCTGCCAGTACCCTCACAGCAAGACAAATAATGACCTCATTTACCAAGTAGTTGTACTTCAAATAGACTACACAAAGCAACAATTTGCACCTGCCCAGAGAAGCAACTGTTGGGAGCAGGATGCTTGGAGTAGGTGTTTTCTTTAAGGCTAGAACTTAGGCTAGGACTCTGGAGAACCCAGGTATTGCAGCCTTCCTTGAAGAAGTGGAAGCAGAACTGCCCAGTGTGAGGAGCAGAGCTTGGACCATGATTAGAAGGAAAAAATAGCAATATCAAGTTATGAAGTCCAGGCAAAGGGCATCTCAAGGGAGTGAACCAACCTGTAGTTTTGAGAGACTTCTAGTCCAGCTGGTAGATCCCAACCAATGAGCCTCTGTGAGATCTGAAGTCTGAGGATCTAGATATAAAATTCAGCACTTCCAGTGTGGTGAACCTGCATAGTCATTATCCCAACCAGTGCCATTCTTGTTCTAGATGCAGTTAATATTCCCTGTCCTATGGTTGCCCTGCCAACAAATATTATTGACTGTGTCCAGAGTCTGTCAAGATAAGAGACTTTGAAGTTTGATTTGCCAAGTATGCATACTATGGGACATACTTACAAGCCCCTATGGCCACAGGAACGTCACTTAGAGTGACGTTCCTGTGGCGATATAGGCTTTGCCTTATTTGCAAGGCAGCTTTAAGCCACTTGACGTGGCTTAACACTGATTTTTTAAATAATGCACCCTTTCTTGCTATACTTAGCGTGAAAGGGACAGGCAATGGGTGTTGTGGTGGGTGTTCCACCACAACACCCATTTATTTTGGCGCTTCCCCCTATTACAAGGGTGCCGTAAATATGGGGCAGCGACAAATTAAGACCAGGGAAAACCTGGTCTTAAAGAGGTGAAATGAGGAGAAATGCTTTACAGATAGAAACAGCAAAACACCATTGATTGCTTATTTGTCCCTTCGTGCACATAAATAATCATTAAAAAAAAATGATGAGTTGCAACTTCTATGTGTGCTGCACAAAGCAGCACACATAGAAGTCACAAATCACCATTTCAGATTGTTTATGTGCAGGAAGGTGCACCTTCCTGCACATAAACAATCATTCCTATGATGCTAGGGTGCTTGCGTAGGCACTAGGCTGCTAAATTTAGCGCCAGCGCAGTGAAAAACACAGGGCTGCACCGTATTCTTTTAAATATGGTGCAGCCCTGTGTCTCAGAAGTGGCAGAGCGCGGCGTTAAGCCAACAAGGCTAATGCCGCGCTCCGTCACTTCTTTTGTAAATATGCCCCTCTGAGTGCCATCCTATATCAACACCAGTAGTCGTCCTGCACAGACATGTGAGTAGTTGGTCTCCTGTTCCCCATGAACTATAGCCATACCTCACACAGCCCCGTTAACTGCACACCAACATTTTTGAATTGGCCAATTGGCATTTAGGACACTTATTGTTCGGCAGTGGGTTTTTAGATATCCTGAAATTTGTGGCATTTTGATGGAAAATCAGTCACTTAAGTTAAAACCGACTGATATGTCCAACCTTGCACCCAGGAAGGCTGAGAACTAGAGCAGGTGGCAGAAATATTATGGCTAACCTGATAGACTGTAACTTCACATCTGGATCTTCTGTCCCATCAGCTGGCTCTTGCAAGCAAAGACTGTATTAAACCTGAAAATTAACAAAGTCTACTAACGATATCAAAACCATTGCACCTTACACTGAGATTGTTCCCAGCCCTACTATTTAAACTCTGTCATATCGTCATATTCTATCCCAGAAGGATCTCAAATATGTTTTTGGTACGCATCATTAGTTCTACCTTTCCTGTTCATATAGGAAGATGGATTCTACTTTGAAGAAATATCTTTGAACTTTGTCTTTATTAAGTGTAATTTATTTTGCTGTGCACCACATGAGTTCCACCACTGTGCCACCTTTTGGGGTTAAGACTGTTTATTGCGTACCAAGTAGAGTCAAGTGTACAAAGTGAGTAACTTGGTTATTCAACCAGTGAGCACTCAGTAGGACCTGTAGCCATGCAAGACCAGTTGCTAATGACCCTGCCCACAAGCAATTGTATAAGTACTTACCAGTTGATACAGACTAGTAATCAGTGATTGCACTAGGACCCAAAAAAGGAGCTCTCATACATGCACTCAACTAATTTAGGGCCTCATTAATCCCTGTGGGTGTTCCTACGTAACACCCATGGAATCTGAAGCATTCCCAGATTTATAAGAAATCGGAATCCTGGGAATGCGTCCCTATTCTATGTGTGCTGCATTTTGAAGCACACATAGAAAAAGGAAATCACCTGAATTGATTGATTTTGTGCAGGGAGGTGTCCCTTCCTGCACAAAATCAATCAGCCCCGCAACGCAGGCACGCTTGCACCATGGTGCAAAGGTGTTAGTGTTGGCGCATGGCAGCCCATTGTGCGCCAGCGCTGGGGGAAAAGGGCAGGAATGCGCTGTATCTTATAGATAAGGCGCATTCCTGCCCTTTTCTTTTGACGCAGGATAGCTCAACAAGACTCCTCGCGGTGCTGCCCTGCGAATAAACCTCATAAATGAGGCACTTAGGAGCATATTTACAAGGGCAGTGGCCGAGTGAGGCGTTAGCCTTCCTGGCTGAACGCCTCACTTCGCCACTTCAGAAACGCAGGGCTGCACCATATTTACAAGAATATGGTGCAGCCCTGCGTTTCCCCCTGAACTGACACTAAACTTAGCAGCCTAGCGCCAATGCAGGCACTCTTGTACCATAGTGCAAGGGTGTCTGCGTTCAGGGGAAGATTGTTTATGTGCAGGAATGTCCTCCTACCTGCACATAAACAATCTTTGAATGCTGTTTTGTAACTTCTATGTGTGCTGCTTAATGCAGCACACATAGAAGTTGCAAAATGGCATTTAAAAAAAATATATATTGGTAATGTGCAGGAAGTGGGACCTTCCTGTACATAAACAATCATTGGCCATTTGCTGTTTCCATATGTGCTGCACAACGCAGTACACATGAAAACAGCAAAAACAAGGAGAAATTAAACATTTCTCCTCGTTGTGCCAGGGTAAGGCCAGGTTTTCCCTGGTCTTTATTTTGGTGCTGCCTCCTATTTACACCTCCCTTGTAAATCAAGGGTGGTGCAGTGGAACGCCCACAGCAACACTCATTGCCCTCCCCTTTCCCGCTAAGCATAGCGTGAAAGGAGGCCTTATATACAAGGCAGTGTTAAGCCACGTAAATAAGGCGAAGCCCCTATCCCCGCAGGAACGTCGTAAAAGTGACATTCCCGTGGCGATAGGGGCTTGTAAATATGCCCCTTAGTGTTCAAGTTACCTCACCACTGTCATAGCCTGTAACAGCCTGCGTAAAATCATCTGTGCAGCATCTAATCCTAGCAGGTCTCCCTATCATGGATACCTCACCAACACTCTGGGTCGGATCACGAGTTTGGTGGACAGGGTTGTCACAAATGAGTAGGATATCCCGTCCGCTGTATTACAATTCCATAATCTTTTTATAGAACTTGTAATACGGCGGATGGGATGTCCATCACATTTGGGACGGTGTATCCCACCCACCAAACTCTGCCATACAAAACCCTGATAGGATTTTCAATGTTAAAGTCAGCAGTGTTATGAGCAACTTCAAGCATTGTCATCCTTCAGTTTCGAAATATTTGTCATTTTTTCAGAACTATGGCCAATAAATACAAACAACTGGTTCCAAGCATAGATCAACAGATTTTTGAATGAATTACTTAGGAAGTCTGATTTTCTTCAGTTTTGTTGGTTTGTCCTACTATTCACACTATAATGAATCCTACAAACATAATAAAGTAAAGGTTCAAGCCTTAACAATAAAATATAAGATAATATGCCTGATTGTTTTGGCACACACATACCCTCTCAGATTGATAGTTTTGTGACACGCACTTTTCCATTAAACATGTCTTGGGTGGTGTAACCAACAGAAATGTTTCCTTGACTGTCAAGTGCTCACCTCTCTTATTGGGAAATTACTCTTGACTTCGGATACCTTCAGGGTTTTCCCTTTCTTAACTAACTCCTTGAGCAGGCTTTGCTCCAAGTTTGAAGGATTGTGGAACTGGGTCATGACAGTCTGGTAACTGCTTTCATCCTCCAGGTGGACAAAGGCGTATGCATTTTTTCCCTTTTTAATGATCTCTATGTCGTGCCTCTGCAGGTTCACACTGATGCTAGCTAGTATATCCTTAAGCATACAAGTCAGGACCTCTTTAGAGAAATGGGAATTCAGATTACCCACATAGAGAGACAACGCGCTTGGCTTGTCTGACAAGCTTTCTATGAGTAATTCATCTGTCTGTCGATCCTTTTTTGGCAGGAGATTTGCTGATGTGCCATCATTTAACAGCTCCTCAGATGATACATCTTCACTGGGTGCATAATCTTGTTGCTGGGCTTCACGCAGCAGAATATCTGTCTTTATTTCCTCCCTTGACTGTTCTTCTTCATGAAGATCCTTAGTTGACTGGTGCTGTTGTGTTGAATCTACATTTAGCACATCTTCTGTGGACATATCTCCATTTTGTACAGGGATGTCCTGCTCTGGAATATCTACTTTCAATAAGCCATCTTGTGATAGGTTATATTTTGATAACTCCTCTTCAACCAGGTCTCCCTTTGAGGTTTCTTCTTTCCATAGGTCTTCCCGGAGTAGATCATCTGTTTCCAGTTGTTCATTGGATAGGCCTTCTTTTGTTAAGTCTTCCTTGGGTAGTTCTCTAGGTTGATGCTCCTTGGGTATTTCTTTAGCTAGGTCTTCCCGCAGGAAGTCTTCTTTTTCCAGGTATTCATTGGACAGGTTTTCTGTTGCTAGGTCTTCCATGGGTAATTTGCTTACTTGATCTTTCTGGGTTAAGTTTTTTGCTAGGTCATCCCCGAGTAGTTCTTCTGTTGCCAGATATTGATTGGGTAGGTCTTGTGATGCTAAGTCTTTGTTGAGTGGTTCACTTGCTTCTTCTTTCTTCAGTAGTTCTCTTGTTAGATCTTCCCTGAGTAGGTCTTCTTTTTCCAGGTATTCTGTGGGTAAATTTTCTGTTGTTACGTCTTCCTTGGGCAGTTCTCCTGCTTGATCTTCCTTCGCTAGTTCTTTTGATAGGTCTTCCCTAAGAAGGTCTTCTGTTAGGTCATCCTTGGGTAAGTCCACTTTTGGAAGGTTTTCTTTGAATTGGTCCGAAAGTGGTGGATCTACCTGGTAGACATCTTCTCTTGATAAGACCTCTCTTTCCATATTTTCCATGTTTTGCAAGTCATCCAAAATGTCCATCTTTTAATCTAATGCAGAGAAATAATAAATATCTCTGAATTTATTGATATTATTTCAGTTTATTATGTGAAACAAATTAAATAGTCTTTTTCAATCTAAATGTGTGAATATATGTGGTGTCACTTGGTGACATTTTCACACTATATTTAACTGGCACAACCCCTATCCCACAGGGAAACAGATTAATTGTAGGTAAAGCAAAAAAGCGATTCTCTAGGGTCAGTTTGCAGTTGTTAGGCACATTGCCCAAATGATTATATATACAGACACAGTTGGAGATTAATGCTTACCTTGCATTCCTTCAATAAGAGATGTAGAAATAAAATAGAACTCATTCCCCATTGAACACACCGGAATAAAGCAAACTTTCAGTTCACAAGCATTTGTATTGCTGTTGAATGGCAAAAATGTGGTAAAAAAAATATCATACTTAGGTATTGATGGGATGTCTAATAAATAATCCTAAGTACTGATGGCATGGTGCATAGAGCAAAATGCACAAGTGAGTGAATATGTGTCAAACACACTATGTGGCAGGCTGAGTCCACAGACTAGGGAGCAAAAGGTAGTATTTATCAGTACACCTATTTGATTGTTCAAAAGACTCAGTTCAATGTGAGAGATATTGGCAATATGTCTCTTGTGGCAGACATTCATGGGTCTCACCAGGACAGGGAGTCATGTCCGTGAAATACCCATCTCACCTGGGAACAAAAAGAGGGAGGCAAATATTGTCCATTTGGTCAATCTGTGGTCATGAATTGACAGTCATATACAATCACAAAGCTATACTGACTTAGAACAGCCACTCAGTTGCTAAACTGGGGAACCAAAAAGTACTCAATCAGAAAAAGAATGACAAGGGAAATCAATTGTGAGTCTCAGGTGAAAAGGGAAACACTAATCTTATCACCACTTTTCTGTCGGGTTAAATAAACAGAGTCACACTGTAGTGCTAACGATTAGAACTAGGTAAACCATACAAAACAGTGCTTTTCCTTTGTGGCTTACTCCATGAGTAATTGGAACCATAGAAGACACAAAACCAGTCATAAGCAGCTAAAATAGAGGGAAAAGATATGCCAATTCCTCATTTTAATATTAAAATGGGGCTCTAAATGCCCGAAACTGGAAAAACACATACTTAAGAATGGCAACGTGTCACTCCTGTCACTGAAGAGGAGAGGTTCTTAGTCTATCTGCAAAGAATTTCATCACTGGTCATGACTAGAGCATCTTCATTGGAAAGGAACGCATCTGAAAAAATGGTTGCCATTTGAAACTGAAAGTCAGGGACAAATTGTGCCATAGGAAACAGTTTGCACATGGCCATATTGGCCTACAGTGCATATACAATGCATGCCTTTACCATACATCTTTACCACGCATTGCCCCTACAACTCAAAGCTTTTACCACACATGACTTACCGCAAATATTCCTTTACCACGCATGCCTTTACAATGAAAGTTAACTATAATTAAGGGTAGTTAAACCCATATATATCTATATATATCTATATATATATATCAATATATATTTATATATATCGATATATATATATATATATATATATATATATATCTACTGGCGGTCGCCAGTAGATAGTTATAGTTAGGACCGTGTTTCCATAGGAAATCCGCAACATTCTATTTGGAATAACTTTGGCGCCGATTGATGAATCCTCACGAAGTTTTCAAAATAGGTGGGGCGCTCCGCTCCGCTCCTACCCTGAAAGTCTCGGGGGGATTCGTCAAGCGGGGGCTGAGATAAAAGGGGGGTCCCAAAACACGTTTTTCCCATGCAATTTTCCATAGGGACCTTTAGTCCAAGGTACAGCCCAAACGGCTGAACAGAATTACGTTAAATTTGGCAAAGAGGTAGTCCTCAGGTCAGGGATGTGCCTTTTGCATATCTGAAGTCAATCTGTTCAGTAGTTCCTGAGAAAATCAAAAGTAAAATCATATATATATGTGGGCGGAGCCTAACCACACATCTCATCCTGAGATCTGATTGGCTGTCAGCACTTCATCCAAGAAGTGTTGGCAGCCATCTTGGGACCAATATACATGATAGCACCTCATTAAAAAGCATTGCAGTTAATAGAAGGTTTTAAGACTTTAGTTACATTATAAATCATTTGTTAATGGTACCATACTCATTTTAGGAATTGTGGTATGTTCTAAGGTGATTTCACCATGTGAAAAAGCCTTCTGCTGGGATATCATGATTGAGAGAAAAATATTTTCTCATGCTTTTCCCACAGAGGTTTGGAAGGTGATCTATAAGCTAAACTGAGAGCTTATTTTCTGTAAATTCACATTATCTTTCTCAGTCATGTGAGAATGAAGTCTGACATTCTCAGTAAAACATGTACATCCAACAAGGGCAGAGACTGTCAGTTGATTCCTTTGTGTTCTACTGCAGCTTCCCAGAGTGTTCCAAAGAACAACTAGAGCGCTAACAGTCCTACTTATGATAAACGTATGGCACACCTGAAGCCATCTTGCTTGGATTAAAGTGGTAACTCTTAAAACATTTAATTTAAAAAGGAACAAAATGAGGGGGTTCATTTTGCCATAGAAAGTATGATTAGTGCTGCAGATAGAAAAATTAGGGCCCAATTTGAGTGACTTCTCAAATCCTCTTCTATTTCATTAAAAAATTCTGACATGCAGACTGAAACATGCACTTTCAATACCAGCAGCAGTTTTCCCTGGTGAGCAGTAGCTTTACTACAGTGATCTAATGAGCAAAAAGAGTGCTAACATTCTGAATTTATGGCAAATGTGTGACACATCTGAATGCCTTCTTGATGGAATCAAAGTAAAAAACTGAAAGTATTTCCTACCGAGGAGACTGCAGTAAATGAGGAAATTAGGAAACTTCATAACAAATAAGTCTCCCAAGATGGCACCAGAGACAAAAGAGCCCAAATGTAGCCCAAATATCACCCAGATGTAGCCCAAGTATAGCCCAATGACAGAATGTCCCAGAGTGTTCTTAAAAACAACTAGAGCGCTTACTGTCTTCATTATGACAAAAGTATGGCACACCTGAAGCCATCTTGATTGGAATAAACTGGTAACACTTAAAACATTTAATTTAAAAAGGAACACAATGAGGGGGTTCATTTTGCCATAGAAATTATGATTAATGCTGAAGAAAGAAAATGAGGGCACATTTTGAGTGACTTCTCAAATCCTCTTCTATTTCATTAAACAATTCTGACATGCAGACTGAAACATGCACTTTTAATACCAGGAGCAGACTTCCATGGTGAACAGTAGTTTTACTACAGTGATCTAATGAGCAACTAGAGTGCTAACATTCAGATTTATGGCAAATGTGTGACATATCTGAATACCTTCATGATGGAATCAAAGTAAAAAACTGAAAGCATTTCCTACTGAGGAGACTGCTGTACATGAGGAAATTAGGAAACTTCATAACAAATAAATCTCCCAAGATGGCCACCGGAGACAAAAGAGCCCAAATGTAGCCCAAAATCACCCAGATGTAGCCCAAATATAGCCCAATGACAGAAGTGCGCAAAACACTTATTATTTTGTGTTTTTGCAGTGTTATATAGTGCAGACTTGTCAGGTATTGGAGTGCTTTACATGAGCATTGGTTACATCACACAAGAACAAATTCATTTTGGTTGTAGACATGGGGAGACTAAGTGATTTGACCAGAATCACAGAATGTCGAGCTGAAGCAGAAACTCCAACCTGGTTCCCCAGTTGCAAAGTCTGCAGTTCTGGAAGTAACACCACATCCTCTCCCCTAAGTGCAACATTTAATCAAGTGGTCAACTGGATAAAAAAACATAAAGATAACAAATAATTTAAAAGTGCTTTGTCGCTATTTGAAAACTCAGAAAATATGTCCTTATTTTAGTCTTTTAGAGCACTAACCATAATTTTGATGCCAATAAGACCTTCTCATATATGTAATTTCTAAAGGAAATGCTCTAGGTATTACAGTTTTGATTACATCAAGATGACGTCAGGCGTTCCACACTTTTGTAATAAATATAGAATGTTAGCAATCTAGTTGTTCATTAGGATACTGTTGAGAGGCAGAGGCCAGGGGCACGGACTCTGAAAATTGAAGGCAGGTAGGAGGGTGTAAAGGCAACAATTTAACCACATTGAGCAGGCAGGAAGGGCCGTGGCAGCACAACAGACTATGGAGGGCAGTGGAAAGGGGGGCAGGGGCAACAAACCAACAATACAGGACTTGCAAGAGAGGCTGTGGCAATGTAATAGACCATTGTGGGCAGAAGGAAGAGGCAATGGTAGTACAACCATACATGCCAACAGACCCGATTCAGCCAGGAAACGTCCAATGTTTTTAAGCTCAAATGGGCTTTATTTGATCTGTCTCCTGTCTACAATCTCCTCTTTTTCAATGTAACTCAAAGGGGAAAATCAATACCCCCGTTTTTTTCAAAATCTCCCTCTTACCAAGTTCAAAATGTTCGCAAGTATGGTACATTGGATCATGGAAGGAAATGGGGTAGGGACATGGACTTGGATAACAGAGGACAGGAGGGACATGGAGAGGTGCACCAAACTGACCCTGCAGGGCAGGAATCAGGGTTTGCAGCAGCACAATACACCACACAGGGCATGCGGGACGGGAGTGCAGCACAACAATCCATAGAAAGCAAGAGGGAGGGGACAGGACCATGCACATGGACAACAGAGAACAGAGGGGCAAGAGGCAATGGTAGTTAGCTGAACATAATGGACAGACAGGAGAGAACGCTGCAGCATAACAGACCATAAAGGGCAGGAGGGACGTATCAGGGGCATTACAATGGAACAGACAAGCCAGGAGGGAGGGAGTAGGGGTCTGCACATGTAAACAGAGGGCTGGGGGCAAGGGGGCAGGGCAGGAGCAGCAAGATAGACATGGAGGTCAGGCAGGATGGGCACTAGAAGCAAGACACACCATGAAGAGCAACAGTGAGACTGTGATGGCATACACACAGACCATGGAGGGAAGGTGGGAGGGGGTCAGGGGCAGCTAACTGACCACACAGGGAAGGTGGGAGGGGCCATGGCAGCACAGAAGACCATGCATGGCAAGTGGGAGGGTTAGTGGCAGCACAATGGCTATGATGGGCTAGAAGGAGGGTGCAGGGGCATGCACAAAGGACGATGGAGGATAGAAGGGAGGGTCAGGACCTGTGCACAGACAAGAAAGTTCAGGGGAAGGGGCCTCACAACAGACCGCACGGGGCAGGCAGGAGGAGCAGTTGCAGCACAACAGACCAGGGAGGGCAGAAGGGTGTGGCAGTACAATGGACCATGTAGGACAGGAGGAAGAGGATAGGGGCATGGCATGTGGACAGGCAGGGTGGAGGTGGCAGGGACAGGTTACAGTCATCTGACCATGCTAGGCAGGTGGGAGGGGAGTGGCAGATCAACAGAACACTCAGAGTAGATAGGAGTGGCAGGTCCATTGAACATGGTGGGCAAAAAGGATGGAGCAGGGGCATGCACAAAGACATCGGAGGGCAGGGGGAAGGAGAATAGGGGCAGCAAGCTAAGCACAGAGTTTAAGCAGGAGGTCAATGATGGGGCATAGAATTGGGCAATGGAGGGCAGGAGGAGTGGACTGGTACATCATACTAAATTGAGGGCAGTGGCAGCACATCAGATCATGCATGGCAGGAGGGAGGAGGCTAGTCCATGGATTCACACAACAGAGGATAGGGAGGAGGGGGATGGGGCAGCAAGCTAACTGTTCAGAGAAGGCTGGTATTAGGAACTTTATTGTTTTTAAAACGTGTGTCTGTGCGAACTAATTAAAATATGAACAAGTATGCAGCATAATCTCACTTTAATTCAGGAAGAAGAGGACGTTTGTGACTGTGACTCCGGGCTCACTTGGCAGAAACACCCCCTGACCCTCCACCCCCTATCGCAAAATGTAATGCCCGTGAAAAGTGTAGGACAGGTGAACACAGTGTTATATAGAACATAGTCCTGAGAGCACGATTGAAAATGAAAACTAGATATAGTGTATGGTATAAACTATGCACCAAAAAGTGTGATATAAGATGAACCGGGCGTGAAATATAATATGCAATACATTGTGCGCAATGACAGATTCATTGGAGAGCGCGAGATAGCACAGGCACTAGCGCGTGCTATGCGATATGCGCCTTGGAGTGTAATATGCACAGGGCAGTGTTATGTAACCTAACTAGTCTCTAAAGTTGTAATATAAAATATGTGCTGGGGAGTGTAACGTTGCATATGCACTGTGACAAAGATATGGATCCCAGATTGTAATATGTATGGCATAGCACTGTGCGTTATAACATAGGCATCGAGGAAGGCACGTTAGATGGGGCAATATAACCCGTGTGAAGACAAGTGTGGCATGACATATTCACGGGGTGGTGTTACAGTGCACATGGGCTAGAGAGTGTCATAGCATATGCACTAGCTAGTGGAATACAACACAGAGGTGTGTGGCACTCAGCAGGCAATGGTGGGTGTAACACAGCATTGGGCTCTGCCAGGAGCGCGCTGTGACTCTCAAGTGATGTTCGTCCCCTTTCCCGAGAGTAAAATAAAAAGTATTACACATCCGGCAGTGGATGCGTGTTTTATTAACCGTGAGGGGGGTTTCTTGCGTTAGTTTTGGTCAAATTTTTGTCGAATCCCCTTTGAATGGCTTGGTGTGCATGTGCATTAAATGTGCCCGTCAATAGCTACCCATGTTTGTATAAATAAACGACAAGGGTGTCTACCGGGATTAGGCACGGTAGGGCGTCAGACACGTCAGAGTTTCACTAGCGGTGTAAATACATTCCACGTGGATTCATTGTATGCATAGTCGCCTTTTAATGAATATCACGCAAATCGTCATGGAGATAGGTACGTACGGTTTGTCCAGCATGTCCTAGGTGTGTCTATAAATATATATTTTTTTTAAATAATAAAAAACAGTGGACGACCCTGGGGATTGGGGTCAAAAATATATAATTAGGAGACAGGCCCTGGGGGATGCGGTCATCAGGGCCAATAAATTAGAATAAGAAGGGGAACCACACAGCCCCCCTTCTTAAAAAATTAAAATAAATAAAAAACTGGCATCGTGCCGGAGGCCACACCCCCTCCTTGCAGCACTCTGCAAACGCGCCCCCTGGCGAGTTGTAAGTTGGGGAATTAATTCCTCTTCAATACTGAGGGTCCCTGAGGGCCAACTAGCCCAACAGGCATCTCCAGTATGCGCCAGGGAGCTGCGCTGCAGACAGGTGTTCTGAGGCCAAGCCCCTTTTTACACCTCTATGCAACGCAGCTCTGTGGCGCTTACTGGAGGTACCTAGTGGTCTAGTTTAACCCTAGGGACCCTTAGGATTCAAGGGGACTTAATCTCTCAACTTAGAACAGCCACAGGGCGCGTTTACACAGTGGTGAAGGGAGGGGACGGGGCCTGAGGTGACGTGTGCAAACACGCACTATGGCACGTTTTAAATTGGGGATATAATTTCCCTTCAATACTGAGGGCCCCTGGCGGCTAACTAGCCCACCAAGTGCTTCCAGTAAGCGCCACTGAGCTGCATTGCAGAGAGGTGGTCCAGGCCGTGCCACTTTTTACACCTCTCTGCAACGCAGCTCTGTGGCACTTACTGGAGGTACCTAGTGGGCTAGTTGGACCCTAGGGACCCTCAGGATTCAAATGAACTTAATCTCCCAACTAAAAACGGACACAGGGCGTGTTTACACAGTGGTGAAGGGAGGGGACGGGGCCTGAGTTAACGTGTGCAAAAACGCCCTGTGGCCTGTTTTAAGAGGTAGTTTTAATCCCCCTGCCATATTATATACTAGGGGCTTACAGAGGAGATCATGCTAATCACAGGGGGACCCCAACGCATAATGTTACCTAGTGTATGTAGGTGTTTTCAATGTATTCGAAGTGTCTTTTAACATAGCACTGGCTCTAGGACTGGTTAGTCAGACTCAGTTACCACCAGTTTCCGTCTGAAAAAGTTGAGGGTACAGGATGATTTTGCAACAAGGCTTCTTTCTGCTCTTCTTTTTGTTCTTTCTGCACGTTATCCTTCTTCCTGCACTTTTCTTCGTGTTTGAGGACTTCTGTTGCTTCTTTCTGCACTTCTTTTTTTTCTTTCTGTGCATTTTTTCTTCTTTCTTCACATGTCCTATCTCTGTAGGCATAGTTAGAAATTAGCATTTAAAAAACTTTTGAAATTCACAGAAAAAACCATAGGTTTCAGGCACGTTATAGTTAGGAATTAGCATTTAAAAAACCTCAGAAATTCACTGAAAAAACCATAGGTTTCAGGGGTGTTATAGTTAGCTGGAATTTTCACTTGTACAAAACCATTGAAATTCCCCCGTTATAGTTAGTTCAGCTAACTATAACTCGCGCGCCCGCAATGCACTGCTGATGACGTCACATATTACATCACTCATGACATGGTCAGTGACATCACTCATGACATCACTGATGACATCTCAAATGACATCACTGATGACATCACTGATGACATCATCCTTGTGATAGAGTGGCAGACCTCCTCTCACCCTAATATAACCTTTGATACACACATTCAAAAATAGAGACTAAAATTTTCAAAACAATGGACATACCAATACCAGTTACAACAACCTCTTCAGTATTTCTAAGATCCACATACACATCCACTCATTCACCAACAGTCCTATACAGTCACTCATACATGTACTCACTCATCATATGTACTCATACACCTATACATCCTGTTACACAATGCCACTCATCCATAGAGTTACTCACACACATAGTCACTCATGCTAATAAAGAATCAAACATACATTTACTTGCATATACAGTTATACACACACCACCACACTTACTTCTACGGAAACTTACACATACTTAGTCTTTTAAACAATCACTTATAGAAACACATACTTATTCAAACAGGAACTCTTTCAATCTCTCACTCTCACATATACTCACTTATATACACCAATAGTCACATATACACACTCATCCACCCATACAGTCCTGCACACATGCTGTCTTCAACACGTACAAACAGTGAGTCACTCATTCATGCACCTATGCACTACGTAATACCCCCACCGTACCATGCAGACACTCAGACTGATACTCAAAAACCAACTAATAACCTATATAGACACCCATGTAGCTACTCACCAACCCATGCAGCCACTTATACACAAAGTGAGAGACTGATACAGATATTTACATATTTAAACATTACTCACTAAGCCATGTATTCACTATGATACACTTAGTCAGTTACACAATCAATTTTTCAAAAACAAATCATCCATTGAGACACTTATATACCCATTTATTCTTCCATCGACCTTGAGATATACATATATAAAACATATTTAATTTTCAGAAAAACACACATTCACTGGATGATGTCATCAGTGATGTCATTTGAGATGTCATGAGTGATGTCACTGACCATGTCATGAGTGATGTAATATGTGACGTCATCAGCAGTGCATTGCGGGCGCGCGAGTTATAGTTAGCTGAACTAACTATAACGGGGGAATTTCAATGGTTTTGTACAAGTGAAAAGTCCAGCTAACTATAACACCCCTGAAACCTATGGTTTTTTCAGTGAATTTCTGAGGTTTTTTTAAATGCTAATTCCTAACTATAACGTGCCTGAAACCTATGTTTTTTTCTGTGAATATATATAAGTGCAAGCAACGCAAAGGGCTGCTGCATGCAGTTCGTTATTATACGAAGCGACAGGATACATTGTTTTTCCTGCCCCTGCCCGGCGGACACTTGAATGTTGGGGCTAGAACGTCATGGGGACTCGAGGAAGCCACAGGACTGCACATCAACCGGGATTTCAACATTTGGCCACATCGCGTTTTTTTTCCCCTGCACTTTGCAAACCTACTGAGGCATTACAATCAAAACCCCTTGTAATACCTACCTGGTCTATTGAACTCTGGGAGTTGCAGTCCTCATCTGCTGCACTTGGTATACAAGCAAGAGAACTGGGTGGAGCATGTTCCCGCCAATGGGAAAGGTGCAGGCTGTATGAAAATGCGGGTGGGAAAGCAACCGGGACATTCAGGCATCCGACGAAGGCCGAGTAGGCCGAAATGCATCATGCCAATCTTCAGTCCATTAAAGAGCTTCCCCGCAGTATTTACCCGTGTGGCCTCTGCTTCTCAAGATAGGAGGAGTTGCTTGGTGATATATATATATATATATATATATATATATATATATATATATATATATATATTTCAACACAAGGGGTCCCTCCACCAGGAACCAAACGGAGCACTCTTACGGGTAAGAAAGATGCGTTTATTTAATCATTCTTAGTAGAAATGCATCTGTTTCACTTGTGTTGAAATTTTTCTGAGCAAGCCACATGCTCACTGGAGGCACCCGTCAGGAAAGGAGTTCGGCGGAGTTGGTGGCGTTTTGGTGGTTTATATATATATATATATATATATATATATATATATATATATAGATATATAATACCTTTGATATGCTTCCTGATTGCCGCCGCACACCAAACCAAAGGACGCATCGCCTCAACTGATCAGAAAAGTCCGTCCAATTACACCAAACTCCTTCGTGCTCAAAGGATGATGACGCTGTGTGTGGGCTGTTCCAGTTTATTAATGTCCCCATCAAACACGTTTGGGATGTTGAAAATGTTTGTCAATTATGTATTTACCGATTGACATACACAGGATAACACTCGTTCTTTGCTTTAGCCGGTTATTGGACATAGTCAGGGCATTTAAGATTAAAAAGTTTCCAACACTAAAATGATATCGAAAATATCAATCAAATGAATGATGTCATGCTTCAAAGATGTCATCGGACTAATTATACTTATACCGTACTCCTGCACGAAAAAGTCAACCTTTCATCTGCATAGCAAAACTCATATCATTTGCAGTATGCATGCACTGAAGTTGATTTGTCATGTGATTAAGCCCCAGTGGGCCTATTTACTATTTCTGTTCCAAATAACCAAGCCCATGTTCCTTTAATATGTGTGTTGTTGAAGGACTTATTTTCTCCATGTAAAGTGCACCATGGTTCCCATTACGTGGATTAAAACCTTGTTCATCTCTGTACATTTTCATTTAAAAACGTTTTTATTTCTCAACCATATTGGTTACGTGAGGAGTGGTGGGATATTAATGGAGTCAATATCTTTTCAGACTGCAGGTGTGTGTTTAGGTCCTCCTCTGCATTGAGGCCCCCTGGGGACTGGTATCTAGTTCAATTATATAGCTGGACTCCAGTCTACTCAATTGCTTCTCTCTGCTACCTACACAAATGTTTTTGGCCTCTGCATCTATTACACAGTATGTGAGGCTTGTTCATCATGAGTTTCTTCGAAGTGGCGGGCCACTTGGTAAGTTCTGTCTCGATTTCTTATGGCCCTTAGCTGTTGGAGTATTCACTTACGGACTGCCAAAATGGCACTCCCAACATAGAATACCCCACATGGGCATTCCAATGAGTATTCTGCTAATTCTGTCTTGCATGTACAGTTGCTGATGTTTCTGGTATGAGATGACAAAGGTGATTTATATTGTGTTGTATTCTTACAGTATTGGCAGGCTTTGCTTTTTACATTTTATAAACCCAAGTTCCATGCTCAATCATGTCATACTCGCCTCCTTTTGACTTACAAGATTGCTTCTCACCAATTCTTGCTGCATCAGATTTGCTCTTCCAAATGTGATACATGGTCTGTGTGGTGCTACTTTATCTATCATAGGGTCATTTTTTATTGGAGACCAGTACTCAAATCAAATCAAAATTTATCTTTATTCAATTTTGCACACATGAAAATCACAAAAACACAAGTTAAAAAAGAATTACATTTTGCTATGATTACGCAGTTGAAAAACAAAATAGATCCATAAAAACAAGGGTAACATGGCGATAGATCATCACATTGTGTTTCTATATCTAATAACAGACTTTAAAAAGGAGGAAACTACCATTATAATCAAATGATTTTCTAAAAGCTGTAGCTTCAATAACGCTGTTCTACATTGTCTTAAGCCCATTTGCCTCAAGATCGTTTTTTAAAAAGATTTTCCTGGGACGTGTATAAAATTTACAAAATAAGACACTGTGCAACGTTGTTTGACTAGAAATATCATCACATGGGCATAACAGTAGATTTCTCCATCAGTCATTAACATTTGGGTACGTAATCATTCTGTGGAAGACCTCAAAACGAAAACGGTTTAGGAGCATACGACTAAAGCTTCCCTGGATCTGTACCAAATAAGGTTGTATACCCCGACAAATTGTCATCAGTTGGTTCTCCATAACAGATTTTTTTATCTTTCTCTATAAGCCAGCGCTAATTCTCCAGATAAGTCTGGCAAATAGTTTTCAAAGTTTTTCTAGAGATTGTTTCCATGATCTCTGGCATATCATAATATTCAGGGTGGCCGATGTCGGTCACCATTTTTTTAATATAACTGAGCAATGAAACTTTAGCAACCTTCTCTAGTTTTTGACAATCTACAATTACATCACGATTAAAACCAGTCTCAGTTGATGCCCATACCTTATGCCAGAGTAAAAAAGGATTCAAATTAATAATATCAGAAATGAAAGGGAGACCAAGTTCCATATGGCAATTAAAAGTAGCAGTGGAGCCAGGAACCGTCAGGGGATAACGAATGAAAGCGTTTTCACAACGTTGAATATGTTCACCATCTACCAATCCCCAAATGCCCATAATTCAATGTTAGTTTTGTATACGTCCACGGGGACGCCATCCGGCCCTGATGCTTTGCCAGAAGCACTCTCTTTTATGGCCCTGATAACCTCCTCTAAAGAAATGCTAATATCTATGGGGAATACTGTCATCTGTACTCTGTCATTGATCAACGTTGCTATTGAGGATACCTCATTTTGTCTAGTGGATTCCTCATTATAGAGATCCACAAAGAATTCGACCCACTTATCCTCAGTAATAACAATGTCTATTTCATCTGAAGCCGTAGTTATCTTTTCTTACGCATGCCTGGTGTAACGTCTCCCATGCTTCTAACCTCAATTGTATCTTGCGTTTTTTTAAGGCATGTTGATAGGTGGTTCTCACCTGTCTTATTTCCTCCCTAGATCTATTTAAGCTGTGCAATGCCTTCTTCAGGAGGGTGTGAGCCTTACTACAATCTTTATCAAACCATCCCTGTGGCTTATGCAGACCCTGTTTCTGCTCCCTCGTTAATAACTTCCGAGCCTCACCTGAGATATTTTGAAAAGCATTTAAAACCTCTTCATCGTCCCTTCCCTCGGACAACCAAATTTCAAAATCAATACTAGTCCTGTTTATCAAGTCATGTATAAAAGCCACGGGATCCACTTTTGCCCACTTAGGGAATACCCGTTAGTACTAGCGAGATTTATCTCAAAATCATAGCTTGGCTCCTCTTGATTATTAGTTCTATCTGTCCTCTCCAGTTCAAGAGCCATACTAATTGGGTAATGATCACTCATTATAATATCATGTGTTACGAAGGAATAAACTTTGCGTAAATATCTATTTGAGACTAGGATGTAGTCAATAATAGAGTTACATCCCCAACCATTAAAAGTAGGCTTAAAAGGTACTGTGGGAGAACACAGTTCATTGGCATATCCCAGGTCAAACTGAAACAAGATATCATTTAGCAGATCCCCTAGTACAAAATGGGAAAAATGGGCCGTTGAGTCTTCTTTATCTTTGCCCAGGCCACAAATACCCCATTGACTATGCTGGCACAAAAAACAGTTAAAATCACTGCCCCAAATAATACACATGTCACCAGACATTTTATCTTCCAAGTTTCCTACAGTGTGACGTGGATTCTTAAGCACACTCATAGTCTGAGATTTGGGGATATTATTATAAAAATTGATTAACACTGTGCCATGTCCACCTGTCTTATTCATTAATAGGATCTGATAGTAGTTAGACTCACTTATAAGTTTTGTGTTGCATACCCGCACCGTATTAGAAACATATATACATAGGCCCCCTATGTTACGCCCATGATCGCTGCTAACTGCCGGTGTGAAAAAAGATCTAAAACCGATAATATGATTTTCCTTAACTGCCCAAGTTTCTTGTAAACAAATGATAGAGAAATGATCTACAAACGTTAACCACTCAAGGTTGTTCACTTTAGTGGACAAACCCGCTATGTTCTAGAATAAAATTTCACATGCCTCGTTGATATATTCCTTCACATGTCCCCCTTCTGGCTCACAGGGACACACATCTCCATTGAGGTTATTCCCATTCATATTAGATGTTACTACGATATCAGGGCTGGATTCAGAATTACCCACAATTGGAACGATTATCAGTCGAATCCTTGCCCTCAATGATATGTCCTGAGAAACGATTGTGATTTATCCCACTCTCACATAAAAGAATTTGACCACTACCCAACCCATGTGAGGAAATACCCGAGGGCAATGGGAATTCCGGCCTCACTCGGTCAGCCCACCCAGTGAGTTGCATTCTCGGTCAATCTATATCTTCCAGAGTGGATAACAGTTCGAAGCGGTTATGGAGCGGGACATCGCGCAATCTCTTACTTCCAGCATACGAATCCCTTACATGGTTTTTAAAATTATTCACAACAGGGGGCAAATAAAAAGCACCTAGAGGTAAGACATTAATTCCAGTGTAATTAACGGATATGTTTCCTGTCCTTGTAAGTACTGCATGCACTAACATGGGATCACTGAAAGTTGAGACAATACAATCTCCCTGAAGGGTTTTCGGGTCCTTACCCACCCAAGAAACCCGTCTGACCATTTTAAAGTTCTTAAATAATGGATCAGTGAGACCGTTTTTTTTACCTAGCCATTGAAGAGATTTATTTCTAAGACCCTCCCATCTTTTGTATTCCGCTACGTGCAAGGGGGGGGGGCATTGGCTAATATTGATACATATGGTGTAGCCACCGGTGTTAGGTCAAGGTATGTAGGGACTGAGCTCTCAGGGGATTGACGTCCCCCCGATCTACTATTAGGTCCATTCTGC